>NC_138208.1:3449404-3704404 GCF_964194415.1 Vipera berus | reverse complement strand
CTCCTCCTCTGATTCCTCAGACTCAGCTGCCAGATCTGCTGGCTGGCGAGGAATCACAACACTTATGATCACAACTGAGTCCAAAATCTCTGTCGTAAAAGAGTGCATTTCTCCCTCCCCCCATTTGACAACCTTTCTCGCCCTGGTTGTTAAATGAATCACTGCAGTTGTTAGTAGCACTGTATCGGGCTTCCCGTTTGACTTTATCAGACGATTAGAAAAGGGAATCACGTGATCCCAGGACACGGCAACCGTCATAAATACGAGTCACTTGCCAAGCATGTGGATTCTGATCACGTAATCATGGGGGAATGCTGCAACAGTCATAAGTGTGAAAAAACGGTCGTGAGTCTCTTTATTCGGTGCCGTCGTAACTTCAAACGGGCTCTAAACGAACCGTTGTAACTTGAGGACTACTTGTATTCCTGAGTAGGATCCAGTCATATTTTTCCCAACCATTTGAAAAAAAACTGAAAATTGTTTTCTTCTTTCACATCTGGAGAAGTGCCTATAAATTTGATTTACGGTCATTGGGGTCTGCTCGGCCACTGATCTGTTCTTCCCAGAAAGAAATGTTTACTCTATTTCAGAAGAATTTTCAGCCCACCCAAAACACTGACTTTGTATCTCAGAATATAACATGGCCTCTTTTTTTCCCCCTAAATGCTTCTCCGTAGAGAGTCGCCACTTTTGAGTTTGAAAAATATTGCCTTAGGAAGCGGAGCCAGACAGTGGAACATATGATAGAAATTGGAACGAAACCAAAGTGGAAAGTAGTGCATTAGGACAGATCTTGGCAAAAAAGGGGCTATAATCAATCATGTCTTGTTAGTTCAGGAGGTGGAATAAATATCAATATATTTTTGTGGTTTGCTACTTGAACCCCATTGGTTTGCGGTAACGGATCGATAAAATGGTAGCGCGTGGCATGTTAAGGCCAGGTTAGAGTAAAGTAAGCAACAACAACAAAAAGAAGAGAGATACGTTAGTAACAGCGAATCCACTTAGCTCTAAGGAGTTTATGATAATTAATGTATACTTCGAATAAATTGAGGATTTCTTCAGTAGCAGTTAAAAAATGAGTGGTCTACGAACCAATAGGGCTAGCTTTAGATCAAATGTGGTTGCAATGAATATTTGGGTACATGTTCTCCATTTATTGAACTTGTAATATTTAATTTTTTACTGCATTTCTACTCCAAGTCTTAACTGCTTTTAATTCTAACAACAGAGGTCTTTTGTTGTACTTTTAGATTGTGTTGTTAAAGGGTTTTTTTTAATTCCCATTTATATCCCGCCCTTCTCCGAAGACTCAGGGCGGCTTACAATCTAAAGCACAAATCAATGTGCTTAGCAATAGTTATTGTCATCTCTGTGTTACTTACATCCTTAAAAGTGGTAATTCAATATCTTTTCTTTCATTTCTGTAATTTTTTAATTCCTGAGCTCAAATCTAGGAGACATCCAGATCTTAATAAAAAAAAAGTGCTTTCTAAATTTTATCTGAACCTTATTAACTTGAAGGCAGATTGAAGGGATTACGAACTGTTCCTAGGAAATGTGTTACAAACTTTAATTGAGAAAAAAGTGCTAAAAACAACGACCTTAGTGCTACATGTGACAAAAAATACATAAGCATTTCTGTGTAACGTTTGTTTGTTTTGTGGTCTCAGAACAATGAAAAACAAAGCAAACAAGACATAAAAAAGTGTGTGCAAAGAAGGATTGAAACAATAAATAAGAGAAAACCGGCGGCTGCATTGCTAGGAGCATTTTGTTGGTCGCCCATGTTTGCTCTTACAGGAGAAAGTCTGCTACCTTTTGATCAGAGGGACAATTAAAATTTCTGACGATGAAATTTATGAGCACCAGATGCTGTGGGTGATTTAATAGAGTCTGGGTGAGTTACTGACTCGACCCCTGAATACAAACAACATGCGGTTATCATGTAGGACAGTGGTGGCGAACCTTTTGGAGACCGAGTGCCCAAACTGCAACCCAGAACCCACTTATGTATCATCAGGTGCCGGGTGGGCGTGGCCCATTGGGTGGGTGTGGCCCATTGGGTGGGCGTGGCTGCAGTGGTAACGGCAGACCGGGTGGGACTAAAAAGTTCAATCAATCAATTCTAACTTTGTGAGATTTTTTTTTCCCCCGCGAGAAGTTGAAATTGATTGATTGATTGATTGAACAAACCTTTTTTTTCTTTTACTTTTTGCACACGGCGGCAGAAGCCTAAGGCGAAAAGGTTTTATAAAACCCAGCTGAAGGCCTAGGACTTGGGGTGACGGCATGCGTGCCCACAGAGAAGGCTCTGCGTGCCACCTGTGGCACACGTGCCACCGGTTCGCCACCACGGATATAGGAGAATAGTATAAACACCTGCTCTTACCATAAAGGTAGTGCAACAATTTGGACCCAGGTAAGCCTCCTGTGAGGTGTCTACAGAAGGTTATAATATTATCTAAGGCAGAGGTCCCCAACCTTTGGGGCACCAGGGACCACCGGTTCTGTGGAGAGAGTTTTTCCCACGGACCGGAGAGGGCGTGGTTTTGTGTGCTGCCTGCATCCCGCAGATGGGGCTTTGCTTGTTTGTGCAGACCAGTTGCTGGCATGCCGTGGCTCGGTACCGGTCCCCGAATCGGGGCTTCGGGACCCCTGATCTAAGGATTATCCAAGGATAGCAAGGAATTGCACCATAGTGAAAATGACTAATTCTAGACCTGCCAGTTTGAAGATCCCAAATCATCTATTTAAGTTGGGGTGGGGTGGGGTGCTGGTGGCCTAGCAGTTAAGACACTAGGCTTGTCGACCAGAGGGTTGGCAGTTTGAGACCCAAATGCTTACATGATGGGCTGAGCCTCCGTTCCATGCCCCAGCTCCTGCCCGCCTAGCAGGTTGAAATCATGCAAACGCGAGCAGATAAATAGGTACCACTTCGGTGGGAAGGTAACAGCGTTTCTGTGTGCCTCGGTATAGATTCATGCCAGCCACATGAACGTCTGGCTCCTTTGGCTGAGAAACAGAGATGAACAACTTTCCCCTAGAGCTGGACACGGCTGGACAGAGGAAACCTTTACCTTTTTTCTTTAAGACCTGATCTGGGTCAAAGGATAATTTAGCCAGAGGGAGAAAAGTCATAAGAAGCCAAGTCAGAGGAGAATAAACCATGTCAGGGATAAGGTAAACCGATCAAGGAGAGTCAGGTGAATTAAGGATGCTTCCGTAATGTTGGTTTCCACTCAAAATCTGAGATGGCAAAATCCCAAAGGCGAGGCACTCGAGAAGGACATCTGTGCATTTCTGAGAAATGCACACTGAGCAGCCTCCAGTGCAAAGGAACATTCACTGTAGGAAAAGAGAAGGGGGAGCCTGGGGGTGGAGTCAAGAGAGGACTTATCCTGGACTTCCGCTGGCGGCGCGGCGCCGAAGACAGCCTCCCCTGGCTGCCCGCGGCTCAGCTGTTTGTTTTTTCGCCCGAAACAGCGCCGATCAGCTGTTCGGGCGAAATTGAAGCCCCCTCCTCGGGAGAAGAGGAGGGGGTGAGGCCCCAGGTAGGGGTAGAGTTCTCCGAGGCCGCCTGAGCTTCGAGCTTGGGTGGCTGAAGGATCGAACTCCCCCGAAGCCTGGGTTGCTCCCAGCTGGCCGTCATCTCTGCTCCGAATTTCCTGGAGCAGAGCCAGGCGTCTGCGAACCATCCCTGCCTGAAGAAAGGACTATGATTTAAAGGAGCAGGCAGAGCGGTACAAGAGGAAAAGGTGAAGAGATGAAGAGGATTATTTTATTTTACTCTCAAGCTTGATGGACTATGCTTAAAACTTAAAGTGAAAGTGCGTCACAATTGTAAGTAAAAGATGGCGGCTAAACCTCCCCCTAGAACTTTTCGGAGTGCTGGAAATTCTCCGGTGCAACAACAATCATTACTGCAGGCATTGCATTCTCCTGATGTATTGACATCGAAGGATCTTGAAAAACATACCCAGTTAATTTTGGAGTCAATGGGTGTTAAATTTGCACAGATGGAGGAGAAATTGGAGAAATTGGAGCAGAGAATGGAAGAAAGGATGGAGCAGAAACTTAGAGAGATGAAGGTAGACATTTTGTCCTCAGTGCATAAAGTAGCTAAATGTGTGGAGGTGCTGGATGATCAAGTGGAAGACTTGACTCAAAAGAATGCTATATTAGAAGCAAAAGTATTGGAAATTGAAGATTTAAAAGACAAAATGGATAGCGAACAGAGTTTGGCTCAATTTTACCAGATGCAGTTTGCTGTTAGAATTAGAGGCCTAAAAGAGAACATTAAGGAAGATTTAAAGCAGCTGGTTTCTGAGGCTTTTGAGGGGGTATTGAACCATCCAGCATCTGAAATAAAACAAGGCATGGACAAAGTGTTTCGTGTGAATTCCTGGATTGCTAAGCAGAGAAAGTTGCCTAGAGATGTGGTGGTTTATTTTGTAAAAAGGGAAATTAGAGATGAAGTTATACAAGCTGCCTATGATACTAAAGTTGTGATTGCTGGTCAAGAAGTTTTGGTTCTAAAAGAAATTCCTCCAAAGATTTTAAAGAGAAGGAAGGACTTTATATTTCTTGTGCAAGAGCTCAAGCAAAGAGATATAAGGTTCAGATGGGAGATCCCAGCTGGGTTGAGCTTCATGTATGATGGCAAAAGGTACTGTTTGAGTACTGTGAAGCAAGCGCATGATTTTTACAACAATGTTTTAAAAGCAACCCCATCAACACTTCTGGAAGCTGCAGAGGGATCTGGAGAAGGAGAACATCAAGAGGATGAAGATGGACAGATAGACGAGAAGGGTACAGGAGGAGATCAAGCTGCAACTCTTTTGGATGATCCTAGAGAACAGAGGGTGACGCGTGCTGCCTTAAAACGCTCAAAAAAGATTAAAAAATAAGACCAGTAGAAATCTATGGAACTTCCACAATATACTTATAGTCAAGTGGTAGCTGTGTTTTTAAGAGTTTTGGGATGATATCTATGGTAACAGAATGTTCAATTTGGAATTAATGGACAATTTACTACAGAGGAAGAGGAAGAAAATTTTGTGGGTTAATGCGGGTTAATTTGTGTAAGAACTATCTATTATAGCCTATTTTGGCTAGAGAGGTTAATAGGGATTGGTGCTTGTGATGTGTAAGTGAGAATATGTCTAGGTAATAGTGAATTGTGGAAGAACATAGATGGGAATGATGCTAGTTTTCTTTTATTTTAGTTCTTTATACATATTTAGTATTGTTAAGGATTGGTTTACTCTATATAAGCTAGAGAGTGATGGATTTTAGAGTTTATAATTGTTAGTATATGATTGTTTATGATTGCTTTTTAGATATATACCTTGTATTTTGCTCTGGGAAGTCGGGGGGGGGAGGGGGGGAGGAGGGGAAGTAGAGGGGTGGGAGGCAGGGGAGGGAGGAGGGAGAGGGGGAGGGGGGGAGGTAGGGAGGGGAGGAGGGAGGGGGAAGGGGGGTTTTTCAAAGGAAAATTGTATTTTAAAACTTTTCAATAAAAAAAAAAAAAAAAAAAAAGAGAGGACTTATCCTGGAGTTGTTACATAGCCACAAACACTCCAGCTCCTCTTGAATTCCACTGACTCTTTATCTAGCGCCAATTTAGGGCTGACCTTTAGTTTCCCAGATTCTTGTAGATGTTGTTGTTGTTAGCTGCGAAGTTGTGTCTGAGCCATCGTGACCCCATGGACAACATTCCTCCAGGCCTTCCTGTCCTCTACCATCTTCTGGAGTCCATTTAAGCTCACGCCTCCTGCTTCGGTGACTCCATCCAGCCACCTCATTCTCTGTCATCCCCTTCTTCTCTTGCCCTCCACCTTTCCCTGCATTAGGCTCTTCTCCAGTGAGTCCTTCCTTCTCATTAGGTGGCCAAAGCATTTGAGTTTCAACTTCAGGATCTGGCCTTCTAAAGAGCAGTCAGGGTTGATCTCCTCTCTAGGACTTCTTGTAGATAGACTTGAGCAATAAATCTTTTTTAAACTTACCGCATTTGCAGATGACCAGCAAATCCAAAAACTTAGCTTCCTAGGATTTAGTTACTACAGAAACATTATAATTGTCTCAATAATGCCTTGTAAGTTTAAGGATTGTATAGTAGGGGGTTGAATGTGTTTGCGGGAATCTCACTCGGTGGAATATTACCCATAAAGTTTGGCAGTGGACGCTAGGTATTTCATTTGGCTTTTAGTAATTCCCCAACTATTATGGGACTTAAATGCTTGCTATACTACATTGATAACTGAGGAGTTGAAAGCAATTCGCGGTGAGAATTGAACAACAAAAAAATTAATGTCAACAGATGACGAGAAACCTTGGGAAGATTAGGTTTTATGTTTTTAAAAATCTTAACTAATTGTAGGGTGGGGTGATATACAGTTGGACTTTTCCACTACTCTAAGGCATGGGACAATGAACCTTTTTGCTAAAGCTGGCCACCTTGAATGAACCACGATGGTCAATATCTGTGTAACAGTGATAAAGAATTGGTAAAGAATGAAGCATTCCCCTCTAACGAGAAGTGATATCTGCATATTATCTGCATTGAGAGCCAGTTTGGTCTAGAGCAGGGGTAGGCAACCTTGGCTCTTTTATGACTTGTGGACTTCAACTCCCAGAATTCCTGAGCCAGCCACGCTGAGGGGAAAGGGAGAGGTTTCCAAGCTGAGCCATGCCAGCTCGGGAATTCTGGGAGTTGAGGTCCATGGGTCATAAGAGAGCCAAGGTTGCCTACCCCTGGCCTAGGCCTAGGCTACTTTATGACTGGTGGACTTCAACTCCCAGAATTCCTGAGCCAGCCATGCTGAGGGGAAAGGGAGAGGTTTCCAAGCTGAGCCATGGTGGCTCAGGAATTCTGGAAGTTGAAGTCCAGAAGTCTTAAAATTGTCAAGGTTGTGGACCCCTGATATAGAGCAGGGGTGGACAACCTTGGCTCTTTTATGACTCATGGGCTTCAACTCCCAGAATTCCTGAGCCAGCCACACTGAGGGGAAAGGGAGAGGTTTCCAAGCTGAGCCATGCTGGCTCAGGAATTCTGGGAGTTGAAGTCCATGAGTCATAAAAGAGCCAAGGTTGCCTACCCCTGGCCTAGGCCGTTTTATGACTTGTGGACTTCAACTCCCAGAATTCCTGAGCCAGCCACGCTGAGGGGAAAGGGAGAGGTTTCCAAGCTGAGCCATGCTGGGAATTGAAGTCCACCAGTCATAAAAGAGCCAAGGTTGCTTACCCCTGGTCTAGTAGTTAGGGCACCAGGCTAGAAAGCAAGTAACCATGAGTTCAAGTCCCACCTTAGCCATGAAAGCCAGCTGGGGGACTTTGGGCCAATCGCCAGAAGACGGTGAGTTCTAATCCTCCCTTAACCATATAATCTTTCTCAGCCCAACCCACCTCACAAGGGTGTGCTGGGTACGTTTGCCATCTTGAGTTATTTGTAAAAAAAAATAATAAAGTTGGGGAAGAAAAACAAACAAAACAAATAAATGGGACGGGTTGAGAGTGGAAAGCAAAAAGGCTACTTTGAGAGAGAGGGATGCCTTTAAAGAGGCTGGAAGGAAAGAGGGACTTACAAAAAGGATATTTTCCAAACCAGCTGTAGCGCTTGTAATTTCTGACGCTTCTCACAAAATAAAAAAGAGAGATACTTAGTCAAACTTTTTTTTTCCTGCACCTTGTTCCATTTGGATCGTTGTCAGTTCATCCAAGGGAGCGTGATAGTTCCTGGGTTTTTCTATCCACCTGGCAATTAACTATGAACATGTCTCTGGATCAAAATGAGATGAAAAATTACCTTGGCTCTTTTGCCAAAGCCATTTGCTTGCAAGGTTTTATGAGCTTCAAACATGCCATTGGTAACGGGTGATAACACAGCCAGCTGAAGCGTCTGCTTGAAAAGATACTACTTTAATGATGGACCGCCCCCCCCGACCTTGTTTTTCTGCAAATGACTCTTCAAGAATAGCTTTCTTCTAAAAGACAAATAGGGACGCGGTGGCTCAGTGGGTTAGGACGCTGAGCTTGTCGATCAGAAGGTCGGCAGTTTGGCGGGTCGAATCCCGAGTGCCACGTAGCAGAGTGAGCGCCTGTTACTCATCCCAGCTTCTGCCAACCTAGCAGTCTGAAAGCACGTAAAAATGCGAGTAGAAAAAAAAAGGGGACAAAAGGGGACCACATGACCCTGGGGCACTGCACCTGTCATAAGTATGAGTCAGTTGCCAACCATCTGAATTTTGATCAAGTGACGATGGAGATGCTGCATTGGTCATTAGAGTGAAAAACGGTCATATGTCAAGAGCCCTGGTGGCGCAGTGGTTAGAATGCAGTAGAATGCAGGTTGACTCAGCCTTCCGTCCTTCCGAGGTCGGTAAAATGAGGACCCAGATTGTTGGGGGCAAATAGTCTGAATCTGTAAACTTGGCTGTGAAGCGGTATATAAGTCTAAGTGCTGTTGCTACTACTAAGTCATTTTTTTCACTGCCATTGTAACTTCGAACCATCACTAAATGAACTAGTTAAGGATTACCTGTACCAATTTTTTTTTACAAAAAAACAACAACAACCATATTGTTAAATTATTTATCTGTCCTTAGCCAATATTTCAAAATGAGGCTTAGTCCCTTAGGTATGTAACCTTCACTTGCTGGGGCATTCTGGGAGTTGAAGTCCAGACACCTTCAAATTGCCAAGGTTGAGAAACCCTATAACTATAAAGCAGGGGTCTTCAAACTTGGCCCTTTGATGACTTGTGGACTTCAACTCCCAGAATTCCTCAGCCAGGCACATTGGCTGAGGAATTCTGGGAGTTGAAGTCCACAAGTCAAGGGGTCTTCATACTTGGCCCTTTGATGACTTGTGGACTTCAACTCCCAGAATTCCTCAGCCAGGCACATTGGCTGAGGAATTCTGGGAGTTGAAGTCCACAAGTCATCAAAGGGCCAAGTTTGAAGACCCTTGTCTTAAAGCATCCTGGCTGAGGAATTCTGGGAGTTGAAGTCCACAAGTCATCAAAGGGCCAAGTTTGACGACCCCTGTCTTAAAGCATCCTGGCTCAGGAATTCTGGGAGTTGAAGTCCACAAGTCATCCAAGGGCCAGCTTTGAAGAGCCCTGTCTTAAAGCATCCTGGCTGAGGAATTCTGGGAGTTGAAGTCCACAAGTCCTCAAAGGGCCAAGTTTGAAGACCCCTGCTATAAAGGCTATAACCATAAAATAGAATTTCAGAGGATGTTTTCTGACGCAGTCTACCTTGAAGGGCTGACATCCTTCTCTCCCAGCCCAGCCGCATGCATCCAAGCAAGGAAAGAAGTGGGTGATTACATCTGATTTTTTGGACACACAACTAACGTCTCTACTGACTTCTCAATTGTTCCCTCCTGGTTTTTCTGCTGGATCTCCCATAAGAAAGATTTGCTGATTGATTGAAAACATGCCTTGGAGAACTGAGAAAATCCCACATGGTTAAAACATTAAAATGACTCATTTCACCACAATATTAGCTCTGGTTATGGAGGATCTTTTTATGCAGAGCGGTCCCTGGAGTTAGTACATTTTAGCAATGATTGCTGATTTGAGCAAGGGTTGTTTGCACGCTTGCGCTACTAAGCCACAATGAAAAATTCCCCAGATGTTTTGATTAACTCACAAAATTCTGGACTTGAAAGCTTGGGACAGCAATGACCATTTAAATCTGAACGAACTCCAAATGATGCGTTGCAAGGTTGGGAGAACATGGTGCGTTTCAACGATAAAAAGTTTTCATTTAAATATTTAAAGAATGTAGTAATCGTGTACTAGGCCCGCGAAGCAATCTAAGTGGTTTTCTTGTCACTCTGCTTCATCTGCTCTTTGTAACAAGTTTCTCATTCAAAATTTAATGGCTACTCACCCTAATCATAAAGTATTGATCGTAATGAATGCATCTGCTATTAATGGGACGGTCAGCTTTGCTTCCGAGATGTTTTGTGTTACAATAGTACAGAATTGATTTAGCAGCATTTAATGGCTGCTGTTTGTTTTAATTTGCCCTTGTTAGTTTAACAACAGAAGAAATAGTTTTAGCAGCTGAGGAGGCAAAGGTGCTTATCACAGCCTTCAGCATGAGAACAAATAATTTACCCAACAACAAAAGCAACAATATTATTTAAAAATTAAGGATTTGGTAGAAGAGGTAGTAATAAGCTTTAGCCAAAAACCTTTAGCCTGGAATCTGGAAACAACAACAAGCCAAAAGCAATTCTATTAAATCCAGGAATAAGAATTAAGTTACAATTAGCCACATTTAAATAGCATTGATTACCTGGTAAAGCCCAGTAAATGAGTTTTAGTTTTCTGCTTTTATTTCAAATCGTCTTAAGACCTTGATTACCTCCTTAGCGTTAATATTTCAAAACGAATAGAATAGAGTAGGTTTTGTCTGATGTTGCTGTTGCAGTGAAATTCCATCCTTTCACAGGTGAATTCCACATTGTGTGGGACAGAGTTTGCGTCGCAGTGGTGCAGCAATGTGTTCATCGCTCCCCCGTCCTTGAGACCCTTTGCCGACACCCCAGTCTCCCCACGTTGTTCCATAGACAGGAATGACACATAGCAGTTGGAGAAAACAGGCAGTGAAATGGACATACTGACATTAGAAATGCTTGGCCCATCTCAGGGATGGGATAGGGCAGGGGTCCTCAACAGTGGCAACTTTAAGACTTGTGGACTTCAACTCCCAGAAAGCCAGCTGAGGAATTCTGGGAGTTGAAGTCCGCAAGTCTTAAAGTTGCCAAGGTTGAGGACCTCTGGGATAGGGCATTTCTTGGCTCAGACTGGCTGTTGAAGACCCAAAGGTGCTTTTTCAAGAGGCAACTGGAAGTTTCTTTTTGGACTTCATCCAAGAAGCTTCTTCAGCTCCTGACGTTTGTATTTATGGAAGATGTATGGATTTCAGCCGGAGCTGAAGAAGCTTCTTGGATGAGAAGCGAAATGTCTTCAGAGAAAAACAAGGAAGTCCACTTGCTTCTTGAAAAAGCACCTTTGGGACAACCAGGACCTGGAGGACTGAGAATCTCCATAGACATTTGGGTGTTGAAGAGTTTATAGCTGGGGTGTCCAACTTTGGGAAATTGTGTGCAGGATCATGCCTGGGTAAAAGTGTTTGAGCCGTCTTGTGTTCGGCAAGAGAGGTTCAATCTTGGCAACTCTTAAGACTTGTGGACTTCAACATGCTGGCTGGGGACTTGTGCGAGTTAAAGTCCATGGGTCTCAAAGTTGCCAAGATTGGATATCTCTGGTCTACAATGTGCATTAACAGAAAGCTAATTTAGCCAGGTTGAGAGGGAAAAAAAACCAGGGCTGGCCTGATAGAAGCTAAGTATCTCCTGAAGGTCAATATTCTGTTGTTGTTGTTAGCTGCGAAGTCATGTCCGACCCATCGCGACCCCATGGACCACGTTCCTCCAGGCCTTCATGTCCTCTACCATCTTCTGGAGTCCATTTAAGCTCACACCTACTGCTTCAGGGACTCCAACCAGCCACCTTGTTCTCTGTCATCCCCTTCTTCTCTTGCCCTCAACCTTTCCCAGCATTAGGCTCTTCTCCAGTGAGTCCTTCCTTCTCATTAGGTGGCCGAAGTATTTGAGTTTCAACTTCAGGATCTGGCCTTCTGAAGAGCAGTCAGGGTTGATCTCCTCTCTAGGACTTCTTGTAGATAGACTTGAGCAATAAATCTTTTTTAAACTTACCACATTTGCAGATGACGAGCATGGACAATGTTCCTCCAGGCCTTCCTGTCCTCTACCATCTTCTGGAGTCCATTTAGGCTCACGCCTCCTGCTTCAGTGACTCCAGCCACCTCATTCTCTGTCGTCCCCTTCTTCTCTTGCCCTCAATCTTTCCCAGCATGAGGCTCTTCTCCAGTGAGTCCTTCCTTCTCATTAGGTGGCCAAAGTATTTGAGTTTTAGTTTCAGGATCTGGCCTTCTAAAGAGCAGTCAGGGTTGATCTCCTCTAGGACTGACCAGTTTGAACGCCTTGCAGTCCAAGGGACTCGCAGGAGTCTTCTCCAGCACCAGTCCAAAGGCCTCAATTCTTTGGCGCTCAGCCTTTTTTATGGTCCAACTTTCACAGCCATACATTGCAACTGGGAAGACCACAGCCTTGACTATACACACTTCTGTTGGCAGGGTGAAGTCTCTGCTTTTTAGTGTGCTGTCTAGATTTGCCATGGCTTTCCTCCCCAGGAGCAAGCGTCTTTTAATTTCTTGGCTGCAGTTCCCATCTGTGGTGATCTTGGAGCCCAGGAAAATAAAATCTGTCACTGTCAAGAAGCTAAAAAGACAAATACTTCAATGTTTGCAGACTCTGAAGTGCTCGGCTTACGGTTGACTAAGCCAGGTTAATTTTTGACTACCCACAAGGAGTCTTTCCATGTATTTGAAATATATTGGATGTCTCCCGTTTTCTGGGTCTGAACTTTTTGGATCTGCTTTGTCCTTGGAGAAAGTCCCCTGTGGCTTGTTCACGAGGCCAAGAAGCTGTTTTTAAATATAGCCAGAGATGGAACTGTGAGCAACTTACAGATCTCAGTGCAAACATTTAAAACGTTTAAGGTTCTCACAATCTCAACAGAGAAGTCCAGTTTGGCCTAGCGGTTAAGGCTCGAAAGCAGGAGGCTGTGAGTTCTAGTCCTGCTTATAGTCATGAAAGCCAGCTGGGTGACTGTGGGCCACTCCCTCTCCTTCAGCCCAGCTCACCTGAACAGGAAATTAGGAGGAGCAAGGTTAATAATAATAATAATAATAATAATAATAATAATAATAATAATAATAATAATAATAATAATAATAAGAATAAGAAGAAGAAGAAGAAGAAGAAGAAGAAGAAGAAGAAGAAGAAGAAGAAGAAGAAGAAGAAGAAGAAGAAGAAGAAGAAGAAGAAGAAGAAAGTTGGAAGGGACCTTGGACGTCATCTAGTCCAACCCCCTGCTCAGGCACGAAACCCTAGACCATTTCAGACAAATGGCTGTCCAGTCTCTTCTTAAAAACTTCCAGTGTTGGACCACTCAAAGCTTCTGGAGGCAGGTAGTTCCACTGGCTAATTGTTCTGTCAGGAAATTTCTCCTTAGTTCCAGGTTGCTTCTCTCCTTGACTAGTTTCCATCCGTTGCTTCTTGTCCTGCCTTCCGGTGCTTTGGAGAATAGCTTGACTCCCTCTTCTTTGGGGCAGCCCCTGAGATATTGGAAGGCTGCTATCACGTCATGTTTGCAGCCTTGACTTATTTGCAAAAATTATAAAGGTGGAATAACAGAATAAATAAATAAATATAATAAAACTAACAGCAACTCTACGATAAGTTTGTGTGCTTGCAACTAAGACCACTCCCTAGTGTAAGAACGCCCAAGAATTATTTAAAAATTCTGACCTTAATGTTACAGCTGGAAGTTGGATTTTAGACAAAGCTCTTATTCATTTCCTCCAGGAGCACAGTATTTTAAGCGCCTGCACAAAAACCTCCCTTTGCATTCTCTTCAGACACTTTACACACACATACAAAGGGAGGAAAAAAAGCAAATTGGACATAATGTCAAACAAAACTTCAAAAATGGGCCGGACAAAATTATTGGCACCCTTAACTTAAAATTTGGTTGCACACCCTTTGGAAAAAATAACTGAAATCAGTCGCTTCCTATAACCATCAATAAGCTTCTTACACCTCTCACCCGGAATTTTGGACCACTCTTCCTTTGCAAACTGCTCCAGGTCTCTCTTATTGGAAGGGCGCCTTTTTCCAACAGCAATTTTAAGATCTCTCCACAGGTGTTCAATGGGATTCAGATCTGGACTCATTGCTGGCCACTTCAAAACTTCTTGCCATCCATTTCTGGGTGCTTTTTGACGTATGTTTGGGGTCATTGTCCTGCTGGAAGACCCAAGATCTCGGACGCAAACCCAGCTTTCTGACACTGGGCTCTACAGTGCGACCCAAAATCCTTTGGTAATCCTCAGATTTCATGATGCCTTGCACACATTCAAGGCACCCAGTGCCAGAGGCAGCAAAACAACCCCAAAACATCATTGAACCTCCACCATATTCCACTGTAGGTACTGTGTTCTTTTCTTTGTAGGCCTCATTTCGTTTTCGGTAAACAGTAGAATGATGTGCTTTACCAAAAAGCTCTATATTGGTCTCATCTGTCCACAAGACGTTTTCCCAGAAGGATTTTGGCTTACTCAAGTACATTTTGGCAAACTGTAATCTTGCTTTTTTATGTCTCTGTGTCAGCAGTGAGGTCCTCCTGGGTCTCCTGGCATAGCGTTTCATTTCATTTAAATGTCGACGGATAGTTTGCGCCGACACTGATGCTCCCTGAGCCTGCAGGACAGATTGCATTCCTTTGGAACTTGTTTGGGGCTGCTTATCCACCATGCGGACTATCCTGCGTTGCAACCTTTCATCAATTTTTCTCTTCTGTCTACGACCAGGGAGATTCGCGACAGTGCCATGGGTTGCAAACTTCTTGATAATGTTGCGCACTGTGGACAAGGCAAATCTAGATCTCTGGAGATGGACTTGTAACCTTGAGATTGTTGATATTTGTCCACAATTTTGGTTCTCAAGTCCTCAGACAGTTCTCTTCTCCTCTTTCTGTTGTCCATGCTTAGTGTGGCACACACAGACACACAATGCAAAGACTAAGTGAACTTCTCTCCTTTTTATCTGCTTTCAGGTGTGATTTTTATATTGCCCACACCTGTTACTTGCCCAAGGTGAGTTTAAAGGAGCATCACATGCTTGAAACAATCTTGTTTACCCACAATTTTGAAAGGGTGCCAATAATTTTGTCCGGCCCATTTTTGGAGTTTTGTTTGACATTATGTCCAATTTGCTTTTTTTCCTCCCTTTTTTTGTTGTGTTCCAATACACACAAAGGGAATAAACCTGTGTATAGCAAAAATCTGAAGCTCAAAACGACATGTTATCTTTCTGGCTGTGATGAGACGAGGGTCATTTTGTAATATCTGGGAGCATTATACTATTCCGTCCACCCCACATACTTGAGTCGAGCTATAAATGCTCTGCTGGTACTTGGGAATCTCTGCCAGCCTTTTTTTTTCCTACTTGCTGACCACGGTGGGCTGACCTTTCTCTTCTAATTTCAAGCCCAGTCTCATAAATTGCCAGCATTTGAAAGGTTATCTTGGATATTTTTACCTGAAAGTTTCCAAAGAAACGACAGCTTCCCGCCCAGTTCAATACTTGCAGATCATTTTCATTTTGTTATCTTGTTTTGTTCCATTGCACCCACTCTTAGACCACTCTGGTGTTGGGCGGAACAAAAGACAACAAAGAGAAGAATTTGAAACATTCTCGAAACCAAGACAAAGTTCAGATCGTTTCTGAGTCTGATTTGGTTTGGGTGTTGTTGTTGTTGTTGTTGTTTTGGTGTCTTGGCTTTTAGGGCACTTCTACAAATTAGATGTTCTCCCTCTTGTTTTCTTTTGAACGATGATTTATTGTTTTGGACATGCCTGGGACCGGGGGCTTGGTTTTAATGAGGCAGGGGTGGCTGGATTGGGCATTTAGCTTTGGCACTGCTGCGAGCAGGGAAATAATGTCAGACCGGTGAAGCTGCAACGTTCCGCCTTTTGAGATTGCCTGATTTTTTCCTTTGTTTCCTCCCAACACATCAAACCTTTTTTCAGGGATTTCACTGGAGGTTCCTGACACGGCGCTGAATTTTGATAGCCCTGGAAAGACACGCGTAGAGATAAAAAAGAGACTGGGAGGTGGTGGTGGGGGGAACTACAGAGCACAAAGTAGAATAAAATTTCAGCTTGAAGCTCTCTGCCCCCGCATCATAATTAAAACTAAACGGGAGTTTGTTTCAACAATAGAAATATGAACCAAAAACTTAGCCAAACTTTGCTTAATTTCTCAGACAGTTTTGCTACTGGCATTTATTTGCATCAAGATCTTTTCAAATTACGTTTTTCAAAACCTCAACTCCCAGTGAGAGTCAATTTGATATAACGGTTAAAAGACTCTGGGGTTGAAATTAGGAGACTGTGAGTTCTAGTTCTTCCTTAGGGACAAAGCTGTCTGGGTGACTTTGGGCCAATCACTCTCTCTCAGCCCTATGAAGAAGGCAATAACAAGCCAAACCTGGCCAAGAAAATACACCAGACTGACTCTCATGATAAAAGAATAACAGAGTTGGGAGGGGCCTTGGAGGTCTTCTAGTCCAACCCTCTGCTCAAGCAATGGATCCCATGACATTTCAGATAAATGGCTGTCCAGTCTCTTCTTAAAAACCTCCAGTGATGGAGCACCCACAACTTCTGAAGGCAAATCATTCCACTGGTTAATTGTTCTGACTGTCAGGAAATTTCTCCTCAGCTCTAGGTTGGAAAGGGCCTTGGAGGTCTTCTAGTCCAACCCCCTGCTCAAGCAGGAAACCATACACCATTTCAAACAAATGTTTGTCCAATCTTTTCTGAAAAACATCCAGTGTTGGAGCACCTACAACTTCTGAAGGCAAATCATTCCACTGATTAATTGTTCTGTCAGGAAATTTCTCCTCAGTTCCAGGTTGCTTCTCTCCTTGATTAGTGTCCATCCGTTGCTTCTTGTCCTGCCTTCAGGTGCATTGGAGAACAGGTTGATAAATACAGCCAAGTGATATAACTGTTCAGATTTATGAAAGCCTACATACTGGTGGCCCAGTGGGTTAGGACGCTGAGCTTGTCAATCAGAAGGTCGGCAGTTTGGCCGGTCGAATCCCGAGTGCCGTGTAACAGAGTGAGTGCCCGTTACTCGTCCCAGCTTCTGCCAACCTAGCAGTTCGAAAGCACGTAAAAAATGCAAGTAGAAAAATAGGGACCACTCCGGTGGGAAGGTAACAGTGCTCCGTGTGCCTTTGGCGTCTAGTCATGCCGGCCACATGACCACGGAGACGTCCTCGGACAAGCGCTGGCTCTTCGGCTTTGAAACGGAGATGAGCACCGGCCCCTAGAGTCGGAAACGTCTAGCACGCATGTGCGGGGGAACCTTTACCTTTACCTTTACATACTGGGGTCACTGCATTGTCCTTCAAAGCCAAACAATAGTCTGATGTTCAGGTTGTGAGTTGTGGGAAGCATCTGTTTTAATGCTTTGACTTGAGAACTGTTTTCACGCTCAGCCCTTTAAAATAATAATCCAGAATTGAATGCCTAGTCGGCTGAGCAAATCAGCATTTACATTCCATGGGTTCTGTACCTATCAGGACAATATAGGCTGTAAACCTTATCTGTACTTAGTGAGGACAATTGGGGGTATAAGACAGGAAGGCTGCAAAGATTTTATTTTTTTTTAAAGTAAGAAGTTCTGAGCGAAGTCCCCTAGTGAAGATAAATTTGAAATTATCCTGTAAATAAATCATAAGTTTAACAATATTTGAATCTGTAAGTTTATTTCCATCTGATGATTCATTGGGCTTTTTTTTCCTGGTGGAGAGCTGAGTTTCAGCTATAATTCACGGGTGATTTACGAGCCTGCTGAAAAATAAAGTTAGTCGTGACATTCTAGCAGATTAAATTGTCATAACAAATGGTAGTGCAATGATACCTTTTTGTGTTTGGGGCATTCCTGAAAATTAACTGTCACTAAGAGGGCTCCTGCCAGAAACAAAGGTACATTTAACCCTAGTGGCCAAAGGAGATTGCATGCTGGAAAATTTGAAATCAAACTGAAAAAGTGAGAGTCTTCATGTAGTCTTCATTTTTTCAACAAGTGCATTACGAGAACAGCCTCAAATTGACAGTATCCGTGCTCTATTTTTGCCATATTTTTCCATTGGAAATGTTGGAGAAGATTCTTGAGAATCACTTGGTCTTCAAGGAGATCCAATCAGTCAATCCTAAAGAAAACCAACCTTGACCTTCCTTTGGAAGGACAGATAGTGAAGCTGAAGCTCAAACACTTTGGCCACCAAATGAGGACTCCTTGGAGAAGACCCAAGATGTTGGGGAAGATGGAGGACAAAAGGAGAAGAGGACAGCGGAGGAGGAGATGGCTAGAGAGTGTCATCAACACAATGAGCGTGAATTTGGGCAAACTCCAGGAGATAGTGTCTATGGAGAGACTCAATCCCAAAGATGCTTTTTCACCAGGCAACCAAACTTTCTTGTTTTTCTTTTAAGATGTTTTGCTTCTCAGCCAAGCTTCTTGCAAATGACCAGCTCTCTGCAAGGAGTATAAATCTTTTCACTCCCCACCATCCAGTCAGAACTGAAGAAGCTTCTTGGATGAGAAGCGAAACGTCTTCAAGGAAAAACAAGAAAGTCCAGTTGCCTTGTGAAAAAGCATCTTTGGGATATCCAGGTGATAGTGGAGAATGTGGTCCATGGGATTGCAAAGAGTCAGACATGACTGAACAACAAAAATGTGTGTCTGTCTGTCATTCATCAGGTCTTGAAGTCTTGACCTTTCCCTCAAGCATTAGTTGAGCCCAGTTAGTTGGGGGTTTTTCAGATGGTTTATTAGGAGCCTCAGTCAGACTGTATTGTTTATATATGTAACTTTTGGCTACAGAAGTTTGAGGTCCGTATGTGTCCTCTGTTGGTACGCTTGGCACAATAGCACATATACCGCTTCGTAGTGCTTTACAGCCCTCTCTAAGCAGTTTACAGAGTCAGCATATTGCTCCCAACAATCTGGTCCTCATTTTACCAACCTCGGAAGGATGGAAGGCTGAGTCAACCTTGAGCCAGTCAAAATTGAACTTCTTACACATTGAGATGGTGGCCCTGTGAAACATCTCAATAAATAAATCCACCTGTTTTCTTGCCTCCATTATTCTGAATTTCACAACGAAGGTCAAACTGGGATAAATGAATCATATTCTTTAAATTCTAGATATATGTATGCTAAACGACTTTGGTTGATGGCCATTTGTTACCCAATTGGCAATTTCTGCCACCAGTTCAGTAGGAGGAATGAATTTACTCCTAACTACTTGGTGTCAAGAGAGACCGATTCATCAGTATAGGGTATCTCTAGAAATCCCAATTCTGAATGGAGATTGAGTCTTTACTTTTGCTTCAGGACATCCAGATGTGCCCCTGATCCCCTTATATTCATGTGTCCTAACTTGTTCTACACTTGAAAAGTATGGGATAAAATAGACCAAGCTTCATCAATGGTTGCAGCTGGAAACAATTTATAGGCTGAGATGCGCATCTATGAAATCTGAGTGTGGAGGCCTTTATGTCTCCAAGGACAGAAAATGCATTCTGCCTGTTTCTCCAGGACTGGAAAGCCAACCAAGGCAATGGTTAGGGTTGAATTCTACAGCTCTTTCCCATGGTTGATAACTTTCTCAACATCTAAATTGCTGGACTGGTAGAAACGGTAGGGCCTTACATGATGGTGAGTGGGTTCCCCCCCTTTTTTTGTTTTGGTCTGAGTAGCAATGGGTCCTGGGCTCCAGAATCCATGATTAGTCTTGGTTTATGCCTCAACCTTGATAGATCCAGCCTTTAGCTGAATGGTCCTCAGCTCCAGTGGGACTAATGAAAATTACTAATAAGCTGATGAATATGCCTTGCCTACTTGTCAGAATTGAAGTCTACTTCCTGGTTCTTGGCTGAGGACGGATCTAAATGCTGTTCCAGGCTAAAATTGGGGTCACTCACTTTCCTATAAAGTTAAGCCATCTTTCTGATCCCCAGCAAAGCAAGACCATCACAGGCCCAGCAACTTCAAACGCAAGATTAAAGACCCTTTCATAAACTCTTTGTCTGGATTCTACACTGAAGAAACGGGGGGAGGCGGGGGGGCAGGCAACAACATTGTGCCGAAGAAGTCATGAATGCAAATTTAACATCAGGGCTCAAAATAAGTAATAGCAGCGCATTTTAACATTTTAACCTCCCAGGACATTGCATCACAGAAGCCAAAGTCAACATTTTAGAACAAAGGAACTACCATCGCACAAGGAGAGATTGTCAAACTCACCTACATCAAAAGGTTTCGGGCTGTCTCAGAAGATTCTGCAACCCGTGGGGTTTTGAGCACATTACAATTGCTAATTTATTGCGGTAGAGTAATTGTAATCTGTCTGGTAGCCTACATCTGAATAACCATCTCCCCCCCCCCCTCTTTTAAATCCTAGATCGGTTTAATCTCTCCATACATCTGATGAAGTGAGTCAGATCTCACAAACACTTATTTCTTTTAATAAACGTTTGTGAGTTGGAAAATATGCCACAGAAATCTTCCGGAGATAATTTGAAATTGGCAGGTCTCTTTATCACCATTTTATATTAGGAGCTGCAACCCCAACCTATATTATTATTATTATTATTATTATTATTATTATTATTATTATTATTATTATTATTATTATTATTATGGTTGTTGTTGTCGTCATCATCATCATCATTATCATCATCATAATCTCTATCCTGCCTTTGTAGTCACGCAGGTAATGGCTACATCTTGCAAACAAAGCAATAAAATATGAGAATCTGAGGTAAAAAGCAAAATTATACATGAGATCGTTTTCATCTACATTTACTGAAATGAAAATCTATCTGGCAACGGACAAAATAATACCAGAAAACAATAAAAAGAGTATGGGTTTTTAGAAGGCTAGCAGAAAGAGGTATGTGAGGTAAAAAAAAATGATTTCAAAGCAGATTTCTGAAAATGGGGGGAAAGGAATTTCATTAATATCAGCCATTTTGATGGTGAGGCCTGTCTCTCTCAGCTTCCATTCAAAATTCTCCCCATTGGTGGAAATAGCTCTTCTCCTTCTTTGGATGTCATGAAGCCTGAGCAATCATTTTTCAAAAACCAGCCCAGGTCTTCCATAAAAAGGGATTTCGTTCACTCTAGTTCACTTAATGCCTGAAATTATCAAGATTGCTCTTCATTTTCCACCGGTGGAACCTGCATCCGATTAGCACAACAGAAACACATCAAATTACAGAGCAAAATGTGGCTTTCAAACAACAGGAAGCATTTTGTCCTGCGGATGAAAATGGAGCTGACTGCTGATTTTCATTTTAAAGAGTCACTTGTACTCAATCCTAGGCATCCAGACAAATACCCAGCATCACATTTCCTCCAAGCAGACTTTAAAAATACACACCTGCAATTTTTGTTCGGGGAGGGGGAAAAATTAACCATTTAAATAACTCTTTCAGACCGATACTAATTTTCACATTATGGCAATAAGTCATTCTTTGCATGAATAGCTCGAATGTTCGTGAGACGCAATGACTGCCTGACCGCCAGAAGATTTACAGACATATAAAGAACGGTTGCTGGAATTGGGTATGTCTAGCTTAATGAAAGGAAGGATGAGGGGGGACATGATAGCAGTGTTCCAGTATCTCAGGGGCTGCCCCAAAGAAGAGGGAGTCAAGCTATTCTCCAAAGCCCCAGAAGGCAAGACAAGAAGCAACGGATGGAAACTAACCAAAGAGAGAAGCAACCTAGAACTAAGGAGAAATTTCCTGACAGTGAGAACAATTAACAAGTGGAACAGCTTGCCTCCAGAAGTTGTGAATGCTCCAACACTGGAACTTTTAAAGAAGAGATAGGACAACCATTTGTCTGAAATAGTATACAGTTTCCTGCCTGAGCAGGGGTTGGACTAGAAGACCTCCAAGGTCTCTTCCAAGTCTTATTATTATTGTTATTGTTATTATAGAGTTTGGTCTTAAAGTGGGCAGTCTGGAAGTCCTCTATATTAAGCAGACACCCAGGGGTCCTTGGTACTCTCTGAGCTTGGTTTTTTTTCTTGCAAACGTCTCATTACCCAAGCTAGGTAACCTCATCACGGCTAGTCTAATACTGATGATGTTACCTAGTTGGTAATGAAACATCTGCAAGAAAACAGCCAAGCTCAGAGAGCACTAAGGACCCATCATTTCAACCCTGAACTACAAAATATTCTCCTTTATTGGTAAGTAATGACTCTTAAGGGACGTGGTGGCTCAGTGGGTTAGGACGCTGAGCTTGTCAATCAGAAGGTCGGCAGTTTGGTGGGTCGAATCCCGAGTGCCGCGTAAGAGAGTGAGCGCCTGTTAACCGTCCCAGCTTCTGCCAACCTAGCAGTTCGAAAGCACGTAAAAATGCAAGTAGAAAAATAGGGACCACTACGGTGTTAAGGCATTCCGTGCGCCTTTGGTGTCTAGTCATGCTGGCCACATGACCACGGAGACATCCTCGGACAAGCGCTGGCTCTTCGGCTTTGAAACGGAGATGAGCACCGGCCCCTAGAGTCGGAAATGATTAGCACGCATGTGCGGGGGAACCTTTACCTTTACCTTAATGACCCTGATATAGCTGGAGTGATCAAGCAGCCTTAATCATCTTAGCCTGGCCTTGCAGTTACAATGTAGCTGGCTGGCTGGGGAATTCTGGGATTTGAAGTCCACACATCTGAAAATTGCATGGTTGAGAGACCCTGGGCTGGACTACTGCAAGGCATTTTCCATGGAGCTGTCTCTGAAGGCAGCTCCCGTTTTGATAAAGGATAGGCAAGTGAACATCCGTGGGAGAGAATTGTCCAGGACACACAATTATATTGTACCAGTGGCATTGTCATTTAGTAGATTTTTCAAGTCTGGTTGATAGTCCTGGTTCTTTGATAGCCATCATGTCGCGCCTCGTGGGCGCTACGCCCAGCGGCGCCACAGACGCGACACTCACCTGGCACAGACGTCCAACGGCTGCGGCAGCGACAACGGCCGGCTGATATCCGCGCTTCCTCACCCGTGCACGCTGAGCCAGCTGGAGCTTCTGCGCTGCGCGCATGCGTCGTGCAGCCCGGCCCAGCCCTGCCGGCTACGGTGGCCTTGCAGGGTCCTGGGCCTAGACCGGCTTGTGATTCGGCCTTCGCGGTGCTGGTGGAGGGGGCCCACGGCCGCGGAACCCGTTTCCACCGCAAGAGGACTGGGGGCTCGCCAGCTGGGCGTCGGGACGGCAAGCGGCAGGGCGAAGCTGTATTGGACTGCCAGGTTCAGGGACGGGTGTGGGGGTGGCGTCGAGCGGCGTCGGGACGAGTGTGCGCGAGGGAAATCAGCTGGGAGGTGAAGGGTGCTGGGTGGCGGGTGTGTCAAAAGGGGGGGTGTTCAGGAGAAACAGGGGTTAAGTAGGAGATGGGCGGGGGTGGGTGCGACCGGGTGGGGCGTGGGTGTGTACCTGCAATAGGTATTTAGCAGCGTTGGATGCAGGTAGCAGCCAACGCTGGCTTTGTTCCGTTGGAAGATCGTTTGTTTTGCTCATTAAACCCTTTTGGAACCTCAGCTTTCGTCTCGGTTGCTTGATTCCCCTGCTCTCCGGACGAGGTTTGAGAGAAAGCCAGCGTTGCTCACCCTCTCATTTTCCCTTCCGAGCGACAAGCGGGTGAGTTGTATGGCGGAGGGAGTGCAGAGGCCCGCCTCGGCGGCTGCTTCGGAGAAGGAGGTCGGGCCTGGGATGGGGGCCGGGGCTGATGTAGCCTCCCCCAGAACAATGGACATGGGAGAGGTCGTGCTCCCGGCGGTTCGGCCTAGGCTGCAGCCATCATTGCTCGAGGATCGCTTGGTGGAGCCAAGGGAGGCAGGGGCCCAGAGCTACGGCAGAGGGAGGAGACCGGGCCTTGCCCTGGGCCAAAGAGGATACGAGGAGGCCCACGAACCTCGGCTGAGGGGGCCTTCGTCGGTATGGAGGGAGCGCTGCCTTGGGGAGAACGAGGGGGAGGAGTGGAGTTATTCCACCACCCCTGGTAACCAGACCATGGACATCCTGCGAACCAGGTTCGGGGAAGCTGGTGGCCAGGAACCGGGCCAATGGTCCCCTGCTGGGGCCCCGCCTTTGGATGCGCCATCCCACCTGAACCAACCCGGTCTGGGCCTGCCTTGTGAGGGCTCTGCTCCTGTAGGCCTCGGGCGAGGTGCTGCAAGGGTGTGGTCAGGGACGGACGACAGGCCTGGGCAGTCGACATCACGGCTAGTTGGAGCCTCACCTGTGCTGGGCCCGCAAGTGGCTTCGTGGGGACCCGGAGTGGCATGGGGACCTCCACCTTTGTCAGTTACTTATGATGGCCACCCTGACCGCCTGGCAATGTTCCTGGGTCAGGTGATAGGACATATGGACCAGTATGCCCAGGCCTACGTGTCCCAGCGAGCCATGGTGGTGGCAGTAACAGCTTGTCTGCAAGGGGAGGCAGCGGCTTGGGCAGCCGATTTATACACTGACCGTGCTCGGGAGCTCGGGGATGTTGGCCTGTTTTTGGAGTCGTTGCGGGCCCGTTTCGAGGACATTTCGCGGGTGCAGCGGGCCGAAGCCGACATCCTTTCTCTACGGCAGCGTGGTCGGTCTGCGCTGGAGTATGTGAGGGAGTTCCGTAAGGTGGCCGGGAAGTTGCGCTCGTGGCTGGAGCGTCTTCTTGTCCACCATTTTAAGGCTGGCCTGGACGGGGCTCTCCGTCGAGCTTGTGTGGTCCGCGGCGTTCCAGCTCGACTGCAGGAGTGGTACCGTGTGGCCGTGGAGCTGGACGTGGGTTTGCAGGACGTGCGAGGCCGATTTGATCCTCCTTCTGGAAGTCGACGGCCGGCCGAAAAGACGAAAGTGGCAGAGCCATCGGTAGCGGCGTCTACACGGCCTTCCTCCCAGCCGGCACGGGCTGCTCTGAGGTGCTTCAGATGTGACCAGCTAGGACACCGGGCGGTCGATTGCCCTCTGCCTCCTGCCCGGCCAGCCCCTGTTTCCCCAGCACGGGGGACCGGAACTCGGAGATCCATGGAGCGGACACGGGCCGCTCACCAACTGGGTGGAGATGTTTCCAGACCAGCTGCTCCTGTTCGGGTGGAGACGCCGGTAGAAACACAGCCTCCTCCGTACGAGAGTCCAGAGGAACAGGATCTGGATGAAGATCCGATGGTAAGTGCTCCGGTCTGTCCCTTTGTATTCCCTGTGGTGCTGGTTAGTCCCCGCACCGGTCAGAGGATGGCATATAAGGCTCTCATAGACTCAGGTAGCACACGGTGCCTAGTGAGCCAAGCGGTGGTAGCGAGACTGGGAGTCACGGTGAAGCGTCTAGCCAGCCCACTACGCTTTCAGCAGGTGGACGGGTCTCTTTTGGGGGGGGCACCTATAACTCACGTCACTGAACTGATCCGACTGGAGATGGGCGATCACTGGGAGACTTTACGGTTTATAGTGGTGCCTTCTATGACCGAGGCGGTTATTTTGGGACTCACATGGTTGGATCGGTGGGGTCCTACGATCTGGTGGGAGGGGGGTAGCCGCCATCTCCGGTTGGGGTTGGGCCCACAACCCCCCCGAGAGCACGCATTCTTGGGACCACTACACACGGGGGAACGGGAGAGGGTCTGTGCGGGTGGGCTAGCGCAAGAGGCTCAGGTGCCCCGTGAATACTCCGACCTGTTGGACGTCTTCAATGAACGGGAATGCGACTCACTACCGCCCCATCGCTCTACGGACTGCGCCATTGAGCTGGAAAAGGGTGCTAGATTACCAAAACCCCGGATGTACGCCATGTCCCCGAAAGAGATGCAGGAACTCCGGCGGTACATCGACAAGAACCTGGAGCGGGGATTCATCCAGCCAGCACGGTCTAGAATGGCGGCGCCTGTGCTGTTTCGTAAGAAAAAGGATGGTGGGCTTAGACTGTGTGTGGACTATCGTGGTGTGAACGCGGTGTGCGTTGAGCACCTTTACCCGCTCCCACTAATGAAAGATCTGTTGGCCCACCTGGCTAAAGGTCGGGTCTTTACCAAACTGGACCTCAGGGAGGCCTATTACCGTGTTCGTATCAAAGCAGGGGACGAATGGAAGACGGCGTTTAATTGTCCTCTGGGTAGTTTCCAGTTTAGGGTGATGCCGTTTGGACTACAGGGTGCTCCCGCCGTCTTCATGCAATTAATAAACCAGGTCTTGCATGAATTCTTATATCGAGGGGTCCTGGTTTACCTGGACGATATCCTGGTTTACTCCGAGACTATGGAGGAGCACGTCGCCTTGGTTAGGCAGGTATTGACGAAATTGCGGGACGCACGGCTCTTTGTGAAATTATCCAAGTGTGAGTTCCACCGGCAGCGGCTTGATTATTTGGGATACAGGATCTCCGCAGGAGGGGTAGAAATGGACCCGAAGAAGGTGGAGGCCATCCAGCAGTGGCAGGCCCCCCGGACACGGCGGCAGTTACAAGCGTTTTTGGGCTTCGCGAACTTTTATCGCCAATTCATACCCTGTTTTGCGGCCATAGCCCTACCACTTACGGACCTTCTTCGCACACGACAACTAGCCGTACGACCACGTCCTGGTTTACGGGTGGGGTGGACTGCAGATTGCCAACAAGCTTTTGATACGTTAAAAGCTCTTTTTGCTCGAGAACCAATTCTACGACACCCAGACCCTGCCCTGCCTTTCGTGGTCCAGGCTGACGCAAGCGATGTTGCCCTCGGAGCCGTCCTTCTCCAGCGGAACAACGACGGGGTGCTTCAACCGTGCGCTTATGCGTCTAAAAAATTGTCTCCTGCGGAACGTGCCTGGGCAATATGGGAGAAGGAGGCCTTTGCGGTACGCTGGGCGTTGGAACTGTGGCGGCATCATTTGGAGGGGGCTGTCCACCCATTTGAAGTGTGGACGGATCATAAGAATCTGGTGGCATTGCAGACACCACGACGGCTGTCCCCTAAACATGTACGGTGGGCACTGTACTTCCGTCGTTTCCGCTTCACATTAAAATATGTTCCGGGGGGGAAGAACTTCCTAGCAGACGCATTGTCACGTATGCCACAGTTTGAAGGGAAGAGGGAGGACGTTGTACAAGCGCTTGTGCCCACCGGAGGTTCAGATCAGGAGGGGGACACCGCTCTGGCAGCACAGGACGAGTTCTGTGAGGAGCTTCGGAAAGCCCTTCAGGGGGATACCTGGCTACAAGCCCACCCAGAATCCGTTGCTATGCGTGATGGCTTGGCCTGGCATGGAACCCAACTTTATGTACCAGCCCCTTTGAGGGAGCAAGTGCTCTATCGGTGCCACGATACCAAGCTAGCCGGGCACTATGGGTTTCTGAAAACCCTACATTTGGCACGTCGGCAATTTTGGTGGCCGCAAATGGCAAAAACGGTGGAGGACTATATACGGCGATGCCACATTTGTGCCACCACAAAACCTATGGTGGGAAAACCTTTGGGCCTCCTACAGAGGGTAGCTGATCCTACTCGTCCATGGCAGGACATAGCCATGGACTTCATTGTTGAGTTACCCGACAGTAAGGGCCATAACGTTATTTGGACGGTGGTAGACTTATTCTCTAAGCAGGCCCACTTTATTCCCTGTAAAGGGCTGCCCTCAGCACGTCGATTGGCCTGGCTCTTTGTAACCCACGTCTACCGTTTGCATGGAGTGCCACGCCGTATAATTTCGGACAGAGGAGTTCAATTTACGGCACGGTTCTGGAAGGACTTTGTTAAATTCATCGGGTCAACCCAAGGACTCAGTACGGCGTACCACCCTAGCACCAATGGCGCAGCAGAACGGGCCAATGCTGCCGTTGAGCGATATCTACGTTGCTACGTTTCGTACCAGCAAACCAACTGGGTGGACCTGTTAGCGTTTGCGGAAGTAGCGTATAACAACGCTGTACATAGCAGTACAGGGCTTTCCCCTTTCAAAGTGGTTATGGGTAACGACTTTGTCCCCATCCCTGAATGCAGTCCAGGGCACGAGGGCCCCTGTCAGCCACAGGAATGGATGAGGCAGATTGAGGGGGCCTGGGGTGCAGTGAGAAAAGCCTTGGAGCGGGCTGCGATAACGAATAAGGAGCAGGCTGATAAGAAGCGAAGGGCGTTCACAGTCCCGAAGGTGGGAGACCTTGTCTACCTGTCTACTAAGTATTTGCGTAGCCAGGTTCCCTGCAAAAAGCTGGGCCCCAAATACATCGGACCGTTCCGGGTGGTACAGGTAATTAACCCTGTAACAGTACGGCTACGACTGCCTAAGATCCTTGGAAAACTCCACCCAGTGTTCCACAGTAGCCTATTGAAGCCTGCCACCACAGCCTCAACAGCTGTGGGGGAGGGGGGGCCTGGGCCCACCCATGACGACCAATATGAAGTCCAGGAGGTCCTTGACTCCAGGGTCCGTAGGGGGGGTGTCCAGTACCTCATCAGGTGGAAGGGGTATCCAGTGGAGGAAGCGACGTGGGTAGGGGATGCGGATGTACATGCCCCCCGGTTGGTGCGGGCATTCCACCGACTGCACCCTGGTAAGCCAGGGGGAGGGGGGGGGAACATCGCGGGTAGGGTGGATGCTTGCTCACCTCTTATGTCTTCCCCTGCAGGAGGGGCCCTGGTAGGAGGGGCGGCATGTCGCGCCTCGTGGGCGCTACGCCCAGCGGCGCCACAGACGCGACACTCACCTGGCACAGACGTCCAACGGCTGCGGCAGCGACAACGGCCGGCTGATATCCGCGCTTCCTCACCCGTGCACGCTGAGCCAGCTGGAGCTTCTGCGCTGCGCGCATGCGTCGTGCAGCCCGGCCCAGCCCTGCCGGCTACGGTGGCCTTGCAGGGTCCTGGGCCTAGACCGGCTTGTGATTCGGCCTTCGCGGTGCTGGTGGAGGGGGCCCACGGCCGCGGAACCCGTTTCCACCGCAAGAGGACTGGGGGCTCGCCAGCTGGGCGTCGGGACGGCAAGCGGCAGGGCGAAGCTGTATTGGACTGCCAGGTTCAGGGACGGGTGTGGGGGTGGCGTCGAGCGGCGTCGGGACGAGTGTGCGCGAGGGAAATCAGCTGGGAGGTGAAGGGTGCTGGGTGGCGGGTGTGTCAAAAGGGGGGGTGTTCAGGAGAAACAGGGGTTAAGTAGGAGATGGGCGGGGGTGGGTGCGACCGGGTGGGGCGTGGGTGTGTACCTGCAATAGGTATTTAGCAGCGTTGGATGCAGGTAGCAGCCAACGCTGGCTTTGTTCCGTTGGAAGATCGTTTGTTTTGCTCATTAAACCCTTTTGGAACCTCAGCTTTCGTCTCGGTTGCTTGATTCCCCTGCTCTCCGGACGAGGTTTGAGACATAAATGTTCTGAGGCCAAATTCTTTGAAGCACCTTCAACCCCACAACCTACATCCCATCTAATGTCAGGAATGGAAACCCTTGTCCCTTCTCCTATGGTTTTCCCATAGAGGACTTTTCCATCGTGGCCATCCACATGTAGACTGTTTTCCCTGCCAATATTTAAGAAAAAAAAACCCAAATATTAATTTATTGGCTCAAGCTTTTCCTTGAAACTGCTTGACTGCTCTTGTTTGGAGATCCAGTTAGCACTGAGCAGGCTGGGGGCAGAAGGGATTTTAATGTTCGTAATACTTTAGTATGATCAATGTTTTATTCCTTTAAGTACTCTGTGGCCTAGAAACAATGATGTAAAATGGAAATGCACATTTATGAACGATAGGCTTGCAGCCCCAAATATACTGCCCATATGGCGTGCCCCTCTTTTCCCTCCATCTTAATACAGTTTGATTTATATAATGCCCTTTTATCATTAAGCTCCTTCAAAACCAAATTATGAGGTGGCGATGGCTGGATACAGACTGTGCAATTTGGCTGTCAGCCATATATTTTTTGATAACATATAGCTCTTATTTTGTATCTGTGTGGCACCTGATAGCTTACGTTGGCCTTAATCATCCATGGCTGTAAGCCCTTCTTAATGTTTGGTGGGTGTTAAATTTGCACATTTATCTCCTGACACATTACAGTGATGTCCCCCCCCCTATTTTTAGTATAAGTCTCACAAATGCATGTTTGTATACACCAACATGCTAGTATTCCGTGTTCAAACAAGATGTTTGTCTGAACGCATGGCTGAATCATACCCAGATAAAATAAGCACAATATGAACAATTAAACTTAGGCACAAATGCACCTTTAATAAATGTGGATCTTTGGCAGCGATTGGCTGGTGTGTAAATTTTAAACCTTTTTCTGCTTTGCCAGAGCTTAGCCTGAACTATAATCCTAAAGATATTTGGTAGTAGTGAACTGGGAGGGTTTACTTTTGAATGGGCCAGCTTAGGGTGCCGTTGCACATTTTTAGGATATATTTATATTTTAGGATACATTTATATATCCTAAAATATTTATGTATTTTGGGATATATTTATATATCCTAAAATATTTATATATTTTAGGATATATTTAGGATATATATATAAACAAGAACTTTTACAATGAAGTAAAAGTGGAAATGAAAAAATGTGTAAACCATGCATATAAAACAATCTCCCATAAATAAGTGTTATAGTAACATTACTTCTTAAAAAAAATGACTGCAGCATTCCCTTTTTCTGTTTTTCCTTGTCAAGATTCAATACGTTTTGTCTCTCTTTTGACTTTTCTTATTGCCCTCCTCCTATTTCCATGTCTTCACAGGTTCACATTTTATATAAACGCAGAGCCCAAGCCAAATATAATCTTTATTCTTTTTGAGCTGAGACTGGAATCTGCAGCTCGAACGAAGTGATTAGAATCCCTTGGGACCCTGAAACTCAGATGCTGTAAAATGGGGTTGAGAATCACACACACCATACAGGCAAGCAAGGTGCCACATTTTGCAGGAGTTATAGCCTCTAGATATCTTTCAAGATCATATTATATTTATCAAAGTGTAAGCCCAAGCAAACAATTGCTCCTGGCAAAGATTAATTCCCCACGGCTTCTCCTTGAGTTACTTCCCTCCAGGTGTTTCTCATGAGGAGGGATGGGGCGACCTCTTCCTGAGTAGCCTTGCAAACTGTTATGTATCCAGGTGCAGGCATCTGCATAGCAGCGGCCACTAGGGGGCGTTGGCCTGGATGGTTTTGGCGGGAAACCCAGTTTCAGCGGGAAACCTAGGGCCAACCCCATTGGCTAGCCGCCTACCTGGCCAGGTATATAAGGAGGCCAGGTAGCCCTTGTTCCCCAGTACGCACGCCCCCACAATAAAGAGCTGAACACATACTCCAGCTGGCATCTCTTCCTTGCATCGGACCCACTACATTACACAAACCTTCTCGAGCTTGCCTACACTTCACTCTCCGTGCCCTTGGATCGAGTGGGGGAGACAGCTGTTCCTCAACAGAGGGGATCGGGTGCTTATCGACCCACTGCTGGTCAGCAGCTGATCCTCCCCTTTGTCTGTGCAGGCAGGCAGCTCTCCGTCTGGTTGACCACCTCCCCCAATGTCGGAGGGGCCCAGGACAGCATATGTCAGAATCCATTTATATCATATTCATAAATGTATGTTTAAAACATTGTCCCATGGATTCTGCCATCTCCCGAGGAGGAAGGAACGAATGTGGATTCAGCCTGCCTTCGGCATTTCAAAGATTCAGAGAAGCCTTTTGAACTGGGGGGAACAAAAGGGAGGGCTAGGATAGGAGGCATCTGGCTTGTGTCTCCTTTGAAGGAAAAGAGCAATAACCATAAAATCCAAAGTTCCTTTTCCCACGAAAGGGATGACACGAGGTAAATGATGGGGGGCTGACCAAATGGGGTTAGGGAAGGGGGTTTGAACAGGGAACTCTTTATAAGGTTTCAATTTGTAGAACAATATTAGATCCTGTCTTGCATTCCGACAGCCAAGCATGTTATAGTAAAGATTTCTTTTTAGACTAGAATTGGCTCCAAGAGTTTTGTCTACCTAATACGTGGTTTGGGGTGGGTCCTGACAGCATAGTCCTCAGCCCATTCTTCTCCAACATGCCAAGGAAGATACACCATCCCTGTCAGATGTTCCAGTTCTCCTCCTCCTCCTCCTCCTCCTCCTCCTCCTCCTCCTCCTCCTCCTCCTCCTCCTCCTCCTCCTCCTCCTCCTCTTCGGTGCCATGACACAATTCTGTCTGTACAACCCATGGAAGAACATCTGAATTGCCTTTTCTTATCAGTAACTAACACAAGGGTGGGTGGATAAGGGTTAGGGTTCCTGGCTCTATAACATGGGAGCCGGGTAAAAACTCTTTCTGAAGATCAGAGAAAACGGAAAGTGGGTTTGGATTGAGTTTTTTTATCTTTATTTTATTTTTTTTTACAAAAAAACCTTTTTGACATTTTAAAATAAGCTGTAGTTCACACTACAAATGAGGTTGGTCTATATTTGAGAATCACACTTATGCTTGTGAATGAGAATTTGGCACTTTTAAAAGATTTTTTAAAGGGAAGGGGGGAAAACATTTTTTTAAAAAAATCCTCAGTCGTATCGTCCAAGTGGAAATATATAATATATATTGACTTGTAATGCATCTCTAAAAAAAAGCCATCGAGGTATTAATTCATTCAAAGTATTAACTAATTCATAATTGAAATCATTTGTCCACATCAGGTAGGCAAAAGATTAGGAATTGAATTAGCCCAAATATTTATATTAGTGTATATACTTGAGTATAAGCCGACTCGAGTATAAGCCGAGACCCCCAATTTCACCCCCAAAAACTGGAAAAAGTTATTGACTCGAGTATAAGCCGATCCGCCGTTCTGCAAGCCTCTGCCGCCAGCAGAGGCTCGATCCGCCATTTTGCAAGCCTGAATACACAGGAATACCCTGTGTGGCCGCGGCTCTCGGGGAAGCCCTGGCTGTCCGCTTCCTCGCTCCACGCTGCCATTCGGGGCCCGCGCGTTCCCCGGGCAAATCGCGGCGCCCAGCAGGCGAGGAAACACGCCCGCTCCAGTCGCCCCCCCTTCCCTCAGGAGACGCGAAGCAAGTGACCGCCCGGAGCTTACCGAGGACTTGCGCACGGCCGAGGCTTCGGTGCTTCCAGGATCGCGCGCACCTCTCCCAAGCCGCCGCCGTCCGGAGACCTGCCGAAGTTTGGGGAGGTTTGGGGAGGTGCGCGCGCACCTCCCCAAACCTCCCCAAACTTCGGCAGGTCTCCGGACGGCGGTGGCTTGGGAGAGGTGCACGCGATCCCGGAAGCACCAAAGCCTCGGCCGCGCACAAGTCCTCGGTAAGTTTTTTTGTTGACTGGAGTATAAGCCGAAGTGGAATTTAATTTAATTCGGCTTATACTCAAGTATATACGGTAAATGCGAAGCAGATTTCGCACAGTTGTCTTTAGGGCTAACCTTACAAAATGCCCTGCTAAAATCAGTCATTGAACCGCCAGTTTAAAGTCTCATAATTCTCTTTTTTAAAAAAAATAGCTCAAGGATAAAACGAAAATATTTTTGAAGCCATAATAATAGAGATGCTAGAAACTTGAGCAAAGAAAAGCTGAAGTTCATCAAATATGGGTAGTCCTTGACTTAGGATCACAGTTGAGGCCAAAATGTCTGGAAGAATATTATCCTAATAGAATATTTCTTCCAAGTTGTTCAGAACAGCGGAATCCTTGGCGTTCTCTGAGTTGGGTTGGTTTTGTTTGCAGACGTTTCATTACCGAACTAGCTAATATCATCAATGCTCTTCGAGTACTGATGTTCAGAACCACTCCTGTCAAGTGTTTTAAATTCAAGGTGCTTCGTGCAACTGATATTTTTTTGTTTATTGATTGATTGGGTTTTTTATTGATATTTTATTGATCTTTACTAGAATTATTCAGCTGAATCTCAAATATATGGAGCTCAGTTCTTTCAAGGATGGCGTAAGCAGGGTTTTTAATTTTATTTTTTACTAGAACGTGCCTCTTAAAGTCAAACTAGCTAAGCAAAGAGAAGAGTAAGGCTTAAATTCATGCTAATGAATAATGTTCTTTTTTTCCAAGTAGTAACTGAATTAAAAAAAGAAGAAAAGCTGGCGTGCATGGATAGATTTTCTTACACAGTATGCTATCTGGAAAATTACTTATATTTTCCAAGGTTATTCTGTTTATTCACTTTTGTTTTCTAGATTTCACTTTTTTGTGTCAAGATTCAATAAAAATTGGACACAAAATCCATTCCACTATTTCAGTTTTTTGGGAAGTTTCCCATTAATGTAGAGTCATGTAATATAATTCCTTTTTTCTCCCTTTTAACTTTGATTCTTTGTGGCTTTTCAAGACTTGGGACCACTGTTTAGAAAAAAAATATTTTAAAGGGAAAGGACTGGATCTGATAATCACTTCTTATTTGGTAATGGTCACATTTGAAGGAAATCTCAGTAAAATTTCACCAATTCACATTGTTGTTGTTGTTGTTGTTAGCTGCGAAGTCGTGTCCGACCCATCGCGACCCCACGGACAACGTTCCTCCAGGCCTTCCTGTCCTCTACCATCTTCTGGAGTCCATTTAAGCTCACGCCTACTGCTTCAGGGACTCCATCCAGCCACCTCCTTCTCTGTCGTCCCCGTCTTCTCTTGCCCTCAACCTTTCCCAGCATGAGGCTCTTCTCCAGTGAGTCCTTCCTTCTCATTAGGCGGCCAAAGTATTTGAGATCCAACTTCAGGATCTGGCCTTCTAAAGAGCAGTCAGGGTTGATCTCCTCTAGGACTGACCGGTTTGATCGCCTTGCAGTCCAAGGGACTCGCAAGAGTCTTCTCCAGCACCAGAGTTCAAAGGCCTCCATTCTTTGGCGCTCAGCCTTTCTTACGGTCCAACTTTCACTGCCATACATTGCAACTGGGAAGACCATCGCCTTGACTATACGCACTTGTGTTGGCAGGGTGATGTCTCTGCTTTTTAGTGTGCTGTCTAGATTTGCCATGGCTTTCCTCCCGAGGAGCAAGCCTCTTTTAATTTCTTGGCTACAGTCCCCATCTGCAGTGATCTTGGAGCCCAGGAAAATAAAATCTGTCACTACCTCCATTTCTTCCCAAATTTTAGATGCTTCAGTCGTTCTGGTTCTTATTTCAGTTTGGCAAATTTCAATTATTTTTTAGTGTAGTATTGAAGCCTTTTATCCATTACAGGTAATAACTAACCTAGTGAACAATTTAAAATTGAACATCCTCAGTTCTTTATCTCATCACTATACACTTATTTGAAGGGAAAATGAAGTAGGGAAAAAATTCCTGAAGAAATGCAACAGAGAATGAGAAAGAAAGCATCCAATTCTTGTGTCTGTAAAAGATACATAATAAATTATCCAGGCATTTTGGTTCTAAAAGAAATTCCTCCAAAGATTTTAAGGAGAAGGAAGAATTTTACATTTCTTGTGCAAGAGCTCAAACAACGAGATATAAGGTTCAGATGGGAGATCCCAGTTGGGTTGATGGTGATGCATGAAGGTAAAAGGTACCGTCTGGCTACTGTGATGCAGGCGCGTGATTTTTACAATAACGTTTTAAAAGCAACCCCATTATTACTTTTGGAAGCTGCAAAGAGATTTGGAGAAGGAGAACACCAAGAGGCTGAAGATGGACAGACAGAGGAGAACGGTGCTGGAGGAGATCAAGCTACAACTTCTTTGGATGATCCTAGAGAGAAGAGGGTGACGCGTGCTGCTTTAAAACGATTAAAAAAAAATAAAAGAAAAAGATCAGCAGAAGTCTATGGAATTTCCACAACGTACTTATAGCCAAGCAGTGGGAGGAGCATGGCCTAAAAAAGATAGTCCTATCAAAGCAGCGCTTCAAGAGCTTTGGGATGATATGCATGACAACTAAATTTTCAACTTGGAACGTTAATGGACTAAATTCACCACAGAAGAGGAAGAAAGTTTTTCAATATTTAAAATAATTCAAGATAGATGTTATATGTTTGCAAGAAAGGTATATTAGGGTTGTGGATCAAAAGTATTTACTGAACTCAAGGTTGGGTACGCGATTTGTTGCTTCTGTAATGAATAAGGAAAATGGAGTGGTTGTTTATGTTAAAAGTGCTTTAACAGCAGATGTAATTGAAGCAGATAAGCATGGAAGATACGTTATGATAGAGCTGCTGCTAGAAGGCAAAAAGACGCTTTTAGTTGGATTATATGCTCATAATCAACAACAAGCTGACTTTTTTAGTTTACTTTATACAAAGCTTACCCAGTTGGATTATAAATCTGTTATTTTTATGGGGGATTGGAATGGTGTTTTGGATGTACAGATGGACAAGGCTGGAGCTTCTAAGCGCGTCCCAAGTCATGCTAGACTGCCTAAATCCTTTTTTTTGAAATGAAGATTTTATATTAATAGTGTTTGTAGTTATTCTATATGAGCTAGAGAGTGATAGATTTTAGAGTTTACGGTTGTTAGCATGTGGTTGTTTATGATTCTTTTTTTTGTTTTTTATACCTTGTACTTAGCTCTGGGAAGTCGGGGGGGGAGGGGGGGAGGGGTAAGGAGGGAGGGATAGGGGAGGGGTAGGGGGGTTTGTTAAAGATAAAATGTATGATAAAACTTTTTAATAAAAAAAATAAATAAATTATCCAGGCATTGAAAATTCAGATTTTGTTTTTTAAAAAAAAGCCTTTTAAGGTATTGTTTGCATTTGTAAAAGACTGACTGTAGGGGGGAAAAAAGCAACTATATTGTAGGAGCCTCAGCAGAAAGCACACCCTATGAATTTAACCAAGAGGCAGCATCTCCTTTCAGCCAAAATACAACCTAGAAATCTTCTTTACGGGTGGATTGTCCCACGAGTATTTATATTTATATTTATATATTTATATTTATTTGATTTATATACCGCCCTTCTCCCGAAGGACTCAGGGCAGTCTACAGGGCAATAAATATCAAAAATACAAGGTACAAAAGTTAAAAGAAAATTAAATAATTATGCCCAATGCAATAGATAATTAAAATCAATATTAAAACCTCAAACCCATCAGACCAGGCCGGCTTGTTCGAATAAATAAGTTTTCAGATCACGGCGGAAGGAGCGAAGGTCGGGAACCATCCGGAGCTCAACCGGTAAGCGGTTCCAAAGGTCTGGCCCGCCCACAGAGAACGCCCTCCCCCTGGGGGTCACCAGTCGACATTCTCTGACCGGTGGCACCCTGAGGAGGCCCTCTCTGTGGGAGCGCACTGGACGAAGGGAAGTTGACGCCGGCAGCAGGTGCTCCCGTAGGTAATCCGGACCCATGCCATGTATTCTGCTTTCGTGATCTTGTCTTTTACATTGCTCATGCTAATAAGCACTTTTATCTCACTGGACCCAGTAGGGCTAATTTCTAGGGAAGAAATTGCCCTTTTAATCTTCTCTCACTGCTGAGAAAGTCAGCCGATAAATGGCGAGGACCAGTTTTGCTGGACACAGATGACGTCCATTCATATTTTCCAGACAGTGCAAGAGTAAATACAAACAACTGGCCCCTTTTTGAAGGAAGTTAAAACACCCAACAAAATGCAGATTTAAAAGAGCAAAATTACACACCCTACACGTCTTTCGTAACTTGGTTGAAATTCAAACCAGCTGCCCCGCCTTTCAGCGCATAGCGAGAAAGATCTGGGACTGCAGATCCTCATGTAATTAAACTGCTGCTTAAAAGGTTTAATGTCGGCTGACTTACGATGTTTTTTTTTATTTTGGTCATATAACATTAAATTTAAACCCATGCGTAGCAAAAGTGCTCCAATAAATGAGACATACTTGATCTAGAACAGTGGTGGTGAACTTATGGCACGCGTGCCAGAGGGGGCACTCAGAGCCCTCTCTGTGGGCATGTGCGCCTTGCTCTTTGGCGAATTTCTCAAGCCCCTTCTGAGCCAAAATAAGCCTTCGGAGCGAGCACGCTGTTTTCAGCTTTGAATTATATCAAATCTGACACCAGAAACAGACTAACAGATGACCTGAGTGCTGCATGTGTTGCTCTCAAACTTACCAAGTATAAGCCAAGGTTAGACAAATTATCAGCATGCATACAACAGCAAAAATTGCATTAATTGTTCAAAAGCATGCCAAAGGCAAACTTTTACCTTTCAGTGAAAAGTTGTATCATTGAAAGCTTTGTTATGGTGTTTTTCTTTTAAGACAAAAGATGTTAATGTATGAGTTGTTTTTTCTAAACTAAAACCTCAGTATTCAGATGAAATTGCTGTATTGGCACTTTGCGGTAAATAAGTGGGTTTGGGGTTGCAGTTTGGGCACTCGGTCTCTAAAAGGTTCGCCATCACTGACCTAGAATAAGTCTCACTCCTTTCTGTGAATTTTCCTTTAAAGCATCTTTTCAGCTACAGGTTGTCCTCCACCTACAATCATTTGCTTAAGGACTGAACATACAACGGCGCTGAAAATAGTGACTTATGACTGTTTTTCATACTTACGACCGTTGCAGCATCCCCCATGGTCATTTGATCAAAATCAGCACTTGACAGCTGTCATGTATTTATGATAGTTGGACTGTCCCAGGGTCACGTGACCCCCTTTTGCAACATCACTTAACTGTAGCAAGAGAGAACGTAAAATGGGGCAAAATTCACTTAACAAATGTGTCGCTTAGGAACAGAAATTTTGGGCTCAATCATGATCACAAATTGAGGGTTACCTGTATAACATATGTGCCTATACACATATACTGATTTTTTTAAAGTAATCCTTTAGGGGGAAAAAAGTCACGTAAATTACGGAATGCAGGGGTGTTTTTTTTATTCACTCTAAATGTAAGTTCAACTTGGATACGATACTTTTGCAATATATTCAATTGTCTCCTTGCAATTTTTCAAACTACTGATTTACTCTGTTGTTAACGGCACACCCAGAACTCCTGCAAAATTATAGGATTTTTTTTTACTCTTTTATCAATTTGAGGTCCACCCTCAACCCCATGGACCTCCATTGCTCCCGTTTTGATCATGGGGGGAAGAGAACGGTACTAAGATGAAAATAAAATTCTTAAACTCAACTTGACTTCCACAATCCAAAAATTCAATTTTACAACCTGCCAAAGTTCAGTTTGACGGGGCAAAACTCAGTTTTACAACCTCAAACTCAATTTTTACCATCCGAAATTCAACCAGGAAGCAGTCCTGTTGTAAAAGATCGCTCCCAAGCAAATACATAAAATTGCACCAACTGGCTTCTTTTGTTTTATAAAGGGCGCTTGACTACAGTCAGAGAAAGAGCTATACGCTTGACATACCGGATCCATAATTATGCTTTAGGGGGAGGATATATTCCCAGGGGTTTCAGGCATGAAAGAGTTAATTAAATCAATCAGACTAGGTAGTAGGCAGCCTAGCAAGGCGAGAAAAATCAATCTCTCTCAGGTGAGCTGTCAAAAGGAACCGGCCAACTTCATTCCACGTTTGTTCTTTATTTTCCATAGCAGTAGGAGGGATTCAATGCTGGTCAACTTCTGCTAGCTAAGGGCCAATTACTCCAGTCCTGGAAGGAAGATTGGTGGATCCAAACAAATTAGTCATCCAGGGACAATGTGCAGCCAGAGGCACTTAGGAATGTTTTGTTCATGTAAATTTGAGATTGATTTAAGCTGTCGCGGTGATTATACTCTCCCTGTGCCTAAGTATGGAGCAGCTTACTCCATTACGTGATGATTGTATAGAGCAGATTGCTGTGATGTGAACACCAAAGGCAGATATGAACAGATCAGTGTGAAAATAAGGCGGTTCCCCCCCACACCTCTTTTCTCTTGCTTAAGAAGTTGCTTTAAGCCAATTTGGAAACTAATCAAGGAGAGAAGCAACCTAGAACTAAGGAGAAACTTCCTGACAGTTAGAACAATTAACCAGTGGAACAACCTGCCTCCAGAAGCTGTGGATGCTCCAACACTGGAAGTTTTTAACAGGAGACTGGACAGCCCTTTGTCTGAAATGGTATAGGATTTGTGGATTGGGGATCCCTGCTTTGGAGAATAGTTTGACCCCCTCTTCTTTGTGGCAGCCTCTCAAATACTGGAACACTGCTATCATGTCACCCCTGTTTCTTCTTTTCTTTAGACTACAGACTTCTTTAGACTTTTATTTTCTCGCTCCTTGCCAAAGCATCAAGCCAAGGGTTTTGCCTGCTATGCTGGCTCCGGATCTTTTTTCATTCCAGTGTAAACAAATATTGTGCCATCAAAACCCATTTTAATAAATTCTTTTTCTGGCCTGCGCTTGGTCAGCTGTCCCTCTTTTAAGCTGGGAACGGTCATGGATATAGATATATTTTTTTATGTAAATTGAAAAATCAATTTCTTCTCCGACTAGCACAACATCCTTCTCCTGCCCATATTCCACTCCAGATGGAAGGAATTGATCAAGAGACAGTTCTTTATCCTTCGTACTGAGCCAACATGTGTACATCCGTCAATAGGAAAGCTTGGGGAAATCGCGCTGTTATTTCAGACAACATTTTCAGCAGAGTTCTCCTAGAAAGCTTGGTGTAACTGACGTATATCAGCCAAAGGAAAATTAATCTTAAATTTAAGATTCCCTTCTCCCTTCTCCCAAAACCAACAGACCAAGTACATCTGTCTGCCTTGCTCTGTTCTCAGCGAATTCCATCTGACAGGTAAATTACGTGCCAGAAAATTTGCTTCTCTTTCTGGGTTAAGTCTAAGATCTGTGGAACTACCTGAAACAGCCACAAGTCATAAAAGGGCCAAGTTTGAAGACCTCTGCACTTCTGGGATATTCTTGATCCTGTTTCTTGCAGCAAATCCTTAGGGGCCTATACAGTTTAAGCAGAGTAGAATAAATGGTTTTTCTGTTTTTACAATTAACTTCCCATGAATCAGGTCCAGACATAAGATCCTTATGGATTTTTTGCCATATATATATATCAACAGACGATTTATAGTTTTGAAGATTAGATAGGATATCGAAAGACAGGAGTCAGGCCATAAGAGAGAGGTCAATTTGTAATCGTACTTGTAACTGTTGTTAAAGGTAAAGGTAAAGGTTCCCCCGCACATGCGTGCTAGTCGTTTCCGACTCTAGGGGCCGGTGCTCATCTCCGTTTCAAAGCCGAAGAGCCAGCGCTTATCCGAGGACGTCTCCGTGTGGCCGGCGTGACTAGACGCCAAAGGCGCACTGAACGCTGTTACCTTCCCACCGTCGTGGTCCCTATTTTTCTACTTGCATTTTGACGTGCTTTCGAACTGCTAGGTTGGCAGAAGCTGGGACGCGTAACAGGCGCTCACTCTGCTACGTGGCACTTGGGATTCCACCCGCCAAACTGCCGACCTTCTGATCGACAAGCTCAGCGTCCTAAACCACTGAGTCACCGCGTCCCTAACTGTTGTTAAGAAGGTTCAAAATCGCTTTATAGTATTTTCTTTCTTTTTTTATTTTTCTGCTACTATTTTTTCCCCCTTTTTTGCAGCTTTGGTTTTTTTCTTTCACTTTTCTTTTTTTATATTGATTTTCTTGCTTTTTTTTCTGCTACTCCTTTTCTTTTTGTACCTTTAGGGTGTTTTTTTCTTTCGTTCCCCCCCCATTTTCTTTTTACATTCTATTTTAGCTTGTAATAATCTTGTTCTTAAGGGGGTGTGATGGCTCAGTGGTTAAAGAGGCTGAGCTGATAGTTGAGGTTCGAGACCCCAGCACCACGTGATGGGGTGAGCTCCTGTCCCTTGCTCCAGCTCCTGCCCAACTAGCAGTTTGAAAGCATGCAAACACGAGTAGATAAATAGGTACCACTTTGGTGGGAACGTTATAATGTTCCATGTGCACTTGGTGTATAGCCGTGCTGGCCACTGGGCCGCATGGCTCCCTCGGTCAAGAAATCAAGATGAACACCACCTCCTAGAGTCGGACAGGACAGGACAGGGAAACATTTACCTTTATTTTAATGTTATTCTTGTACTTAACATTTTCTGTAAAATTATACAGTTTAAAAAAATAACGTACCTTGAATCAGGGGAAAGAGAGAATTGGTTGGATTACATGGCTCAACTGAAGCAGACCGTGGAATGAGAACAATTAACCAGAGGAACAACCTGCCTCCAGAAGTGGTGAATGCTCCAACACTGGAGGTTTTTTAAGAAGAGACTGGACAGCCATTTGTCTGAGATGGGATAGGGTTTCCTGCCAGAGCAGGGGGTTGGACTAGATGACCTCCAATGTGCCTTCCAAGTCTGTTATTCTATTCTATTCTATTCTATTCTATTCTATTCTATTCTATTCTATTCTATTCTATTCTATTCTATTCTATTCTATTCTATTCTATTCCATTCCATTCCATTCCATTCCATTCCATTCCATTCCATTCCATTCCATTCCATTCCATTCCATTCCATTCTATTCTATTCTATTCTATTCTATTCTATTCTATTCTATTCTCTATTCCATTCCATTCTATTCTATTTTATTCTCTATTCCATTCCTATTCTATTCTATTCTATTCTATTCTATTCTATTCTATTCTATTCTATTCTATTCTATTCTATTCTATTCTATTCTATTCTATTCTATTCTATTCTATTCTATTCTATTCTATTCTATTCTATTCTATTCTATTCTATTCCATTCCATTCCATTCCATTCCATTCCATTCCATCCCACCCCATCCTATCTGCACTGCCTTTCCTTCTGCAGGCTCTTGGCGTAAAACCAACTCACAGCCTTGTGTGTGAGAAATGAACAGTTGCATGGACCTACCAGATACTACATTTGACAGTCTGTTGAGTTATTGGCTTCATGCTCTTGGCCTGTTTCCCAATCCAGATCCTTTCTTTTGTAAATACTATTTTCCCCCCTCTTAATCTGCATTCATAAAACGGCTCTCTGTTTATTTATTTATTTACTTATTTTTTGATCCTTCTTTCCACTCCACCTCAACTCCCCTTAACCCGATGAAAGACATACATTTTCCTTGGAAAGTCTTCTGCATTCGTCCCTTGGCCAGATTTTTTTTAAAAAATAAATATGACGGGGATTAATGCCTTGTCTAGAATGAGATTATGTAAACTGTTGTTGCTATTTAATTAATACAGTAGATGAAGGGCAGCGAAGAAGCCTTCAATTCATATCCCTGTTCGGCAATATATTTCATGCTGACCTTGAGCCCGGCTTTGTTATTCGGCTTATCTGCCTCACAAGCCAGGAAAGGCTAGCAGAGAGGAAAGAAGAAAAATAAAAGATGGGATATTAAAAAAAAAAAGTCTTATCACCACCATTGTCACCATCAACATCTGATAGTCAAAAGCGAGTCAGAACTACAGATAGTCCTCTGCGTACGACGGCTCATTTAGTGACCCAAGTTACAACAGCCCTGAAAAAAGCAACTTAGGATGACCGATTTTCACACGTACGTCCACTGCAGCCATCCCCGAGAACACGTGATCGAAACTGAGGCGCTTGACAACGGACTCATAGTTATGACGGTCGCAGTCTCTCGGGATCACGTGATCTGCTTTCGTGAACTTCTGACCGGCAAAGTCAGAAGTGAAACCAGATTTCACTTAGCAGCCGTGTTACTAATTTAACAGCCGCCGTGATTCAACTTAACAACTGCGGCAAGAAAGGTCATGAAATGGGGGGGAGCTCACCTAGCAAACATCTCACTTAGCAGCATAAATGGGCTCAATTGTGGTCGTACGTCGAGGACTACCTGTATCTGGCTGTCTCTTAAATAATAATAATAATAATAATAATAATAATAATAATAATAATAATAATAATAATAATAATAATAATAACAACAACAGCAACTTTCAAATCATGTTTACGTAGCCAATAAATACTGTATCTTGTTTTTACAATGCACACTATTAATTTTTAGAAAATTGAAGGGGAAAGGAAAGGAAAGGAAAGGAAAGGAAAGGAAAGGAAAGGAAAGGAAAGGAAAGGAGATTTCCTATGCTCCATTAGCTTCTCACAAGGAAACTCAATGGGAAGTCAGCAGGAAGTTGGAAGCTGCTCTGGTTCCCACTACTTTTATGCCCATTCCTGGTCATTCTGTTTCTCTATTTAAATAAGGAAATATCTCTGAAATCCCGACCCAATGGATCATGCCTATCTAGTGTGTGTGTGTGTGTGTGTGTCTTTGTCTATGTACGAAACGTCACAATGCTGCAATGGTTCAGTGGTTAAAGACCCTGAACTTGTTAGCTAGAAAGCTGACAGGCTGGGTTCAAGACCCGAGTGTCGAATGACGGGGTGAGCTCCTGTTCCTTGCTCCAGCTCCTGCCCATCCGGCAGTTCAAAAGCATGCAAATGCAACTAGATAAATAGGTACCACTTCGGTGGGAAGACGATGGCATGCGCTAGCGTGTACAGTCATGCTGGCTTACATGACCACTGAAATTGTCTTCGGACAACCCCGGCTTCCTCGGCGGAGAAAGGAGTAGAGCAAAGTTGGATGAGGAAACCGTTACCTTTTGATGAAATGTATAACAAAGGCAGTCGAATTCCTCTAGCTTTGGAGGAGCAACATTTGCCGTTGAAGGCTTTGTAAACTTTTTTTAAAGCGTATTTTGGTTTTGAAGAGTAATCAGTTTGGCCGGATTGAATTCTGCCAAGACCCATCTTAGTCGCAGGAAAAGTGCGTGCTTGCTTCTTAGGGAAATTGCCCAATAGATAGATGTCATCTCGGAGATAAGTGTAGTCGTTTCCAGCAAAATTTGTTCCAAAGTGAATTTATTTATTGCACCGTTCTGTTAGTCATTACGAAGGTAAGCAGAGGTGAGATTTCGGCCTGTGTGGTAATTAACCTCAGTGGGACTGAACTCAGCATTTTTGGAATAAACACGATGTTTTGTCATCCTGAATAGCCTCGAAGTGAAATGATGTGGATACATTAAAGCGAGGTTATTATCGGTGTTATGAAGGTGCAGATCTGGCCTGATAATTTAAAAACTTGTTTTTGAACAGATCGGTAGCTTTTATTTACAGCGGCAATGCTTTTGCATGCAACTTGTGCTTTTTAATACCAATTTCCTCAAAATATTTCTTTCACGCACATTTCCTCGTGACCTTTTAAAAACATCCATGTCCAAACTGCTTGATTTTTAAAAGATAAATTTCCCCGATGTGTTCCTTTCTTTAAAGAAAACACAGCTGTTTCTACATGTAATTCTAGGATAAGTATTTCCAACTGCTGTTTTTCAGTACACAACGTCCCCGGATTTTTATTTTTCAGGTGCATCTTTCACAAACGGATGTGTTTTGCGTACTAGATGACTTTTCAAAAGTGTTTCAGTATGTCCCGTAGTGGAATCTGTTTTGTTCCCTCTGAAATATCCACCGTCATCAAGATTCTTGGTGAATTTTCTTTTCATACACTAATAAATAAATATTAGAGTTGGCTTATGAGTCTTGTTCATTAATTATTACTAAATTAATATTTAAAAACCCAACATATTTATGAGACAGTATATATACAAAAGCCCACAATATTGATGAGGCAAGGCTTTGTTTTTAGAATAAAGATTTTCCCCTAAAAAAATATAAAGAATCTTAGCTGTTGGATAGAGGTAATCTTCAAGTCACAATTGGTCAGTGTGAGGATTCCCTTGGACCAGGGGCTCAGGAACCATGTTGTCTCAGGAATTCTGGGAGTTGAAGTCCACAAGTTATAAAAGGGCCATGTTTGAAGAGCCCTGTGGTAGATGGTCATCAGAGGCAGCCCCACTGCCATCGAGGCTTATCGCCATTGATTCCTCCATGACTTCCATTAATTGCTGCAGTTTTTTCCCCCCAAGGTCAGCCAAGCTGGTAACAGCACCACGTCTCGTAGCAAATTCCAGAATTTAAAGTCAAGTTGTTGTTGTTTTGTTCTATTCAAGGGTTCATTTTCATTGAGTAACCTCTGGTTCTGGAGATATACATGTACATATACGTATATGTATATGTATATGTATATGTATATGTATATGTATATGTATATGTATATGTATATGGAGCCTTGGTGGAGCAGTGGGCTAATGCCTCCTTAAGTAACACCAGCTGCCTGCAATTAGTGCAGGTTCGCATCCCACCAGGCTCAAGGTTGACTCAGCCTTCCATCCTTCCCAGGTAGGTAAAATGAGGACCCAGATTGTTGGGGGCAATAAACTGACTTTGTAATAATGCCGCTTTGGGGTGTGTGTGTGTGAAAGCCCTAATAAGCAGGCATATACATAGAATGAAGGCTACTGCTAAGCTTGTAAGCCGCCCTGAGTCTTCAGAGAAGGGCGGGATATAAATGGAATTAAAATAAATATATATATATATATATATATATATATATATAAGGTAAAGGTAAAGGTTCCCCCGCACATGCGTGCTAGTCGTTTCCGACTCTAGGGGCCGGTGCTCATCTCGATTTCAAAGCCGAAGAGCCAGCGCTTGTCCGAGGACGTCTCCGTGGTCATGTGGCCGGCATGACTAGACGCCAAAGGCGCACGGAAGGCTGTTACCTTCCCACCGGAGTGGTCCCTATTTTTCTACTTGCATTTTTACGTGCTTTCGAACTGCTAGGTTGGCAGAAGCTGGGACGAGTAACAGGAGCTCACTCTGCTACGCGGCACACGGGATTCGACCTGCCAAACTGCCGACCTTATGATCGACAAGCTCAGCATCCTAACCCACTGAGCCACCACGTCCCTTTATTTATATATACATATATATATATATTTGACCAACAGTAGCCAACTTAACTGAATTATAGCGTATGAACTATGAGCCATCCTTTCTGTCCTCCACATGATTGCTCCCAGGATATTTGACAGTTAAATCATCCAGAATAATGACATCTGTTTTTGTATTGTCGATAATAAAAACTATTTCCTTCTTCACAAAGGAAAATTGTGCTGAATTTATCCTCAAATGATTAAACGCCCAATTACGGCAATGCTGTAGTACCTGCAGGTGTACTTCATATCTCTTGCACTTCGAAGAAGTGAAAAATTCATTTTCTTGACTCATTCATATTTTTCATTATTCGGAAAGCTTTCCTTTAATCCGACGTTATAAATAAATATTCCTTTTTCTTGATTTGTTGCCGTAATTTCTCAGTTTGTTGTTCCTTGTAGTTGGCGACGTTTATCAAAGGCCTACTAGACTTCGCTGCAAGTAGGAAAAACGCAAAAGGCTTTGCTCACCGTCCTTTTATTTATAGGGCCATTTATAACTCAAATAACTTTATTGGGGACATTAACTAGCAGAAAGAAAGAAGAAAAGAAAACAGTATTCAAATATCCAGAACATCAACAAATATGTCAGGAGGAGCGATACATAGAAAAACAAGCAAAAACCTTCGTTCTCATTAGTTAAAACTAATAAAATTAGTTTTCATTTTATTTTGTGCTTAATGGTGGTTGTAAGTTGAGAACTACCTGTATGCATGTGTGTGTGTGTGTGTGTGTGTGTGTGTGTGTGTGTGTGTGTGTGTGCGTGTGTATGTATGTATGTATGTGTATGTGCACGTTGGCTGAGGAATTTTGGGAGTTGAAGTCCACAAGACATTAAAGGGGACTTCAACTCCCAGAATTCCTCAGCCAATGTGCCTGGCTGAGGAATTCTGGGAGGGGTCTTCAACGTGCTTGGCTGAGGAATTTTGGCAGTTGAAGTCCACAAGTCATTAAAAGGCCAAGTTTGAAGACCCTTCCCAGAATTCCTCAGCCAAGCACGTTGGCTGAGGAATTTTGGGAGTTTATTTATTTATTTATTTATTTTAATTCCATTTATATCCCTCCCTTCTCCGAAGACTCAGGGCGGCTTACAAGCTTAGCAGTAGCCTTCATTCTATGTATATGCCTGCTTATTAGGGCTGAAGTTGAAGTCCACAAGTCATTAAAGGGCCAAGTTTGAAGACCCTTCCCAGAATTCCTCAGCCAGGCACGCTGGCTGAGGAATTCTGGGAGTTGAAGCCCACAAGTCATAGAAGGGCCAAGTTTGAACCCCCCCCCGGCTTAGAATATGAGCAGGATGAGAAGACACCCCTGTTTTCTTTCATTCTCTCCTTCACCCCTCCACTCTTAATGCGGAAAATCTTTGCAAGTGGAATCTATGCATCTGGAGTCAGCGGTTTTTAAAAAAACACTACATCCAAGACATCTCTCTGTGTTGTGGAAAATGGAATGTTTACATTCCCCTAGACAAAATGTCTGCCATGTAACTCCCACAAGTTCCATTTTTTTGGTCCTTGTGGCCTTTGCTCTTGAAGAGACAAAAACCCCATGTCTCAAGAGAGCCCTTACATCCTCCATGAAAAAAACGTATTGCCTGTGTGTTCATAACAAGGATCACATACCTCAAGTATCTCCGTATGTCAACATGTCTCGGGGAATGTGGCCAACGAAAACTCCACAGCAATGTGAGGAGGAGGCCAACACCTCTCCCTTTTCCTCCCCTCTCTGTATTGGGGTGCAGTAATCTTTTCCAGTGAAGACTGCCATTTCAATATAGATCGATAGGGACCTCGGAGGTCTTCTAGTCCAACCCCCTGCTCAAAGCAGGAGTCCCAGCTCCCATGAACTCAAGGGGGGGACTAGATGGGAAGGGGGACACTTCAAGGGATATGAAAGTTTACTCCATCTCTGTTGTTGCTGGAATTGGGCATGTCTAGTGTAATGAAGAGAAGGACGAGGGATGACACGATAGCAGTGTTCCAGTATCTCAGGGCCTGCCCCAAAGAAGAGGGAGTCAAGCTATTTTCCAAAGCCCCTGAAGGCAGGACAAGAGGCAACAGATGGAAACTCACCAAGGAGAGAAGCAACCTGGAATTAAGGAGAGATTTCCTGACAATCAGAACAATTAATCAGTGGAATGGCTTGCCTTCAGAAGTTGTGAAGTTGCAACACTGGAAGTTTTTAAGAAGAGACTGGAGAGCCAATTTGTCTGAAATGGTATAGGGTTTCCTGCCTGAACAGGGGGTTGGACTAGAAGACCTCCAAGGTCCCTTCCAAGTCTATTATTAATCTCAAAAGTTGAAGACTCAACGTTTGACCCCAAGAAAGGAAATTAAGCCACACAAATGACGCCAATATGGTATAACCCTCCATATAGAGCAAATAAGTCTAGTCTAGTCTAGTCTAGTCCAGTCTAGTCCAGTCCAGTCTAGTCTAGTCTAGTCTAGTCTGTTCTATTCTATAAATTAAAAGGAAACAAAAACAAATAAAGTGAAAGGGCAGGCTTGATGGATGACTAGGTCTTTTTCTGATGTCATTTTTCAATGTTTTTATATATTGAACCTATTGAAATTATTTTTAAAAACTCAGGTTAGGTTTTAGCTTTGCAGTCTATCATCCAGCTTTACAGTCAATGAAAAGAGATGCTCATTGTTACAATCACTATGTGGTAAAGCTATTTCCCTTTAAAATGGCTCTAAAGGTATTGTACCAACCCGTAACCAGGGTTTAATTTTCAGATCATGAACCTCTCTATATTTGGCTGTCTTATTTTTATTATTAGCCTCGTACTTTGTGCAGTGAACAAATAAACGATCACAGAACAAAAATAAAAGAAAATTTAAAAATGCATGGGGTTTTTGTTGCACTATGAGGTATGCTATGATCTGCTTGGAAGAGAGGTTTTATCCCCTCGGGCAGAATGGATGACTCCCAAACACTTGGCTTTTTCATTCAGAAACTCACCCTTTTAATTGTCGTTTGGCAAGCTCACCTACAAGGGAACGAATGAACGAGTGTGTAATTGTTGGTATTTCTACATTCCCTTGCGGGAAGGAAAAAGCGTATGGCATTCAGAGGCGGACCGGTTTGCCTTCAAAATCAAAGCAGCTGTTGTAATTTGGCCATAACCGATCACCACAACCACAGCCATTTGTTGAGCTTGTGAGAGGCCAGGAATAAAGACTCTTGGGCTGGCTGGGTAGATCAAATAGAGTCTTAGTCAAACTGAATTGCGAGAAGAAGACGGTTAAATAAGTAGCGGTGGCTCAGTGGGTTAGGACGCTGAGCTTGTCGATCAAATGGTCAGCAGTTTGGCGGGTCGAATCCCGAGTGCCGCGTAGCAGAGTGAGCGACTGTTACTCATCCCAGCTTCTGCCAACCTAGCAGTTTGAAAGCACGTAAAAAATGCAAGTAGAAAAATAGGAACCACTACGGTGGGAAGGTAACAGTGTTCCATGCGCCTTTGGCGTCTAGTCATGCCGGCCACATGACCACGGAGACGTCCTCGGACAAGCGCTGGCTCTTCGGCTTTGAAATGGAGATGAGCACCGGCCCCTAAAGTCGGAAACGACTAGCACGCATGTGCGGGGGAACCTTTACTTTTTTAAGGTCAAAAGATAAAAAGTAGAAATACCAAGGGACACCGATAATGATTGGGTTGGACAATAGCAGCAGCACTTAAGTGTCAATGCTGCAAACATTGACATGTTTTTGCACTGACAATGTAAGAGACGGCCTTTTGTTTAAACTGCTTCACTTTGAATCTTGAAGGGAGGGAATTTTCTGTTTTGAGAAGATTAGAAAGCCGGCTGTACAGAATGGGAGGAGAGACCTCATATGTAAAATTAATTAGATAATGTGATTTATGACATGTAGATAAGGGCGGGGAGTGTGTGTGTGTTACGATGGGTTTGGGGGGAGGAGATTTCAGATTCTGGCATCCCTCCATGAATGCCGATGTTTCGTTTCATTACTAAGACTTTTTAAATAAGTAATATGCCTGCAATTTGTTTGATTTGTCTCATTCATCAGAACCATGACATTAAGACTTATATACCGCTTCACAGCGCTTTACAGCCTGCTCTAAGCGGTTTTTCAGAATCAGCACATTGCCCCCCAACGATCTGGGGTCCTCATTTTACCGACCTCAGAAAGGTAGAAAGCTGAATCGACCTTGAGCTGGTCAGGATCGAACTCCTGGCAGTGGGCAGAGTCATCCTGCAATACTGCATTCTAACCATTGAGCCCCCACAGCTTAGATAGCAAAAGCAATAACACTTAGACTTATATACCGCTTCACAGTGCTTTACAGCCCTCTCTGAGCGGTTTACAAAGTCAGCCCATTGCCCTTAACAATCTGGGTCCTCATTTTACTGACCTCGGAAGGGTGGAAGGCTGAGTCAACCTTGAGTTGGTCAGGATCGAACTCCTGGCAGTGGGCAGAGCCAGCCTGCAAAACTGCATTCTCACCACCACGCCACCAATCAAAGGTTTTAGTCCTGCTCGAGGCGTCCAGAAGTAGTTGCCATCTGAATGAAGCAATGAGTATAAAGAGGAATGGGAGAGAAATGGATCTTCCCTTTGCTCCATGTACAGAAGACTGATCTGCTCTACACTTCTCTAGGCTACGTGTTCATGTGAATGAGATCCCTTGGAGTCTCCCTATGATCTCCTCTGTACATTTAGTCCTTGACTTATGACCACAATCGGGCCGAAAATTTTGGTTGTTAAGCAAAACATTTGTGATGTGAATTTGCCCATTTTTATGTCCTTTCTCAACACAGTTGCTAAGTGAATCACTGCGGTTCTTAGGTTAGTAACCCGGTTGTCAAGTGAATCTGGATGTTGTGATTCCTCGCCAGCCAGTGGATCTGGCAGCTGAGTCTGAGGAGGAGGAGGAGGAGGAGGGGCCTGGAGTGACATTAGAGTCAGAGGAAGGCTCTGAGGAGCTCCAAGACTTACAGTCGGACGAGGAGCCTGGCCCCTCTACTCGTGCTCAGGCTGAGACACAGCTGTGCTGGGAGCCTGAGTTCAACAGTGATGAAGCACAGCTGGGAAATATCCCGGATGCACGAAAGCGCCGGCAAGAGAAGCGAGTAGGACAGAGGAATGCAATGGGGCAGCTCCAAAGGCAAAGGAGAAGGCATTAGGAAGCCACGCCTGGGCTGAATTATAAAAGGGAAGGTGTGGGAGGTGTTGGTTGCTGAAGGCAACCGTTCGTGTTGAGGATCGAGTTTCTGTGGACTGGGTTTGTTTGCCTTGGACACTGACTCAGGTCTGTGAGAATAAAAGGGGTTGGTTTTTTCTTGCGGTTCCTGCCTGTTTCTTGGAAGAGGGGTTTCTCCTTGTGAGCGTAACAAGGACTCACCTAGGCTGGGACAGAACACTGGCTTCCCCATTGACTTTGCTTGTCAGAAGGTCGCAAAAGGGGATCACATGACTTTGGGACACTGTGACCGTCATAAATACGAGTCAGTTGCCAAATGTCTGAATTTTGATCACGTGACCGTGGGGGATGCTGCAGCGGTCATAAGTGTGAAGAATGGTTATAACTTTGCACCGTCACTAAATGAACTCTTGTAAGTCAAGGAGTACAGAGGTACAGAGTACCTCTGCATAAAATTTTGACTTTTGACTACTTTCAAAGAAGGGAAGAAACAAGAAAACGAACTAGCCATCTTTTGACAATGGCTATATCCCAACCATTTCTTCAGTTTTAAGAAAATAAAACTTAAAGATGTCCTTCAAAGGTTGGGGTTTTTTTCCCCCTTAATACTACAGGACAAATTTTCTCAACCAGCTCTAAGCTCCACTTGTTTTTCAACTGCCGTAGTGTTTATATTCCACTCCATGTAGACTAATGTTTCCCAATTTTGGGTGGTTTTGAGATGGGTGGACTTCAATTCCCAGAATTCCCAGTCAAAATAGCCATTGCTAAGAATTCTGGGAGTTGAAGTCCGTATGTCTCCCAGTTCTCTTAAGTTGGGAGACACCGGTATAGATTGTGTTTCTTTACCTGAAAAAAAAAATATTTTTTTCCTGCCTTTTAGTTATGCAGTTCTGTTTTGACCTATTTCTTTTTTTTTATTTCTAGGGCAACTGCTATGCACAGGGGTGAAATTATATTCAAGGATGCCTTAGCCCAGCAGTTGTGTGAACAAGGGAGTAAGTGTCTATTTATTTATTTTTCTGTAATTTTAACTTGCACTAATTGATGTTTTGTAAGTTGGTCAAGAAACAGCACCTCCCAGTTGTTGCTGGGTTGTTGTTGTTGTTTTTTTAAACTGGGATGAGTGTAGAAATATCCAGAACAAAAAGTCTCATCTATTGTGTATTATGCCTTGAGTGTCACTTAGAAACAAATCGTGTCAGTATTACAAACAAATGCCACAATTCTGATTAAAAGGAAATCAAGATTAGTTCACACCAGGGATGGAAAAAGCTACTTCCGTTCACATGCAAAGTTTTATTATAAATTCATTTATAGGTGTGTGTGTGTGTGTGGGGGGGTGTTAGATAGTTTAGAACTACTTAGTTAAATATTACAAAGGCTTACGTACAGAGAAATGAATAGAAGCGTAGCCAAGAATAATTGCACCTGTTCATCTTTAATAAGCATTGATTGGTTCTCTTTAGATTTGGCTTTAAGGACTGAGCAAATGAAGCGTGAGTTCCTCGGGGGATTTTTGCCTTTATTAAAAAAAAAAGCAAAACAGAAAGAAAGGGCTATGAATAATGGCTTGCAAAGAGATGCGTGTGGTCGCTTACGGAGACTCGGACAAACATAAGGAGTCTTTTTTATTTATGAAAGAAGAAGCTTTATGGGAACTATCCCATGTGCTTGGAAAATAGTTCTTTTCATAAGTGAGAATCACAGCATCCCTGCAAACAACTGTCACAATCTCCATGGTTTGATCCCTTGTTACGGAAGTCATCATAATGACATATTTTTTCAGTACTGATGCGAACATTCCCATGAAAGAAACTTTTAACCATTGGAGATCTTCCCGGTTGCCCATAGTCTGTAATACCACTTTACAACGCCTGGCTAAGGCCACGCTTGGGAATACGGCATCCAGTTTTGGTCACCACAATGTGAAAAAGATGTTGAGACTCTAGAAAGAGTGCAGAGAAGAGCAACGAAAATGATCAGGGGACTGGAGGCTAAAACATATAGGGAACGGTTGCTGGAATTGGGTATGTCCAGTTTAGGGAGGGGGGACATGATAGCAGGGATCCAATATCTCAGGGGCTGCCCCAAAGAAGAGGGAGTCAAGCTATTCTCCAAAGCGCCCGAAGGCAGGACAAGAAGCAACGGATGGAAACTAATCAAGGAGAGAAGCAACCTGGAATTAAGGAGAGATTTCCTGACAATCAGAACAATTAATCAGTGGAATGGCTTGCCTCCAGAAGTTGTGGGTGCTCCAACACTGGAAGTTTTTAAGAAGAGACTGGACAGCCATTTGTCTGAATTGGTATAGGGTTTCCTGCCTGAGCAGGGGGTTGGACTAGATGACCTCCAAGGTCCCTTCCAACTCTATTATTATTGTTAATCTCAAAAGTTGAAGACTCAACGTTTAACCCCAAGAAAGGAAATTAAGCCACACAAATGACACCAATATGGTATAACCCTCCATATAGAGCAAATAAGCCGCTGTGGGAGGCAGGTTTCGTTCAAATTTAAGAAGACTATTGAGATTGGTGAGACAAGGACATTAGGTGAGAAGGTTGGATCATTACGCTCCCCAAGAAAGGAAATCAATTTATTCTAACTTGAGAACTCAAGACTCTCTCACCTTCTCTTTTTCCAAAGATGTTATTATGTGGTTTAATTCATTTTCCCCCCAAAAAAGTAAATAAACGAAGGTTAAGGTTGTTTACGACCATGTCAAACTAAAAATTAAACCTCCACTCCATTTTCCCAGATCAGAGTTGGATTTAAAAGAAAGGTTGGGGTTGTTGTTTTTTTGAACGGGTAAAATTCTAACTTGAAGATACAGTACTGTGAAAAATGGATTAAAAATTTAAAAAAAAAACCAAAACCCTGCCTACTGTTTTTTAATACCAGAAAACATCAATTTTATATAATATTCTTGCTGTGTGACATTTTGGGGCTTTATTTAAAATATATGAAGGTCAAAACTGCAGCTTACTGGAATAAAATATAGCTCGCAACGAAGAAATATGAAAGTAATGTTCATCCTCCGTTTAATGGTATCTTCATAATTTTTGAGATGACGAATTAGAATTTGAAATTAGTATAAGATACTCGAGGCGAAGAAATTGGAAGGTTCTTCAGACACATTCAAAAAAAGCAAGAAAGGAAGTAACTTTAGCATTCAGTTTTATCATCCAGAAGTTAAAAAAAAACTTAACTTTTGATACGTGCTGCTCAATCTTACAAATAATTTATTTCAACTAAACGTAGCCATGACTTCTAGAGGAAATATTTTTTTCCACTGTGCTTATCCTATATAGGAAAATCCCAATGAAATATGGGCAAAAAAATGTACCCAATGCAGATAATCCTCAATTTGTGAGGCCTGAGCCCCGAAATTATGTTGCTAAGTGAAGACATTTGTTAAGTGAGTTTCCCCCCATTTTATGACCTTCCTTGCCACAGTTGTTAAGTGAATCACTGCAGTTCTTAAGTTAGTAACACGGTTGTTAAGTGAATCTGGCTTCCCCATTGACTTAGCTTGTCAGAAGTTTGCAAAAGGGGGATCACGTGACCCCAGGGCACTGCAAATTGTCATAAATATGAGTCAGTTGCCAAGCGTCCAAATTTTGATCACCTGACCATGGGGATGCCGCAGGGGTCTTAAGTGTGAAAAACAGACATAAGTCACTTTTTTCAGCGCCGTTGTAACCTTGAATGGTCCCTAAACAAACTGTTGTAAAGGGAGGACTACCTCTAGAATAAAAAGCAATCCAGCCAGATATTTGCACATGATCCTAACAAGGTGGAACAATTGCAGTTCAAATAATCGGTGACCCAAGGAACACTCATGATTGTGTCAACGCTGCTAACATTGGATGTTTTTGCATTGACAACAGATGGAGATGCAACCATTTTCCTCTTATGTTTTACTCTTAGAGTTAAGAGTTAGATGATGCAGTGGGGAGGAATGTGCATGAGAGTTTAGCTAGACATAACAATACTGAACCTAGTGTGAGAACCAAGGTTATCGAAATAAGAGATTATAAGAATTGGCAGGCTGGAGAACTGGAGGGGAAGCCTGCATTTCAAACTAATTGGAGAATGTGATCTACAGGAGCTTTTTATATCCAGATGGACCTCAAATCCCTTTTTCTCCTTCTAATCTGGATCCTTGCACAGCCTAAAATGGGTATTAAAATAGACCCAACTTTATGCAACGTGACCAACTTCCTTAAATGAAGATACACACTTACGCCTCTCCACTTTTTGAAAGCTTTGCCTCTTTCTTCCAACATTTTAATTGGTAATGCTTAAAGTGAGCTACAGTCAAAGAGCACTATGGGGAAAAAAATCTGTTTATTTTCTTTTTTGTTCTTCTTTCGCAGGTCCAACCGAAGCTCCCCTGCATCCTCTTCTAGGTATGTCAATAAGTTATTGTTCTGGCTTTTTGAGATGGCAGTTCAGGTTGCCCAATTTGAAACACTTGAATTATTGCCTTTTTAAAAAAATAATATCCCATTTGAAAACATTCACGAAGGTCAAATCAATCAATTTTTATTACGGTCACAGAGCAGGGTTGCAAAAATGGAAACATAAAAAAAACAATAGTAATAGTAAAAACGAAATAAAAGACAGACAGACAAAATAATATATTGCAATTGGTGGTGGAATTGTCAGCGGGCGCTTCAGAGTCTTGCCAAATTTTGCATAAATTTGCATACGATTTACAACAGAATTTGGCCACGTGTAGAGAAACTACTTTTGCACTGATCTAAGAAGAGTCGCTGCAGGTAAAAGAGATCGGTGTTTCCCGGATATTTTATTAGATCAGGTGCTATAAATTGAGCCTGTGAGTTCTTATAGGCCCAAAAGAATGGAAAGAAAAGTGGGTACGTTTAATAACTGCACGGATGTGTATTCCAGCCCCCACATTTACAGCCACTCAAATCTCTTTCCCCCCCCCCCAGGTGCATAAACTGAGCTTTGATAACGCAACAGGGGGTTGCAACTGTGTTTCTGGATTAATCCCAGATTGCACTGGAAATCATAACGGAGCTTTTTCCAGCCTGTTGGTGGGTCCCTTAAAAAGGCTTCTCAAAAGACAGAACAGATGAACCGAACAGATGGCTCTCTGACTCTCACAAATATGTTTGTGTTCATTTGTTTACGACTTTGGCCCCGTGGAGACTGGGATTTCATTTTTGGCAAGGGTGCCTGACCGTGTGGGCGAGGAAGAAAAAAACTCAGCCGGCAAAAAGCGCGATCGGGGCTTAACAACTCCAATGTATTTAAGTTGTTGGCTACGATGGAAACATTCTAAGACAAAACGTGGGTTTTTGAAAAGTGGATGGCGTGTAGGTTCTGTCTCCTCGTCTCTGTTAAATGAGATTGAAATAGATTTATTGCTGAGCTTCAGAAGCCATTTCGAGGATGATAACCCAAGCTGACTCTCATCTCATCTGAGGCCAGAAACTCTGCAAGGGTTTCTGTGGTACGGTGATGATGGATGGTGTCCCATCAAGCCATTTTCAAGCCCTAAATAGATTTTTTTCCCCTCTGGGAAAAATACTGCATTCTAGCTACTGTGCCACCCTGGCTTCTATGGCATGGCACGATGGCATATTATAGCGTGATAGTTCAGTATCTCGTAAGTCACTGATTTTTCTCTCCCAGCCTACGTGAGTCCTTGTTATGCCCACAAGGAGAAACCCCTCTTCCAAGAAACAGGCAGGAACCACAGGAAAAAAAACAATTCCTTTTATTCTCACAGAGCTGAGTCAGTGTCCAAGGCAAACCAACACAGATTCACAGAAACCCGATCCTCAACACAAACGGTTGCCTTCAGCAACTAACACATCCCACACCTTCCCTTTTATAATTCAGCCCAGGCGTGGCTTCCTAGCTTCCTAATGCCTTCTCCTTTGCCTTTGGAGCCGCCCCATTGCATTCCTCTTTCCTACTCGCTTCTCTTGCCGGTGCTTTCGTGCATCCGGGATTTCTCCCAGCTGTGCTTCATCTCTGTCCAACTTAGGCTCCCAGTACAGCTGTGTCTCAGCCTGAGTGCTAGTAGAGGGGCCCGGTTCCTCGTCCAACTGTAAGTCTTGGAGCTCCTCAGAGCCTTCCTCTGACTCTGATGTCACTCCAGGCCCCTGCTCCTCCTCCTCTGATTCAGCTGCCGGATCCACTGGCTGTGAGGAATCACATGACTGATCCAAAATCATCGTGGGGGTGATAGATGGAAGAAAATTAATAATAGAAGGCAAGAGCTAATTGTTACTGTTCATTTCCAAACTGTGGGGGTAGTCCATAAACGGTTTTTTTAAAACCTCAAAATCTCTGTTTATAGAAGTCAACTTTCATTCCACAGCTTCAGACAGACACAGTTCTCTAGATCAGGGGTCCCCAACCTGTGGGCTGCAGCCCACTACCAGCCTGTGGCCTATTGGCCACGGGACAGGCTGGCCAGTGTGCAGACGTGTGCGTGGACTCATCCCCACTCGCGCTAGCACCACACCCGTGCGGCCTAAAGGGGGCTCAGCGCGGCCTAAACAGAGCTTGCCATGGCCTAAACGGGGTTCCGTGTGGCCTAAACGGGGCAGGGCTAGCCAGTGTCACGTGGGCAGTAGCGCTGTCCTGTTTGTGTCACGTGCGTGCACGTAACATGCTTCCCCTTCCCTTTCCCTCCACTCCACCGATTGAGAAAGGTTGGGGACCTCTGCTGTAGATGGCATGGATTGGACCCAGTAGAATTTACACGTAAATAAACGTTCCTCACGGAGGAGAATGTTACCAACTCAGGGTCAAAATGCAAGGTCCTTGGGGGTCTCTGAGCTTGGTTGTTTCCTTGCAGACGTTTCATTACCGAAGTAGGTAACATCATCAACCAAGCTCAGAGAGCACTAAGGACCTCGCAAAGAATCCTCAGTTTTACAGGAAAGGCTCGGCTATTCTTCCTATTCGTATTTAACGTTCATATTCAGTGCTTCCTAGTCAAAAACCAAAAAGCGCCTCAGAGTAAGCAGAGGATCCACAGACGACAACTTTTTGTAGTCTTAAGCCAACTATATCTTTCTTTATGGAAAGGCACAACAGGAGGACAGCTGCGGGATTCCAGGAAAGGAGTCAGAAGTTGTAGTCAGTAAATTAATTAGTCAATTACATAGATTCCTCTCCACATATTAAAGCCCCTTTTCATCTTTGAAAAGCTTCACAGCCCTAAAATAGAAGGATTTTTTTGGAAAGGTTTTTTTCCCCAAGAAATGGAAACAAATGCTGGGTGCTTGAGCTGCTGTCTTCTCTTTGAACTGCATCCTCATTGCATCAGGATTTAAATAAGAGAGATTAGGCACACTGGACAAATTTAATTTGTCTCAATTAGATTTGTTCTTTTTTCTTCATTTCAGCTGAGATGCACAGCGACAGCATCATATTACGGGATGATTTTGATTCTTACCACTTACAAGGATTGAATCCTACGATGTGGTAGGTTTGGCTGCGTTTCTAAGATTTATTTGGCAGAGACAATTATAGAAGGAGGCTGCTCAACGTTTTGCGGTGTGAAGGACGGAAGGTGGAAGAGAGGGAAGGGAGAGAAGGAAGGAAGGGAGAGAGGGAGGGAGGGAAGGAAGGAAGGGTGGGAAGGAAGGTGGAAGAGAAGGAAGGAAGGAGGGAGGGAGGGAGGGAAGGAAGAAAAGGAGAGAAGGTGGGAGGGAAGGAAGGAAGGAAGGAAGGAAGGAAGGAAGGAAGGAAGGAAGGAAGGAAGGAAGGAAGGATAAAACAGCAGGGTGGAAGGTGATTTTGACCCTTGACTAACCAACGGATTTAGCCCACTTTCAAAATGTGTTGAGCTTTGCTGCTCAGTGGATATAAAACTTCGCTCTGTTTTGACCTTCTTGAACAATTTCTTGATTTCACTAGAGGAGACACTCTTTCCCGTAGCACTGCGCTTTGGGAAAATAAATGTTTCCTTACTGGGCATTGTTTTTAACGCGAGCATATCTGCAGCCTCCTCGTCTTGGCTCGTCCTTTGACGCGCTCTCTTGATGCCATCTGTTGCAGGGGCATGGTGCCTCTTTATTAACCGGTCAAGGCTTTTCCGCAGAGTAGTAGCTGTTTGCGCAGTCATTTCAGCAGAGCCTTGCTTAGTCTCTGCGTCAGCCCCAGAACCTCATGCGCTTAATAGAGGCTTTCTTCTCTCAATGCCTGCAACAAAAGCCACTGATAATCGTGCTCCCGTCAAACTTCATACAGATGGCAAGGATCAAGGAAGCCAGGATTAAACACTCCCCATTAAGGTTCTGTAATGCTGGCGTTAGGGGAAAATCTGGAATCTCGAAAACCACAAGCAGCATATCCAAACTTCATTGATCAGTGAGTTCATTAAGACGGAATCTCTTGGAAGGGTTGTGTTATGAATTACTGTGTTTCTTGCCAGCTGGACTTGAGTTGCTGCTTGTGAGATAAGCAATTACTGTAATTAACTGGACTGAGTTGCTGTTTGTGAGATAAGCAACTAACACGCTCTTCCTATCTCTCCATCGTACACTCCCAGGCTCCCCTTACAACTAATTAGCAGAACACCTTCCGCTGAGTAACCAACCAGTCAAAATCAGTTGTCTCCTCTTTGTATCATTGCCATCAAGTTAAAACCTTTCATTTCAACCAAACCAAGCGCGGATGTGTTGTCTAACTAAACCACAACGGGCAAACACGGCATGCAGACAAGTGTAAAACTGGGAGATTTTCTGGAAGATAATCAGTCTGACGAAACCCTTTAGGACAGAAATCTGACTTGTATCACTGTGTACGTAGCGGCAAAGCCAAGGGTATTTTTTTGCTCTAGCATTAGGCAAGCTTTAATAATTAAGCAAAACCACACAGAAACACACGTCTGATTGTGAAGATGTTGGATGGACCGCTAGCATTGAGTTGCTCGTCAATCATGGAGGCACATGGGTTGGCTTCACTCCAGTCACCCTTTCTTCTCTCAATCTTCTTCACAAGGTTTGTGTTGAGGGTGAAGCTGGAGTTTTAGATACGCCACGTGTAATCCATTATATTTTAAGAGAAGAACCTGGACATGTTGCAGTTGAGAGAATGTTGTTCACTTCTTTTAGCCCTTAACACGATATTGTGTCACGTCTTGAATAGGACAGGGAAAGGTTTTCTGGGTTTAATATTTTCAACTGCAATAGAATAGAATAGAATAGAATAGAATAGAATAGAATAGAATAGAATAGAATAGAATAGAATAGAATAGAATAGAATAGAATAGAATAGAATAGTAGAATAGAATAGAATAGAATAGAATAGAATAGAATAGAATAGAATAGAATAGAATAGAATAGAATAGAATAGAATAGAATAATGGAATGAAGAATAGAATAGAATAGAATAGAATAGAATAGAATAGAATAGAATAGAATAGAATAGAATAGAATAGAATAGAATAATGGAATGAATAATAATAGAATAGAATAGAATAGAATAGAATAGAATAGAATAGAATAGAATAGAATAGAATAGAATAGAATAATGGAATGAATAGAATAGAATAGAATAGAATAGAATAGAATAGAATAGAATAGAATAGAATAGAATAGAATAGAATAATGGAATGAAGAATAGAATAGAATAGAATAGAATAGAATAGAATAGAATAGAATAGAATAGAATAGAATAGAATAGAATAGAAAATAGAAAATATGGAATGGAATGGAATGGAATGGAATGGAACATAAAAGAACAGAATAGAATAGAATATATGGAATGGGATTGAATAGAATAGAATAGAATATGAAATAGAATAGGATAGAATAGAATAGAATAGAATAGAATAGAATAGAATAGAATAGAATAGAATAGAATAGAATAGAATATATTTATTGTCATTGTGTAGCTCACAACGAAATTAAGTGCTGTCGACTGTGCACACTACACAGAAATAAAAACCACAAATGAGAACATACATTATATACACACATCCTTCACATTCTATTCAACGTTGCACTATCCCTAACATTGCACTTCAGTGTTGCACTATACAGTGGTATTTAATATAGTTACAGCTCTGGGATAAAAACTATTTTCCAGCCTATTTGTCACATCACGTAGACAATCATTTGTTCTTCAGCTAAAGATTTGTAAGCAGAACCTTCCCTTTGAAGCAACATAGCGCTCAAGACAACTCGACTCTGCTCCAAGCGATGGAGCATCCACAACTTCGGAACGCCTTGCCTCCGGAGGTTGTGGGTGCTCCATCACTGGAGGTTTTCAAGAAGAGCCTGGACAGCCATTGGTCTGGAATGGTCTGTAGTCCGGTCTCCTGCTTGAGCAGGGGGTTGGACTAGAAGACCTCCAAGGTCCCTTCCAACTCTGTCCTTCTGTATACTACCTTCTTCTGTCGTGCTTCCAGCTCACTTGAGCTCTTTTTCCCTGCAGGTTTGAATGCAGCAACTGTGAGGTTGGAGACCAATGTGGTGTCATCATGCACGGCAGTGCTGTCACGTTCTGCGAACCGTACGGGCCCAGAGAATTGGTAAGTGTCTGCTAATCTGATTGGTTTATGAGGTCTCGCTCTTTGAATATCCTAAAAAAAGGTAAAGGTAAAGGTTCCCCCGCACATGCGTGCTAGTCGTTTCCGACTCTAGGGGCCGGTGCTCATCTCCGTTTCAAAGCCGAAGAGCCAGCGCTTGTCCGAGGACGTCTCCGTGGTCATGTGGCCGGCATGACTAGACGCCAAAGGCGCACGGAACGCTGTTACCTTCCCACCAGAGTGGTCCCTATTTTTCCACTTGCGTTTTTACGTGCTTTCGAACTGCTAGGTTGGCAGAAGCTGGGACGAGTAACAGGCGCTCACTCTGCTACGCGGCACTTGGGATTCGACCCGCCAAACTGCCGACCTTCTGATCGACAGGCTCAGCGTCCTAACCCACTGACCCACCGCGTCCCTTATTTGAATAGCCTACCTGGTGGTAAAAGCTCTTTTCTCTTACATTCCTCTTTATGTGGACGGTTTTATAGATCTGCCTCTTTTCCTTGGTCCTCAACACGTTTGTCTTTCCCCCAAAATGTTAAACTTGCTTTCCCCCGTCCCCACTTTGTGAAAGAAATATTTCCTTTAAATCAGGGGTCTTCAAATCTGGCCCTTTTTATGACGTGTGGACTTCAACTCCTGCTGTAACTGCTGTGTGTTGGATCCTGCTGTGTATGTTTATTGTTCCTTGTGTATGACATTGTAGATGGTGTAAGATAAACCACCGTTCAGTACAAGCCACTGTTTACTGTGTTTACTCCTGGGTTATCTCGGCGCAGTGAGACTGGGCACGCTCTGACAATAACTCAACCCCTGCCGTGATTCGCTTAGCAACTCTGGCAAGAAAGGTCACAAAATGGGGCAAAACTCACTTAACAACTGTCTCATTTAGCAACGTATATTTTGGGCTCAATTGTGGTCGTGACTCAAGGACTACCTGTACAGACCCAATGTTCATTGAGTTCACTCAGCATATGCAACAGGCTTTGAGTTAAACCAAGGAAGTGGAACTTTGGTGAATATATTAAATTAAGGAACAGTGGTAAAACGATTGTATTTTCCCATCCAAGGTTGTTGCAGAAGTGGAAATACATCAGCACAGGCAGTTTTAGTGGCTTGAGCTGACATCTCCTTTTAATTCATAGCAGTCAGCTGGAAGGGAAGGACCATCGTGCAATGATTTGCATTCAATATTTAATGTCCTACTTCTTCTAAATTAAAAGATCTCAGAAAATGTTCCATCCAGGATGAAATTGACAATAATTCTTAAATTGGGTCCGTGGCAATGCCAGGATTTGCCTCCTGGCCAGATTTTCGAAGAGCAAAAATTATACTGACTTATTTCCTTGCTCGTGTTCTCAATGATTAAATAGTCTCTCCCTAATGTTGGTTGGTTTCATTTTATGTGACATTTTAACCTTGTACGGCGCTTTTTCCCCTGCATTGAAATACCTAAATATAATCTCTCTTTCAGCTTGCCTTAATGACACCAGATTTACTAGCAAAGCTTAAGTAAAAAGTGTTCCACTTGCCTAATTTTTGCACTTCGTAAGTGCTTCCTCGCAATAAGTATTTCTTACTGTACATATACAAATTATATGAATTTGTTAGAAATTGTTGGTAGGAAATTCTAGCAAGGAGGTGGTTTTGGACCCATGGAGTGATGGTACTCATGTTTCTTTATCTGCTCATGAACATGCCCCAGTAGTCATGACTTTGTTGCATCTTCATGATGTTGCCTTTAGGTCTTACCTAATTCATACATGAGTGTCGAGTGCGAAAAACCAGGTCCACTAGTGAAGGTCCAGGTAAACCGGTTTATTGCTAAACACCTATGCGTGGGAATCTTCTCAACTTCTTCTCAGCCATTGCTTGGCTTGGTTAGCTAAGTCTCAAAGGAATTCAAGAGAGGTTGGACTTGGTTCATTTGTGGCAATGTAAGAATTCTAGGCTGATCCCTCTTTTGACTCCACCCTCAGATTTTGCCACTTCTCCTACAACGAGGCAGCATAAAGTGTTTTTTTTTAGTGTCTGTGTGGGTCCTTTGAATCAGTATTGACTCCTGATAGCATAGCTACCTGGGCTGGTCCCTTAGCAAGATTTCAGAAGCAGTTTGCCTTTGTCTGCTTCCGAAGGCTGAGTGACTGGCTTGGAGGTCCCCAACCTTTCCAGTTTGGAGGCCTGGAGGGAAGGGGAAGAACAGGCAAATTTGCATACGCCCACCCATGTGTGCATGCACAAATGGGCTGCATGCATCACAGCGCCACTAGCACCTGCACATCTGCGCAAATGGAGCTGTGCTAGTGCCCGCACAGAGATGCACATACCCACAGCAGCACTGGTGATGGTGCTAGCCTGCACACATGTGCAAACAGGTTGCTAGTCCCCGTGCGCATGCACAAACTGGGCCACTAGTGCCCTGCACAACAGCTAACCCCCTGCGCGCACTCACCAGCCATTTCTGTGGCCAACAGGCCACAGACCAGTACTGGGCCATGGCCCACAGGTTGGGGGCCCCTGGCCTAGCTGACTTTATGCCTAAGGAGAGACTTCAACTCCATTTCATGCATGATGTCTCATTGTAAGTTCCTGAGGCAGTCAGGATTCAGATCTGCCTGGGTTCTGTTGGCCACCAGACGCTGTGGGCAAGCTTTCTCTTCTCTGGCCACTGGTCAGTATTCTCCATAGCCATTTTGGCTTGAGATGAAGCATAGGTGGGCACCCCCTCATTTCTGAAAGGCCTGTCTTCCACGGGTTTCCTCAATGCCCATCTCCTTTTAGCACACCCATTTAACACAACTCTATGGTGCTGCAAAACCAAGATTATGGCATCCAGCCCTCTCAATTCCTGGCAAATAGATGGGGAAGAAATGGAGGTAGTGACAGATTTTATTTTCCTGGGCTCCAAGATCACTGCAGATGGGGACTGTAGCCAAGAAATTAAAAGACGCTTGCTCCTCGGGAGGAAAACCATGGCAAATCTAGACAGCACACTAAAAAGCAGATACGTCACCCTGTCAACAAAAGTGCGTATAGTCAAGGCTATGGTCTTCCCAGTTGCAATGTATGGCAGTGAAAGTTGGACCATAAGAAAGGCCGAGCACCAAAGAATGGAGGCCTTTGAACTATGGCGCTGGAGAAGACTCCTGCGAGTCCCTTGGACTGCAAGGCGATCAAACCGGTCAGTCCTAGAGGAGATCCACCCTGACTGCTCTTTAGAAGGCCAGATCCTGAAGTTGAAACTCAAATACTTTGGCCACCTAATGAGAAGGAAGGACTCACTGGAGAAGAGCCTAATGCTGGGAAACGTGGAGGGCAACAGAAGAATGGGACGACAGAGAATGAGGTGGCTGGATGGAGTCCCTGAAGCAGGAGGAGTGAGCTTAAATGGACTCCAGAAGATGGCAGAGGACAGGAAGGCCTGGAGGAACGTTGTCCGTGGGGTTGCGAGGGGTCGGACACCACTTTGCAACTAACAACAACATTGTGCTACACGGAATCTATCGGCTCTCAATTGCGAATGGGGAAAGAGCTGAAGTCCAGACTTTCAGTGAGATCTCCGACTGTCTGAGATCACGATTTCTGATTCTCCCCCACCTGTGATCAAAGAGGACAAAGTTGGGAGTCGGGATAAGAGAAAGATGGAGACAGTGATCGCATGGACTTGAATTGCTTGGAGTAGGAAATCTCACTGAAGGTTGGAGCAAGGACGAGATGGACCTCAACTATTTTCCCATCAGCAGTTGAGAGCTTCTCGCTTATTGGGAGTTTGGAAAATCCAGAAATCCAGACCAGGGTTCATACAGGTAGAGAAATCCGACAGACGTGACCAGAAGCTGTGGTGAATTAAATTGTTCATCACAAAGTTCTGAGAGCAGCTACACCCCCTTTTGTACCTTATGGGGTGTGGCTCAATGACTCAGCTACTCCCTGGCCCTCCTACTCAACCTATGTTGCTGCAAATGCTTGGCCCTGTGTCTTTCTCAAGGATCTAGCCATGAGTCATCTTCACTAGACTGTATTTGCTGCAGCTGCTCAAGCTCCCTCCCAGCCTGGCTACTCCCAGGCTGCTCCTCTCGGCCTTGGAGATGGAGGAGATGGAGATGGAGGAGATGGAGATGGAGATGGAGGCCTTGCCAGAGAGGAGGGCCCCGGCAAGGGAGGCTTTGCCAGTTCCTCCCCATCATCCTCAGAGTCCTCTTCCTTGGTTAGGACAGGCGCGGGGGTCGGGGCCACAACAGTATCAGGGTTCTCCAACCTTGGCAACTTTAGAGACTTGTGGACTTCAATTCCAAGAACTCCCATGCTGGCTGAGGAATTCTGGGAATGAAGGTCCACAAGTCTTAAAGTCACCAAGGTTGGAGACCCCTGGATTATATTTAACAGTTTTGTAATCTCACCAAAGACTCTGTAAGGCTGAAGTGCTTTTGAAAGGGGTTCTCCTTGAGTTCCTCTTTCCTTGGACCGTGATGCCCACAGGGTTCCAGAGCAACGTATAAATTGATACAGCAAATGAAAGTCCCATAGTCAGTGAACACAGTTGGATTGGCAATAGCTTGGTTACCAGGAACATGTCTCGCGATACGGCTGCACATGTTACACTTCCTTTCTTCATCAGTAATTAAAGTTATTTCGATGTTTTGAAAGTGGTGTGATAAAACAGCAATTGCCAAAAGGTCGAGGGAAGACACAATGTCAGGCCCAGCAAAATCCAATCCCATACAACTCGTTATTTGCTTATAGTTGATAGACAGAATCTTGCGAGGCTAAACCTAACCTACTAAATACTGTACATCCTGGGAGATTTTAGAACAGGGGTCTCCAAACTTGGCCCTTTGATGACTTGTGGACTTCAGCTCCCACAATTCCTCAGCCAGCGTGCCTGGCTGAGGAATTCTGGGAGGGGTCTTCAAACTTGGCCCTTTGATGACTTGTGGACTTCAACTCCCAGAATTCCTCAGCCAGGTATGGTGGCTGAGGAATTCTGGGAGTTAAATCCACAAGTCCGGGGGTCTTCAAACTTGGCCCTTTGATGACTTGTGGACTTCAACTCCCAGAATTCCTCAGCCAGGCATGCTGGCTGAGGAATTCTGGGAGTTGAAGTCCAACAACTCATCATAAGGGCCAAGTCGAAGACCCCTGTTCTAGAATGTGACTTTCCTGAACTACCTTGAAGGGTGAACACGAGGATACTGGATTAAGGGACAAAGATTCCAGTTTTATGTTTCATAAAAGTTTAGTAACTAATGAATTTGGTGGGTCAATTCAACAATTCTTCCCCCTCTCCTTTTTTCCCCTTCTTCTGTAGATTACCAACGAACTTAACACGACAACGGCTTCCGTGCTCCAGTTTTCAATAGGTGAGTTTTTGCGATGGCTTTAATTAAAAGGCAAGAGAAATGCAACTCAAGTTTATTTCAGCGTTTTACGGCATTTTTGCGTTTGTATCTTATCAAGTCGAATTTATGCTGAAGACAGAAATGTGTCTAAGTGTTTACCTTCTTGGGTCATTTTGGATTGTCGCCTCCTTTTAACATTCCTTTTGGCCTAACTTTTTCGTATATGCTTCGTTATACCAGTTTTAAAAAAAGAAGAAGAAGAAAAAGGCTCATAAAAGTGTTGGTATTCAAAGTATTAAACAACAGAGACACTTCATCTGTAATCATGTCACGTTATCCAATCAGTTTTAAATATATTTAAGCCAGTTAGGCAAAAAACAGGAATTCCCATTGCCTACACACTACACAGTTTTTAAACAATAATTTTTACAGGTCAAACAAAAAGGGATGGGTGAAAATTACATGGAGAATTAACAGAATAACAGAGTTGGAAGGGGCCTTGGAGGTCTTCTAGTCCAACCCCCTGCTCAAGCATATCCCATTTCAGGCAAATGGTTGTCCAATCTCTTCTTAAAAACCTCCAATGATGGAGTATCCACAACTTCTGGAGGCAAGACGTTCCACTGGTAAATTGTTCTCACCCTCTGGAAATTTCTCCTTAGTTAGTGAGCTCTATAAATTTGCTTAATATCTACAACTTGCTATTGTAATCTTCACATTTTATAATGAAGATGTTATACCCTCTGATGCTGGATGTCCGGAGTTTTTCTGTCATGCTAGCCATGTAGCTGTGAAACTCACATTTTATCCTCAAATCATATAGACCTGCGGTCCCCAGTTGGGTATGTCTAGTCTAATGAAGACAAGGGGTAACATGATAGCAGTCTTCCAATATCTCGGGGGCTGCCCCAAAGAAGAGGGAGTCAAGCTGTTCTCCAAAGCACCAGAAGGCAGGACAAGAAGCAACGGATGGAAATTCATCAAGCAGAGAAGCAACCTAGAACTAAGGAGAAACTTCCTGACAGTGAGGACAATTAACCAGTGGAACCACCTGCCTCCAGAAACTGTGAATGCTCCAACACTGGAAGTTTTTAAGAAGAGACTGGGCAGCCATTTGACTGAAATGGTATAGGGTTTCCTGCCTGAGCAGGGGGTTGGACTAGATGACCTCCAAGGTCCCTTTCAATTTTTTATTATTATTATTATTATTATTATTATTATTATTATTATTATTATTATTATTATTATTATTATTATTATTATTATTATTATTATGGCACCAGGGATCATTTTCATGGTAGACAATTTTTCCACAGATTTCGGGGGGGGGGGGTGTTAATGGTTTCACACGCAATGTTGATCCCCATGCATGCGCAGATGAAGCTTCGCTTGCGTGGCCCAATTCCTAACAGGCCACATACTGGTACCGGTTTATATTCTGGGGATTGGGAACCCCTGATATAGACAACGAGTTAAAGTCTTCCAGATTTGTGACAGAGTAAGCAATTTTTTTTTAAAGGTAAGAATAGAATAGTATAGAATAGTATAGAATAGTATAGAATAGAATAGAATAGAATTTCAACCATTTCAGACAAATGGTTGTTCAATCTCTTCTTAAACACTTCCAGTGTTGGAGCATCCACAGCTTCTGGAGGCAGGTTGTTCCACTGGTTAATTGTCCTCACTGTCAGGAAGTTTCTCCTTAGTTCTAGGTTGCTTCTCTCCTTGGTTAGTTTCCATCCATGGCTTCATGTCTTACCTTCAGGTACTTTGGAAAAGAGGTGGACCCCCTCTTTGTGGCACCTCTTGAAATATTGGAACACGGCTATCATCAACACAAATAGAAAAAAAACAGTTTTTGAGCAAATGTTTTGATTGTGGGAAATTAACCATTTGACTGTAGAGATAAGTCAAGAATGAAGAAGCGAGGCGGATGCGGAATTCTAGCAATGTACTTGTAAATTAAATTCTTATTTTTAACAACCAAATTATTCCTGCTGAGTGTTTCTCGGTGGGATTGTGATTCTACAGCGGAGAAGTGTATTGGAAATGAACGCGATCAGATTAAGCCCCTACTTTGAATTAAATGTAAGACTGAGGAGGTCCCAGGAATGTATTTTACAGTTGCGTTTTACTTTGATTTCTTTTATTAGCATTTTTAAAATAGGGTCTCAGGTAAATGATAGCCATGGCCTTTTAGCTGAGCCGTTACTTCCATAGTGAATTCTTCTCGCTTATTTCTCTTGTTTCCATAATAACTAGCTGGCAACGGCGATCTAACTGGATTTTTTAATTTTTTATTATTTTTCGTCTTGATGTATATGTGTGTGTATATATATATATATATATATATATATATATATATATATATATATATATATATATATATATATATATATATATATATATATATATATATATATATATATATATATATAAGTAAAGGTAAAGGTTCCCCCGCACATGTGTGCTAGTCGTTTCCGACTCTAGGGGCCGGTGCTCATCTCCGTTTCAAAGCCGAAGAGCCAGCGCTTGTCCGAGGACATCTCCATGGTCATGTGGCTGGCATGACTAGACGCCAAAGGCGCACGGAACGCTGTTACCTTCCCACCGTAGTGGTCCCTATTTTTCTATTTGCATTTTTACGTGCTTTCGAACTGCTAGGTTGGCAGAAGCTGGGACGAGTAACAGGCGCTCACTCTGTTACGCGGCACTCGGGATTCGACCCGCCAAACTGCCGACCTTCTGATCGACAAGCTCAGCGTCCTAACCCACTGAGCCACCGCGTCCCTATATATATATATATATATATATATATATATTTTGCACAGTCAGTACATCTGTACAGTCCTATAAAACGTCTACTCAAGCTGAGCAGCTGCAGAAATAAATTCTATCGAAACCTTTAGCCCTGCACTTAGCTGTACCTACCTGAAGAAAACTGTAAATCTGTTGAATTGTCCAAGAACACAAGTCATGAAAGGATTGTGTTGATTTATAGCCAGGAGCACACTCTACGGCAGACATGTCAAACACAAGGCCCGGGGGCCGGATCTGGCCCGCAAAGTGGTTTCATGTGGCCCGCGAAGCCATCCTGGACACAGTGAGGGAACGGCCCCCACTGCCTTGGCCCTGGCCCAGAGACCCTCCTCCTGCCAGAGACCCTCAGATCTGTCCCACTCTTGTCCCATAGGCACCCTTGATGCAAACGATGTAGAGCTGGCCACGCCCACCCAATAGGCCGTACACAGTCTAGCCACGCCCACCCAGTAGGCCCTGCCCACCCTGGCCACACCCACCCGGCCCCTTGAGGGCAACCGCAATGCTGATGCGGCCCTCAATGAAATTGAGTTTGACACCCCTGCTCTACGGAGTTCTCACAATGCAGTCAAGATAAATGAAAATCAAAAGGAGCCCAAATCTCACAAATTTATTTACTATTGCATCTTTGTCTTGCATTGTTCCATAGATTTCGGAGCAGTAAAGCTATCTTTTCCCAAACCTTATTTTTCGCTTACTATATAATACCGTGAGGTACGCCAGAACTGATTGGAACATGCAACCACAACTGGAACTAGAACTTAGAATTGTTCTAAGGAAGGCGCTTCTTAAGTGAGCGGCGCCCAATTTTATGTCCTTTTTTTGCCACGGTTGTTAAGTGAATCACACGGTCATTAAGCAAATCTGGCTCACGCCCTCCCACCCCTTGACTTTGCTTGTCAGAAGCCGGCAGAGAAAGTCCCAAATGGTGATCATTGGACCTCAGGGTGCTGCAACTGACATAAGTACATGTCTGTTGCCCCGATTTTTGATCACATGACTGTGGAGATGTGATGTTCGTAAGTAAGTAGGCCGGAAGTAACTGCTAATGGTTGCTAAATGAATGGTTGTAAGTTGAGGATTACCTGTACTTGCTGAGCTTTGTGTACAACACACACACAAACACAGAGAGAGAGAGAGAGAGAGAGAGAGAGAGAGAGAGAAATGGAGGATCGGTTTTGATCACGCGGTTGTAGCTGCCATCTTACCTTTTTTGAACACGGCCTGTAAACACCCCTATAGACAGAAATCTATACCGGCCTCCCATGTGATCCTGGTATCCCAAAGGTGCTTTTTTTCAAGAGGCGACTGGACTTTCTTTGTTTATTTCCCCCCTGAAGAGGTTTCGCTTCTCATCCAAGAAGCTTCTTCAGTTCTGAAGAAAACAATTAACAATTAACCAGTGGAACAACCTGCCTCCAGAAGTTGTGGGTGCTCCAATACTGGAAGTTTTTAAGAGATTGGACAGCCGTTTGTCTGAAATGGTATAGGGTTTCCTGCCTGAGCAGGGGGTTGGACTAGATGACCTCCAAGGTCCTTTCCAACTGTTATTCTATTCTATTCTATTCTATTCTATTCTATTCTATTCTATTCTATTCTATTCTATTCTATTCTATTCTATTCTATTCTATTCTATTCTATTCTATTCTACTCACATTGAAAGTCCAGTTGCCTCTTGAAAAAGCACCTTCGGGACAACCATGGCCTGGATGACTGAGAATCTCCATAGCAAGGGTGGACCCCGGGTGAAACTGCTCCTTGGATAGAGATGAGTTTGTTTGTTTAATGCAAAGGGATAAACTCATAGGGTCTAGAACAGGGGTCCCCAACCTGTGGCCCATTAACGGGCTGTGGGAATGGTGGGGTTCAAATATGCAAACAACCGGTTCGCTGCATGGATACCGCTTCCGGAAGTCCGTTTTGAGCCTGGGCAACAAAAAAATTAGCTACCGGTTCTGCCGAAGTAATGTGAACCGGCTGAATCCCACCACTGTATCTATCTATCATCCGTCCGTCCGTCCGTCCGTCCGGTGGTGGGATTCAAATATGTGAACAACTGGTTCTCTGCATGGATGCCGCTTCTGGAAGTCTGTTCTGGGCCCGGGCAACAAAAAAAATAGCTACCAGTTCTGCCGAAGTGGTGCGAACCGGCTGAATCCCACCACTGGGCTGTGGCCTATTCACCACCGGGCCACATGAGTGTCAGGTTGGTGCGCCCTCACAGCTCCACTCACCTCAGTGGCTGACGCCGCCACTCGCAGCCCCACTTGCCCGAGTGTTGGGCACGCGCACCTACCCCTCACCCAAAACCATATCCTCTTTCCCCCTCGCTCCGCGCCAGGCCACCCACCCAGAATTTGGGGGGAACGCTGGTCTAGAAGCACTTGGAGTCAACGTGACTGATCATCGGTTGTTTAGCTCTGTTGCGTGCTCTCTACTCGTCGAAGTGTCTAATACTCTTTATCTTGGGATAGCAATAGGTTGTCGTTTGAAAGCCGTGGGCAACAGCTGAATTCGCCACCGTCCCCCCTTCCTCTGCTCCCACCCCCACGCCGTTCAGCTCTTTCACTGCCAAAATGTCCCCAAATGAATCAAGTAATCTGATTTGGAGAAAACGGATCACGGTAAAGGATTTAACAGTGAGAAAATGGCCCACATTGCCTCTTAAATCTAAAAGCTTCTTAGGGGCTGGCTTTGAGAGGATAACCTGCCTGAAACAATTTTATTAAATGTGTTTTGGGTGCTCTTTCAAAGATGAATATCAACAGACTACGTTGTTGCTGTTGTTCACTGGTATTGGATAGAAGTGGCAATGAGCTATTTCTGTTAATTAATTTGGATGCACTTGCTCTGTATGAAATCATTTAGCTTAAAGGACAAGTAGAGGCAGTTTCTTTTAATATACAGACTTCTGCATGCCCAAATTATGATGGTCCTTCCTTCCTTCCTTCCTTCCTTCCTTCCTTCCTTCCTTCCTTCCTTCCTTCCTTCCTTCCTTCCGAAATCCAGAATGGTGGTTCCACCTTGAGTTAATGTCAGATAAATTCACGCCACCCTTTTTATAGAGGTCAAATATGCCTATAAGAGGAGAACCCTGTTTGCTGCTTTCATAGACCTTACAGCAGCATTTGATATGGTAAATAGAGACGTACTATGGAGTAAATTGACATCTCTTAAAATAGAACCCAGACTCCTGGCTTTGATTAAAGACCTTTACACAAGTACCTGTTTGAGGGTGCGGTATGGGGTTAATGGGGCCCTGACTAACAGGATTCACACAAATAAAGGGATAAGGCATCCTGGCCCCATTATTATTTAATTTATACATCAATGACTTGCCAGGGTTAATGAAGGATACCAGGGTACACATGCCGATGATCCTAAATACTTACTGTAACAGCTTGCTTTATGCTGATGATATAATTTTATTATCATACTCACAAGTACGATTACATAGGCTATTAAGAAGATTCAGCTCTGATTGCCAAGATAACTCCCTAATCATTAGCAAATCTAAATCAAAAATAATGGTGTTTGGAAGAAACCGTCAGAGACATAAGTGGCAATTAGATGGTGAACCAATTGAACAGGTTAACACCTTTGTATATTTGGGCGTAACTTTTTCCAAGACTGGATCTTGGGCCTGCCATCATCAACGGAGTACATTTAGAGCAAAAGCCCGTTTGAATTTACTGCTCAAACTAAAGAACCATAGTTACCCAGGGTCCCTAGCCCCATTAATCAAGGTTTATAAGGCTAAGGTTACAACAATGCTCTTCTATGGAGCAGAAATTTGGGGTCTTTACTCAACCACAGTCCTAGAACAAACACAGTCCCAGCATTTGAGATGTATTTTGGGTGTAGATCCAAGAACATCTGCTGCAGCAGTTAGAGCTGAATTGGGAATTCATACAATTCAGGCATTATTTAAAATTAGAGCTTATAACTACTGGTGCAAAGTTAATGAAATGGAGACTCATAGACTCCCCAAATTATGCCTACTATAGCAAATAAAACTACAATCACAAATCTCCTGGATCACCAAACTAACAAATTTTGTAAGAAGCTGTGGCCTTCCTGTCTCTTGCGTAACAGGAGAACAATCCAAAAAAAGAGTTGCCCAAAGAATTAAGGATATAGAAGCCCAAACTGATATAGCTATCCTTAGTAAGGTGGGTAACTTGAAATGGCTGAGTAAATACAAACGTACTTTTCAAGTGGACAGTTATTTGAAGTTACAACTCCCAAAACATCTTAGGGAGATATTTACGAGAGCGAGATTCGAACAGCTTGATACAATGGTCAGATATGGGAGATTTCATGCTATACCGTACAATGAGCGTCTCTGCATCTGCGGAGTGGCAGAGGTAGAGGACCTGGCTCACATCCTATTTGACTGTTGCCTGTATAAGAGGGTGAGAGACAGGTATCTTGGTCTATATACCAAACGAATGACCCATTGGGATCCCCATATCAAAATAACTTACCTTATGTCCAGCCAGAACTTGAAAATAACATTTAACGTAGCATAGTACTTAAACAAAATGATCCGGTTGAGATCTGCGTACGTGGGACTGATTGGGGTAGATTGCAAGGGCGACTCCGAGATATAATGTTATCATATTTTATCTATATCTTAAATTATTGTACATTATTACTATTTCATTTTAGATTGTATTTTATTACTATTTCATCTTAAATTGTATTTTATTTTAACAATAATTTGATTTTAATAATTTGATTTCTATACCGCCCTTCTCCCGAAGGACTCAGGGCGGTGAGTCCTTTAATTCCATTTTAAATTGTATTTTATCAAATTCCATTTTAAATTGTATTTTATCAAATTCCATTTTAAATTGCCTTTATCAAATTTTAGTAACAATTTGTTGCTGGAACTTTGCACTTTGATATGGCCCAAGGGCTAATCAATAAATACTTATTATTAGAGGTCTCTATGCTCAGAACTGCTATCCTGTGCCATGGGGTTCCTCCTAATTAAGGTATTTAAAAGTTGTGCCTTTGGCAACTTCCCAGCCAAAAATTTTAATTGCACAGTTTAGGATTTAAATAAGTCACCTGAGAGCTCTGAAGCTTAGCTGCCATGAAATATTAGTATGGTTCATTAGCTAAATCATCTTTGCTTCACACTCTATAAAAACAAAGTGCTTCCCTTAGTTCTCGTCCTCACCTTCCCCAACCATGACAAAGGATGGATTAAGGACCGAGCTGAAGATATCAACTAAGGACAGAACAGGTAGACATAAGAGAAGAGGGTAAATGCTCTACCAGTTGGATATGAACTCTATAAATGTAGAGGCATTTTGATTGGTATACCTATTCTATTCTATTCTATTCTATTCTATTCTATTCTATTCTATTCTATTCTATTCTATTCTATTCTATTCTATTCTATTCTATTCCAATCCATATTTCCTATCCTATCCTATCCTATCCTATCCTATCCTATCCTATCCTATCCTATCCTATCCTATCCTATCCTATCCTATCCTATCCTATCCTATCCTAATCCATATTTTCTATTCTATTCTATTCTATTCTATTCTATTCTATTCTATTCTATTCTATTCTATTCTATTCTATTCTATTCTATTCTATTCTATTCTATTCTAATCCATATTTTCTATCCTATCCTATCCTATCCTATCCTATCCTATCCTATCCTATCCTATCCTATCCTATCCTATCCTATCCTATCCTATCCTAATCCATATTTTCTATTCTATTCTATTCTATTCTATTCTATTCTATTCTATTCTATTCTATTCTATTCTATTCTATTCTATTCTATTCTATTCTATTCTATTCTATTCTATTCTATTCTATTCTATTCTAATCCATATTTCCTATCCTGTCCTATCCTATCCTATCCTATCCTATCCTATCCTATCCTATCCTATCCTATCCTATCCTATCCTATCCTATTCCATATTTTCTATTCTATTCTATTCTATTCTATTCTATTCTATTCTATTCTATTCTATTCTATTCTATTCTATTCTATTCTATTCTATTCTATTCTATTCTATTCTATTCTATTCCAATCCATATTTCCTATCCTATCCTATCCTATCCTATCCTATCCTATCCTATCCTATCCTATCCTATCCTATCCTATCCTATCCTATCCTATCCTATCCTAATCCATATTTTCTATTCTATTCTATTCTATTCTATTCTATTCTATTCTATTCTATTCTATTCTATTCTATTCTATTCTATTCTATTCTATTCTATTCTAATCCATATTTTCTATCCTATCCTATCCTATCCTATCCTATCCTATCCTATCCTATCCTATCCTATCCTATCCTATCCTATCCTATCCTATCCTAATCCATATTTTCTATTCTATTCTATTCTATTCTATTCTATTCTATTCTATTCTATTCTATTCTATTCTATTCTATTCTATTCTATTCTATTCTATTCTATTCTATTCTAATCCATATTTCCTATCCTGTCCTATCCTATCCTATCCTATCCTATCCTATCCTATCCTATCCTATCCTATCCTATCCTATCCTATCCTATCCTATCCTATTCCATATTTTCTATTCTATTCTATTCTATTCTATTCTATTCTATTCTATTCTATTCTATTCTATTCTATTCTATTCTATTCTATTCTATTCTATTCTATTCTATTCTATTCTATTCCATATTTTCTATCCTATCCTATCCTATCCTATCCTATCCTATCCTATCCTATCCTATCCTATCCTATCCTATCCTATCCTATCCTATCCTATCCTATCCTAATCCATATTTTCTATTCTATTCTATTCTATTCTATTCTATTCTATTCTATTCTATTCTATTCTATTCTATTCTATTCTATTCTATTCTATTCTATTCTATTCTATTCTATTCTATTCTATTCTATTCTATTCTATTCTATTCTATTCTTTTCTATTCTATTCTATTCCAATCCATATTTTCTATCCTATCCTATTCTAATCCATATTTTCTATTCTATTCTATTCTATTCTATTCTATTCTATTCTATTCTATTCTATTCTATTCTATTCTATTCTATTCTATTCTATTCTATTCTATTCTATTCTATTCTATTCTATTCTATTCATTAAAAACCCATCCCAACTAACTAGTGTAGTCACATAGACCACTATATTAACTGCAGCAGCCTCCTTGTTCATGAAGAGAGGAAAGCCACTGGGGATTTGTGATACATACAATTTCCCCATATAAAAACTCTGTGGCGTGTAACTTGCACAGTTGTGCAAAAGGCTCCTGTTTGTTCAAATTGCGTACCCAGGTCTGTTTCACTTGGAGAGCAGCATAGAAGGCCGCCGTTCTGTGGGTTTAAATCCACCGAATCACTTGCAGCGGCTCTTGGGAGATTTTTGTGAGGTTCACAGCATTACAGAATAGCCCGTAATCACGAAAATAAAATTACGACGACATCCTGCTTATCTGGGTAAAACACCAGCCTCTGTTTGATAGTCTGGATTCCTCCCATACACGTGGCCTAGGCCAAGGCGATTCACCAATGACACTTTAATTAAATATCTCTGCCTGCTGTCTTAAAAGGCATCCATGCACCTGGAAATCGAAGCCTCACCAAGGTTTAGCAAAGTTTGGAAACAATCCATCTGCAATTGGAGGGGGGGAAAAATTCATCCTTTGTTGTTTCCCCTAGTCCTCAAAATGAATGTTTCTTCCAGATAATGTTCCTTTATGTTTGATGCTGTTTATTTATTCATTCATTTATGTTGAAACAGCAAGATTAGCAGGGAAACAGTATTGTGCTAAAGCAGGGGTCTTCAAACTTGGGGCTTTTATGACTTGTGGACTTCAACTCCCAGAATTCCTCAGCCAGGCACACGTGCCTGGCTGAGGAATTCTGGGAGTTGAAGTCCACAAGTCATCAAAGGGCCAGGTTTGAAGACCCCTGCACTAAAGCAATCCAAAGTAGATTAGGAAGATTCTGAAACCCAATACAGTGATACCTCGGTACTCATGGTTCCTGGAGGCCCAGTTGAGTACCAAAATTGATGAATACCAAACAATTTTTCCCCCCTAAGGAATAATTTTGGTGACTCACATAGTAGCCGACATCGACAAGTTCTAGTTTGTGCCCCAGAGGTGCTTTTTTCAAGAGGCAACTGGACTTCCTTTGTTTTTCCTTGAAGACGTTTCGCTTCTCATCCAGGAAGCTCCTTCAATTCTGACTGCTCAGTTCTCAGTCAGAGCCGAAGAAGCTTCTTGGATGAGAAGCGAAACGTCTTCAAGGAAAAACAAAGGAAGTCCAGTTGCCTCTTGAAAAAAAATGCACCTTTGCGGGGCAACCATGACCCTGGATGACTGAGTATCTCCATAGACCTTTAGCTTGTGCATTGAGTATCAAAGAAACGATGAGTGCCGGGACAAAATTTTCGTGTCAAAATGCAAATCGGATGAGTTTCAAAGCAGTTGGCGTAACTTTTCACCAGCAAATGTCTTCAAAATCTAATGATGTGAGTCCTTGTCTCTCAACCAAGTCATTGACTGAGCTGAATATATTGCTGTAAATCACTTTATGCAACCAGGAGAATAAATAACAAAGCTTTTTTTGTTGGTGGTGTTCTAATGTTCATTCACCTACGTTTTCTTTGTTAAAAGAGTGTTTTGACTGATTTTACAAAGGTGGGCTTTCAAAAAGCTTTCGATAGGAGGAACTTTCATCAGAACGTGAGGCTAGGGCTGTCTCCTGGATTAAGCAACGTGGTTTACGAAACCACAGATGATATAATTGCAGGATTTCACAGATATTTCTGGCAAAACTCTAAAATATCATTTCCCCACTGAAGTTACCGTATCCTTGTTCAACAAGACCAGGGTGTGCCAGAATTTACTTGTCTAAACTCCTGAGAATGCATCTATTCTAAGAAATTTAAACAATTGTTTTATAAAATCAGTTCCTTTACAGATAAATGCTGCCAGAAGGAGACAAATGATCAAATTTTAAACAGTTTTACTGTCCAGTACACATCAAGCTACTAAGTTTGGAAAGATGTGCTTAGGGTTTTGATTTCCTGCGTATTTGAAGTGTATACATGACAACAGATGTCATCCAATTAAAGAGTTGTTCGCCAATAAACAAAAAACGGTATATAAAATGTTTTTTTCTTATTTCATTTGTTTTTAATACTAGAAGAAGCTAACAGCTGTGTCAGAAAGAAAACATATAGGTTAGTGGCAGTTGTTAGTCACATTATTTTTAAGCGCTTAATTGGGAATGCAATGTACCCGTGTTGATGCAACATTAATTAATCGCCGTGCTTTTGTTTCGTTAGCTGCACAAAGATGTTAAGGCATATTGCACAAGCTGGCAAGAGGTGGAATATTTTATTTTTAACTTCATTAAAAATTTCTTTTTTAAATAACACGATAAATACGGATGGGAAACAAAGAAAAAAAAAAGGTGTTATGACACTTTCTGGTGTCTTTCCAGAGACTTATTTTTAGATCTAGAAATAATTGCTAGAATTAAGCAAAAGTTATTTCTTTACATCTCTACTATTTTGCAACCAATTCACTGCATAATTTTCTGTTGAACATAACAACAGGCACCTTTAGACTATAAGGCACAATCAACTGGTATTTCAAAAACAAGGACAGTCTTGTATCTTTTTTTTAATATTGCCGTGGAAATTACCGGTATTTGGAGTTACTAAGTGTAGTCTTAGGAGCATTATTTTTATGAAGCCCGTGCTCTGTTTGTCTTAAAAAACAGGAAAGCTTAATTGGGAAATGTTAGACTACAGATTCTGTTGCGTTTGGCAAAATGCTCATATCCTTTCTCTACTAGGTTACACAGAATATTGCAAACCTGGCCTATTTCTCTGCCGCATATATTGCGATAGGGAATCACCCGGCATCGCATTTGTGAGTCCAAATGAAAATTACGCCTGCTGTAATCCAGCAGAGACTTTTTATGGGGTTAGGCAAAAAAGAACAGGTCCTCCAGCACAGACAGAAAACATTCCTGTTTTGGGGTGTTTTTTTTTGAAAGGTTAAATAAACTGTATATCTTTTACAAGGTTTATAGGGCTGCTTTGAAAGGTGTGTCGGCTGTCGCTAATTGCACAGTCCCACCCCAGGGGAAGCTGGGATCTTCCTTTATTGGAAAATTTAAATTCATCAAATATATGTTCACAGTGAAATCAACATCTGGTCTAGCCTCTTGACCTAGAGGACAAAGAGGTCATATTTCTTTTCTGACTACAGTATGTGGAGAGGTTACCTTGATTCTTTCAGAATGCAGAATGTTTTCCCCTGGTAGAATTCTCCTGATTGATAAGCCAACTTCTGAAGGAGACATTTTGTCTGCTTAATAAGGGGGAACATGAGAGGAGTCTTCCAGTATCTCAGGGGCGGCCCCAAAGAAGAGGGAGTCAAGTTGTTCTCCAAAGTGCCTGAAGGCAGGACAAGAAGCAACGGATGGAAACTAACCAAGGAGAGAAGCAACCTAGAACAAAGGAGGAATTTCCTGACAGTGAGAACAATTAATCAGTGGGACAACCTTGCCTCCAGGAGTTGTGGGTGCTCCAACACTGGAGGTTTTTAAGAAGAGGCTGGACAACCATTTGTCTAAAAGGGGATAGGATTTCCTGCTTGAGCAGGGGGATGGACTACGTAGAAGACCTCCAAGGTCCCTTCCAACTTCAACTACTTCTTCTTCTTCTTCTTCTTCTTCTTCTTCTTCTTCTTCTTCTTCTTCTTCTTCTTCTTCTTCTTCTTCTTCTTCTTCTTCTTCTTCTTCTCCTTCTCCTTCTCCTCCTCCTCCTCTCATCATCATCATCATTATCTTGTGAACTCTAAAGCTTCCACTTTCCGTTATCTATTCAAGATGCAACAGTGATTACTATTTGTATGCTATTTATATGTTAGGGTGTAGGTCAGACATGTCAAACACAAGGCCCGGGAGCCAGATCCGGCCCGCAAAGTGGTTTCATGCGGCCCGCGAAGCCATCCTGGAAACAGTGAGGGAACGGCCCCCATTGCCTTGGCCCTGGCCCAGAGACCCTCCTTCCGCCAGAGACCCTCAGATCTGTCCCACTCCTGCCCAGGCCCCCATAGACACCCTTGATGCCAACGATGTAGAGCTGGCCATGCCCACCCAGTAGGCCATACGCACTTTAGCCACGCCCACACAGTAGGCCACACCCACCCAGGCCACACCCACCCGGCCCCATGAGGGCAACTGCAATGCTGATGCGGCCCTCAATGAAATTGAGTTTGACACCCCTGGTGTAGGTGTATACAAATGTTGTATATAGCATGTTTAAACATGGGTTATGTATGTGTACGCTTTGAGAGCCAGCAGCTAAATTTCATTTTTAGTGTGTGCCAATGTGCCCAGAGTAAAAAAAACAAGACAGTAAAGGTTATCATATCTCATTTAATCGGAAGAGGCTGTTGAAGAGGCATCGCTACCTATATTGATGGAAGTCCTGATGGAATCATGAACTGAGCAGGTTGCTGGAAGTGAAAGAATCTGGAACTTGAGTAAAAAGCTTACTGAGAGAGATGGAAATATAATAATAACAATAACAACAATAATAATCTTTATTGATTAGCCCATGGTCCACATCAAGGTCCAGAGTTCCAAACACACATCATACGAAAATGCAGTAAAAACAATTTAGAATGGAATTAGTTAAAATATAAACTTAGGATAAAATAGAAATAAAATGCAATTTAAAATGAAATTGGGATAAAATACATTTTTAAAATGAAATTAGAATCAAATACGGCAATTGGATGGAAGTTTGAAATTCAGTTTATCGGGGGGGGGGGGTGAGGGGAATCAGCCATCTTGACATTAAATCAAACCGGAACAGGAGCTGAGTCGGGAAATCAGTCTTTATAAATACATCTGAAGAACTCCATGGCACGGGTAGGATTCGGCCGTTATAAATTCTTGATCCTTAAAGCCGTTATTCTGACTCTCGGTGGCATGGATGAAAGCATATTCTATCGATGGCTGTTTATTATGGCGATTTCCAGTACTGCTTCAAATTTTCCTCCAACCCTCGTGTGGGACTGGCTTTTAATTTTGATTATTTATTGACTGGGGGCGGGGAAACCCACTCAGTTCATCAACTGAGATTAGAGCATTACAGGCCTGGCTGCTCAAAAATCTCTGGAGGTGATAGGCTGCCCACTGGTGCTCGTTATGGAATAATAGCTTAATTAAAAGGGATTGGCGTGGAAGAAATAACATGTCCGAACACCGTCTTCGGTCCCCCAGGGCAAAGGGTTGAGAGTGCCCACTCAGGCATGGTTTCTGGTTTCAATCTTGCAATCATTACAATATGCAAGGAAGAGACTAAACAATCAGGAACCTGGTTCCCAGCATTCCCGGGCTTATTAGAGGAGAGTCTAGTTTTGGTCCACCAGTTTTGGTCACCATGATGTAAAAAAGATGTTGAGACTCTGGAAAGAGTGCAGAGAAGAGCAACAAAGATGATCAGGGGGCTGGAGGCTAAAACATAAAAAGAACGGTTGGTGGAATTGGGAATGTCTAGTTTAATGAAGAGAAGGACAAGGGGTGACAGGATAGCGGTCTTCCAATCTCTCAGGGGCTGCCCCAAAGAAGAGGGAGTCAAGCTATTCTCCAAAGCACCCGAAGGCAGGACAAGAAGCAACGGATGGAAACTCATCAAGGAGAGAAGCGACCTAGAACTAAGGAGAAATTTCCTGACAGTTAGAACAATTAATCGGTGGAACAACCTGCCTCCAGAAGATGTGAATGTTCCAACACTGGAAGTTTTTAAGAAGAGACTAAACAGCCATTTGTCTGAAATGGTATAGGGTTTCCTGCCTGAGCAGAGGGCGGGGTTGGACTAGATGACCTCCAAGGTCCCTATCAATTCCTCTTCTCTTCTCTTCTCTTCTCTTCTCTTCTCTTCTCTTCTCTTCTCTTCTCTTCTCTTCTCTTCTCTTCTCTTCTCTTCTCTTCTCTTCTCTTCTCTTCTCTTCTCTTCTCTTCCACTCCACTCCACTCCACTCCACTCCACTCTACTCTACTCTACTCTACTCTACTCTACTCTATTCTAGTCTTGCCCTTCCGCAGGTCCGTCTACTTCGGAAGGCACCATAAATACCTGTAAAGGAAGGAAGGCTAGAATAAAATATCTGGATGATAAAGCCAAACTTGTGGTCTTCAGCCTTAAGAGGAGATCAGATTAGGACTTGGTAGCAAAATGTTGGGCGGGCCTTGACCTGCAGCACTATAAATAAGTTGCAAGGGATGTTGTAAACTAAGGTACTCTCTTCTATGCATTTAAAGGTGACTCCTGTCTCTTGCAGAGGCAGATATACCTGACAGGGTAACAGTTATAGTTATAGTTATAGTTTATTTGATTTATATACCGCCCTTCTCCTTGGTGGGACTCAGGGCGGTTCACAGGGCATACATAAGAAACACTATACAAAAATTAAAAAGAATTAAATCCATGCCCAATTAAAACAGAAGTACAGATTAAAAACAATTAAAAGCCCATAATCCCCCATCAGGCCAGACCAGCTAATTCGAACAGATGGGTCTTCAGGCCCCGACGGAAAGTTCGAAGGTCTGGTGCCATCCGGAGCTCCACCGGCAATTGATTCCATAAAGCCGGAGCCCCCACAGAGAAGGCCCTCCCCCTGGGGGCCACCAGTCGACATTCCCTGACTGGCGGCACCCTGAGGAGGCCCTCTCTGTGGGAACGCACAGGGCGGAGGGGAGTCGATGCCGGCAGCAGGTGGTCCCTGAGGTAACCCGGACCCATGCCATGTAGGGCCTTAAAGATCGTGACCAACACCTTGAACCTCACCCGAAAGACAACTGGTAACCAATGCAGCTCGCGGAGCAAAGGTGTAACATGGGAGTACCGGGAAACTCCCAAAACAACTCTCGCGGCCGCATTCTGTACCAGTTGGAGCCTCCGAGTGGTCTTCAAGGGAAGCCCCATGTAGAGAGCATTACAGTAGTCAAGGCGAGAGGTCACGAGCGCATGAGTGACTGTACACAGGGCATCCCGGTTCAGATAGGGCCGCAACTGGCGCACCAGGCGAACCTGGGCGAAAGCCCCCCTAGTCACGGCCACTATATGCTCTTCCAAAGTAAGCCGTGAATCTAGAAGGACTCCCAAGTTGCGAGCCCTATCCACGGGGGGTAAGAGCTCACCCCCCATAGAAAGAGATGGAACATTTGGAATGTCCCGGGATGCTGGAATGCACAGCCACTCAGTCTTGTCAGGGTTGAGCTGAAGTCTGTTCCTCCCCATCCAGACCCGAACCGCCTCCAGGCAACGGGACATCACGGCGAGGGCATCACTGGGGTGGTTTGGGGTCGAAAAGAAAAGTTGGGTATCATCGGCATACTGATGATACCCAACTCCAAAACCACGAATGATCTCACCCAGCGGTTTCATATAGATGTTGAACAGGAGAGGCGAGAGAACCGACCCCTGAGGAACTCCACAAACGAGAGACCTAGGGGCCGATCTCTGCCCCCCTGCCAACACCGACTCCGAGCGTCCCAGGAGATAGGAGGAGAACCACTGAAGAACTGTGCCTCCCACTCCCAATCCCCTGAGACGCCGCAGCAAGATACCATGGTCGATGGTATCGAAAGCCGCTGAGAGGTCTAATAGGACTAGGACAGAGGAATGTCCCCTATCCCGCGCCCTCCAGAGATCATTCACCAGAGCGACCAATGCCGTCTCCGTGCTGTACCCGGGCCTGAAACCCGATTGGTAGGGGTCCAGATAATCCGCTTCATCCAGGACCAGAGGGAGCTGATGCGCCACCACACTCTCAACAACCTTCGCAAGAAAGCGAAGGTTGGAGACTGGACGAAAGTTGTTCAAAACGGCTGGGTCCAGGGCAGGCTTCTTGAGGAGAGGTCTCACCACCGCCTCCTTCAAGACGGTGGGGAAATAACCCTCACTCAAAGAAGCAGATATAACCGCCTGGAGCCAGCCTCGTGTCCTCTCCCTAGCTGCATAAACCAGCCAGGAAGGGCACGGGTCCAACAAACATGTGGAGGAGCTCAGCCTCCCCATAATCCTGTCCACTTCATCAGGGGTCACAGAATCAAACTCTTCCCAGATAACATTGACAAGACCGCCCGTGTCCTGATCGCCTGACTCTGCCCAGCTGGAGTCCAAACCGGTCCGAATCCGAGCGATTTTATCCGACAGATGATGACTAAATTCCTCGGCACGACCTTGCAAGGGATCCTCCCTCACCTCCTGATTGAGAAGTGAGCGAGTCACCCTAAACAAGGCGGCCGGGCGATTATCTGCGGACGCGATGAGGGTGGAGAAGTAATTACACCTCGCCACCCTCATCGCTGCGAGATAAGACCTAATATAGGTTCTTAACCGCAACCGGTCGGGTTTGGATCGGCTAGACCTCCAGCAGCTCTCTAGGCCCCGTTTCCGGCGCTTCATCTCCCGGAGCTCCGCGGAAAACCATGGAGCTCGCTGGGATCTGCGCCGGGTCAGGGGCCGCAAGGGTACAACCCGGTCAAGTGCCTCAGTGGCTGCCCTTCCCCAGGCTTCCACTAAGGCATCAGCCGAGCTGTGAGCAGTGGAGGCAGGTGGGGACCCCAGCGCCGCTTGGAATCTATCAGGATCCATTAAGCGTCTGGGGCGGTACCATCTAATTGGCTCCGTACCCCCACGGCGGGGGGTGGCAAAGCGGAAGACCAGCCGCAGGAGATGATGATCGGTCCATGACAGGGGCATAATAAATGGAGAGCCCCCACCTAGATCATCCAACCACCGTCTAGATAAAAAAATCAGGTCAAGGGTGTGGCCTCCCTCATGAGTTGGCTCTGAAATTACTTGCGTCAGGTCCATGGCCGCCATGGAAGCCATGAACTCCCGAGCTAGCTCAGATGAACCTCCCAGGGATGGTAGATTGAAGTCTCCCAAAACTATAAGTTTGGGAAACTCAACCACCAAACCCGAGAGGATATCGAGCAGCTCGGGCAGGGCTGCCGCTGTGAAACTAGGCGAAATGTACACCAGCAGCAAGCCCAACTGCGCCCCAGGACCAAATCTCATGAAGAGAGACTCACACCCGACTATCTGAGAAACGGTGGCCTCCCGCGGACATAAGGTCTCCCTAATGGTAACCGCCACTCCCCCACCCCTACCTTGAGCTCGTGGCCGGTGTAGCACCCGGAAACCTGGTGGGCAGAGGTCAACCAAAGGGACCCCACCCTCTAGGCCCAACCAAGTCTCCGTGATGCAAGCCAGGTCCGCATGCTCACCCTCAACTAAATCCCTAACGAGGGGAGCTTTATTAACCACGGACCTGGCATTCAGGTACACCAGCCGGAGCTCAGGAGGCTGCACATCCCCGCTCCCGGGACCTCGGGGAAGAACCAGAGGGTCGGAGCGCCTCACCGCTTGAAGACAGCGGAGACGGCCCTCCCGGTAACGATATGGCCCCCTGTCTATCCGCCTGCTGCCTTTCCCCGTCGTGGGAATTGGTAGTCCCACGACCCGCTCAAGAGCCCCAGATGTAACCACAACCCGCTCCCCCCGAACGCCGTCAGACCCAGGCCTGGCCTGCAACAAAGTTGTTTGGCTACCCCCCACCGCCAGACAACCACTACCCCCCACCCCCCTCCCCAACCCCCTAAAAAATTTAGCTAAAAAATTAACCAGGGGCCTCTTATTAGGTTTATATCGAGAGCCCCTGGCCTTTCCCGGTTGATAATACAAGGAGCCTTAGGTTGCTAGGAAGGGAAAATATGACACAGCATATTAGACCTGCATCAGTGACAGTCTTCCTATACCAGGGGTGGGCAACCTTGGCTCTTTTATGACTTGTGGACTTCAACTCCCAGAATTCCTGAGCCAGCCATGCTGAGAGAAAAGGGAGAGGTTTCTAAGCTGAGCCATGCTGGCTCAGGAATTCTGGGAGTTGAAGTCCATGAGTCATAAAAGAGCCAAGGTTGCCTACCCCTGTCCTATACCATACTGTTCTCTGGGAGATGAATAAGATGACTACTTAATTGAAAGAATCTACCGGTAGTTCTTGGACTTAACAAAAGTCACAATGTTGCTATAAAAAGTGACTTACAACAGGACCTTGCACTTATCATCGTTGCCGCATCCCCATGATCACATGGACAAACTTCAGGTACTTGGCAACCAACATGTATTTATATGATGGTTACAGTGTCCCCATCACCATTTGCCAGCTTCCGACAAGCAAAGTCAGTGGGGGAAGCCAGATTTGCTTAACAACCATGTGAATTAGCAATAGTGTTGAAAGAAAAATCTTCAGGTCCAGTCCAAGCCGGGAATAAATAAAATGGAGGCTGTTTGGAAGAGAGATTCTGTTTATTGAAGAACAGAACCAACACCATGGTGGTTCTGGGACAGCTGACTTCCCACAAGAGCAATAGCATTTATATACCGCTTCACAGCACTCTCTAAGAGGTTTACAGAGTCAACGTATCGCCCTCAACAATCTGGGTCCTCATTTTACCGACCTCGGAAGGATGGAAGTCTGAGTCAACCTTGAGCTGGTCAGGATCGAACTCCTGGCAGTGGGCAGAGTTAGCTGGCAATGCTGCATTCTAACCACTGCACCTCCCCGGCTCTTTGCTTAACAACCAGAGCAAAAAAAATAGTCATAAAATTGGGCGCAACTCATTTAGCTGCTTTGCTTATTGACAGAGCTTCTGGTGCCAATTATGGTCATAATCAGGGGCTACCTGTATAACTAAGATCGTCCAACGGTGATGAGGTCGGTCTTTATGCTTTAGGGACCCCGGCACGTATCGCAGTATTTCACTGTGTACCTTGGCAAGTATGGCGCGTGGCACTTCCTTTTTGCTACACCATTCCTTCTGTGTGCATTTTGAGTAGGGGTTGTTTAGTAATTTATTATACCCTCTCCTGGGAAATCTACCGCAGATTATGCTGCTCTGCTGTGATTTATCTTCCCTAAGTTATTCCTAACTCAGGGAGCATGCATTATTATGCTTTTTTCCACCAACAGCAGAGGAAAACTTGCCATCAATCAAAAAAAACCAACAACCCAAAATTGAAATATGGAAAATTAAGAATGGTGGCAAGGTCTCTCTCAGAAGAAAATGCCAAAAGGAGAATGTATCACTTAACAGGGCTATAAATATTTCTATTGTTATTGTTCTCCATAGGGTCAGGGACATGCCGCTTTAGTTACTCCGATCCAGACATAATTGTCTCCTATTCGAAGAATAATTCAGAAGACTGGATTCAACTGGAGAAAATTAGGTTTGTTATAACTCTTTCTCAGCACTGTTTTTCCCTGAAATGTTTTACAAAAGTTGGCTGTTGGATGTTTTATTTCACTGTTGCAGTTTTGCTTGTTTTGTTTTTTAAGAGGCATGTCGTGTGTGATTTAAAGTGACAGATTTTAAACAATGCCTTTAAAATAATAAAAATACAGATTTGAATTCTCTAGACACCTGTATTAGAGGGGACACTTTAGAGAGAAGCCAAAATAGTTTTGTGGTGCAACAGGAGAATCAAACAAGTTATAAATATGCTGAATGAATGAATGAATGAATGAATGAATGAATGAATGAATGAATGAATGAACAGACTAATTAAATGGGGAGACTAGGTTTTCACTACAAATAAATTTTGTCAAGGTAATGGTTTAGAAGCTAACCAGCTTGTATAATGTGAGATGTATGATTTAATGATGGGAATGACTCAGCAAGGTCTTTGTCCCTTTAAGAGCCTTTTTATAAAATGCTGTGTTCTCTCTCTTCTGTTTCCTGCTGTAATTGTGGTTTGTTGGATCCTGCTGTATTAGCACGTGTATGTATTTTGTTCCTAGTGTACATTGTAGTTGGTGTAAGATAAAACCCCATTTAATATAGGCCACTGTTTACTGTGTTTACTCCTGGGTTATCTCGTGCAATAAGGCAGTACATTCTCTGACAAATTTCACTTCTCCAATTCTCTACCTTTATTTTGCAAAGAAGACCCAATCAATCTTCTATTCTTCTAGATAGTCTAACAAGAGAATTGTGATAACATGGATAATACAGATAATCCTGTACTATCTCGCAAGTCCCATAGAAATCAAACAGGCTGTCGCAGCTCCAGTGCTGAACAATGAAGTGGAACAGGGTGAAGAAACAGCCAGTCCTACAGTGGTGGTTTGCTCTCTGAGAAACCAAGTTTCTACCACGATCGTGGCTTCTCGGGCTTACTCTTCCTCCAAAGAGGAAGAGCAAAATTTTAGTTCTTTCCCCAACTTTTGCTTGAATCTAAACAGGGGTCTTCAAATTGGGCAACTTGTAAGACTTGTGGACTTCAACTCCCAGAATTCCTCAGCCAGCCTGGGAATTCTATGGGACTCACAAGATTCTTCCTTGCAGAATTTAGCCCAGGGCAAGCTTTCATAGTTCTAAGGTAAATTCAAGTAGTCCTCAACTTACAACTGTTTGCATAATGACCGTTCAAAGTTACAACGGCATGGGGAAAAGTGACCTGTGGTGGTTTTTCACACTTACACCGTTGTAGCATTCCCACGGTCATGTGTTCAAACTGGCAGGAACTTATGCTGTGTCCCTTTTGCCCATTAGCTTCAGAATCAGAATAAAAGAGTTGGAAGGGACCTTGTAGGTCATCTAGTCCAACCCCCACACACCCAAGCAGGAGACCCTCCTCTGTCAAAGCAAAAGCCAGATTCACTTAACAACTGCGTTACTAACTTAACAACTTCAGAGATCCACTTAACCACCGTGGGAAGAAAGGTCAGAAAATGGGGCCAAACTCACTTAACCACTGTCTCACTTAGCAACCGAAGTTTTGTGCTCCCAAGTTGAGGACTTCCCCCTGTAAAATTCTCGAGTGTTTTACAAATTACTTTTAGGACATGTTTTTGCAGCCATGCAATTAGCAATTTTCGTTTTAATTTCAACAAAGGTTGCCAGGTTAATTCGTTGCCTAGAATTGAACTGTTTTGGTGGGAAAAAACAGGATGTCTTGATGATCAAATTATGAACTTTCTTTGCTTGTCACGGCTCTGTCAGCAACTAAAAAATAATAATTAATACTATTCATTTTGCCCACCCCTGTCATACAGAGCACCTTCTAACATCAGCACCATAATACACATTCTGTATCTCCCGGAAGACGCCAAAGGAGAAAATGTTCAATTTCAGTGGAAGCAGGAATATGTACATGTGGGTGACGTGTACGAATCCTGCTGGGCCTTGGACAACATATTGATCATCAACGCAGCTCACAGACAGGTTGTTTTAGAAGACGCACTTGATCCTGTGGACACCGGAAATTGGCTGTTTTTCCCCGGAGCCATTATTAAGGTTTGCTTAATTTTGATTTCTAATTTGCAATTAGCTTGACTCCATGAAGCATTGGATTCTCTCCTGAGAAAGAAACTCTGCTTGAGACGAATTTTTTTTTTAAAAAGGAGATATGTCTCCTCTAATTATTTCATTTTTGCCACCTGTCCCCGCATGGCGTAGCTTGGAATGTTGCATATGGGATTATCAAATGGAAATTTAATCTACAGATGAACACTCAAGCCCATCTGTGTGGCAAAGCAGTCAAGAATTATTAAACGTTATGCGTTTTCCAAATATTCTTCTCTGCTCCCTAACAAATATGGAGTTGATTATGGGTGTCCCATTGCTTAGCCGTTCTGTTTTCATAAGATGTCATAATCAAGCTGTGATGTTTTTATTATTACACTTAATTAATTAGCCTGAGTAGAACTTCAGATCTGATTCTAACAAGGGGCTTCGAAGCGTATGGGATCATGAAATTAACACCTGGCTACAACATTTTAAAAAGGACACGGTGGCTCAGTGGGTTAGGGCGCTGAGCTTGTCGATCAGAAGGTCGGCAGTTTGGCGGGTCGAATCCCAAGTGCCGCATAACAGAGTGAGCGCCTGTTACTCGTCCCAGCTTCTGCCAACCTAGCAGTTTGAAAGCACATAAAAATGCAAGTAGAAAAATAGGGACCACTCCGGTGGGAAGGTAACAGCGTTCCATGCGCCTTTGGCATCTAGTCATGCCGGCCACATGACCACGGAGACGTCCTCAGACAAGCGCTGGCTCTTTGGCTTTGAAACGGAGATGAGCACCGGCCCCTAGAGTCGGAAACGACTAGCACGCATGTGCGGGGGAACCTTTACCTTTACCTTTACTACATTTTAAAGCAGCTATATCATTTCGAGGCATCACATGGCTGTTCCCTTCAACTCCCCCATGATCCAGGAACAGACACGGTTGTTTTAAAAAGTTGCGGGTGTTCCCAGCCATCTTTTGGAATCAAACCCCAAACACTAAACAGCGCATTAGTTAATAAAAGATACCCTGGAGTTTCGGCTCCAGAGTCATACCAAGCAGCTTACTTAATAAAAGTAGCAAATATAAAATAAGAAAACAATCAAAGGAAATTGGCATACAGGATCACGATAACAAAGACGAAAAACTTACCTTAGCAAGCAGCAGCATCGCCATTTGGACCATTTTTGTTGATAGACAATATTAGCAACCAGAAATTTTTGAGGTCTGTAATTGCACATGCTGGTTATATAATCTACTTCGGGTATATTCATAAGTACAGGTAATCCTCAACTTATGAGGGCATTTGAGCCCCAAATTTCCGTTGCTAAGTAAGACGTTTGTTAAGTTAATTTTTCCCCATTTTATGACCTTTCTTGCCACAGTTTTTAAGCAAAATCACTGTAGCTATTAAGTTAATAACAGGGCTATTAAGCAAATCTAGCTTCCCCCATTGACTTTGTTTGTCAGAAGGTCCAAAAGGGGATATAACAACAACAACAACAGCAATAATAATGATAATGATAAAGTTCAATTACTCTGGGACTTTAGAACTCAAACCGACAAGCACCTGCCACATAACACCCCAGACTTAACAATTGTCAATAAGAAAGACAAAAAAGTCTGGATAGTGGACATGGCAGAGCCTGGAGACAGCAGAATAGACGAGAAAGAACTGGAGAAGATAACAAAATGCAAAGACCTACAAATAGAAATAGAAAGACTGTGGCAAAGGCAAGCCAGGGTCGTACCAATAGTCATAGGGGCCTTGGGTGCAATCCCAAAACAACTGGAGCACCACTTGGACACCATCATCGGCATTGACAAATTCACCATTAGTCAATTGCAAAAGGCGGCCTTACTAGGAGCTGCTTCCATCCTGCGACCAGATCTGTAATACCATCAAACATCCACATCTGCCTATCCCAGGTCCTTGATAAGGACTCGATAGGTAGACAAAAAGGCCAAATCCAGTCTGAACACCTGGCTGACTGTGGGATGATCGATGATGATGATGATGATGATGATGATGATGATGATGACGATAATACTAATACTAATAATAATAATGTTGAAAGGGACCTTGGAGGTCATCTAGTCCAACCCCCTGCTCAGACAGGAAACCCTGGCCTATATCATTTCAGACATGACCCCAGAACCCTGCAACCGTCATAAATATGAGGCAGTTGCCAATCAGCTGAATTTTGATCATGTGACCATAGAGATGATGCAGTCGTAATAAGTGTGAAAAATGGTCACTTTTTTCAGTTCGGTTATAACTTTGGTTAGTAAATGAGCTGTTGTAAAGTCAAGGGCCACCTTCGTTGCCACCTGCGCTTAAGACTTACTTTGCTTTTGCATATACTGTATTGCTTAGGATTATAGTGTATATATAAATGAATTTGGCAGACGTGTGGAGTAAAAGAAAATTGAGGGAGACGGGAGAAAAATTCAGGAGATGGATGTCTTCTCAATGGTCCACTGTGTGTCTAAAGATGTACAGGAGTAGCCTGTAAAACAGCCACGAAATACCGTTATCCGTGTTATAAATATTTCCGTTCTAACAACAGAAAGGAAATCTCAGCAGCAACGTTTGGTAAAAAAAAAAAAAATGGCAGCCAAAGTGAAGAAATCCTCAAGCAGAGTTTTGCTCATTTTATTTTTGAAGCTCAAAATGGAAGATCTAAAGTCTGTAGATATTCTCAACCGTCTAATTCCTGCTTGTCCAAAATCTGTTTGCTTTTGTTTTTGTTTGTTTACAAAAAGCAACCGGTGTTTTCTTTGAAAGCGTTTCGCTTCTCCTCCAAGAAGCTTCTGCAGTTGTGAAGAGAACTGAAGAAGCTTCCTGGATGAGAAGTGAAATGTTTTCAGGGGGGGAAAAAACCCCAGAGAATCCAGTTGCCTTTTGAAAAGCACCTTGTCTTCTGACTCATGAATAGCATATTTAGTAATTTCACTGTTTCTTTTCCACATGGAAATTGGTTAAGTTATGTCTCCTAATGAAGTATAGGTGATTGTGTATTTTTTTAAAAAAACATATACGTAGGGCCTTATAAAGATTCTTTAATGACACCGACCATATTTTTGGCAAGTCGGAGAACACAGGTGTGTCCTATAATGCAACTAGTATGGATTTCTCTCTCTCTCTCTCTCTCTCAAATTTTTTATAGCGTGGTGTCTGAACAGTCCTTCAATCACAATATGCTTTTGAAACGTTCCCAAATTACGGATACAAATATCTAAACCTGTGTTGAAATATTTAGCATGCAATCTGGAAATGCAGTTTTGCCAGCCCTGCCTATCCCTATAATTACACTGGCTAAATTCTTTTCTAATATCTTTGTTCTATGGAGGAATCTCTCTAATGGAATATACATGTGTAATCGGCAACGCTTTACGTTGTTTAATTGGTTTACTCTTGTTCCACAGTTGCGTGCATCTTTGATTAAGGCTTACATCAAAAGTGGGTGAATTAGAGCTTAGATATGTACTGAAGTTCTCATAAAATGCTTGTTAATATTCTCTTTCAAAACCAACCAAGGGTGAAGTATCTATCCATTAGGACAGTGCATTAGTTGATTAATCTTTCATTTTCTCTCTCTTTCTCTTTTTCTCTCTCTCTTTCTTTCATTCTCTCTCTCTCTCTCTCTCTCTCTCTCTTTCTCTTTCTCTTTCTCCTCTCTCTCTCTCTCTCTTTCTTTCTTTCTCTTTCTCTCTCTCTTTCTCTTTCTGTCTCTTTTTTCTCTCTCTCTCCATAGACTTTTAGAAAGTAAATTCTATTTGTCAACCTAATCCCCATCTGACATTTATTCCCATTACGCTTCATGCCGTATGGAGCTAGGCATGTGTTTTTGAAAATAGAAACCATATACTCTAGTATTATTATATATTATATACTAGATTTCTAACCATGAAAACCAGCTTAGTGACCTTGGGCCCCCCTCTCTCAGTCCAAGCCACCTCTCAAGGTTATTATGGGGAAACTAAGAGGAGGAATGTTTGATATCTTTGTCACCTTGAGTTAACAGAACAGATAAGAGAATAGCAAAGTCAGAAGGGACCCTGGAGGTCATCTAGTCCAACCCCCTGCTCAAGCAGGAAAGCCTATCCCATTACAGACAAATGGCTGTCCAAGTTCTTCTTAAAAACCTCCAGTGTTGGAGCATTCGCAACTTCTGTGACAAGTTTGTTTGCCAAAAATAATAAAAAAGCAGGATGCAAACGAAATAAATAAATGAACATAGTTATTTTATTCTGGTAGTAGGGTTCTGTAATGCAAGGATTCTACGTTCTTTGATAAGGAAAAATCAACTTATATAAAGCTGCAAAATGGATTAAATCTTTGGATGGCTATTTCTCAAGGGCCTATGAATTTATACTCAGCTCCTGATGATTAAATAAACATCTTTGGTTTTGATTTTTTTTTTTACTTTTATTTTTTTGAAAAGTGATTTGCTCATGGGATGATCTTCTGGGATTTCGTAAAAATTGCCTGCTCAAATATTAATTGGATCTGCTTAACTGTTCAAGATCAGCCAATGTTAACTAGTTGTTCACTATCACAACTTCTATATATCAGTCAAAAGTAATTAAACCTTTCATCTTTGCTGAGTAAAGAGCAGCTTTAATCCTAGTTGTATGTTTCTTTTAATTATGAAAAAGCCTGAATTATTCGCTTTGTATTTCAACCTTGTAACCCATTTATTTATTTATTTTTAAAAAACCAGCAATTACTGTTAAATATATAACTGTAAATGCATTAAGGTGTATCACAACTCTCCATCAATCTGCCATCAGATTTACAGTGCAATATTATAATTATAATTCAGGAATTATTCCTTGCTTTCAGCAGGGTAATGTTCAAATAGGCGGATTTCGAATTGCAGTCTCAAAATAAAAAGAGTGTGGGGGGGGGGAATTATAATTTGTTCCTAGCAATGCATAATATTGAATTCATGTTTGTGCACGCAATAACCTTTTTAATTAATTTTTTTTTTCCATCTTCATTTTTCTTTCCTCCTATTTAATCGGTTTGCAGGGCATGGGTTTTAATTAAAAACCTCTCTAAGAACGATCAGAAGTGGTTAAAAACAATCATTTAATATACGACAGTGATTATAAACTTGAGTGCAATTGAAACACGCCACTTGGTTTGTAGCAAACAATAGTCTAACTTGCATTTTGAAAAGGCACTTTCTGAAGCTGATGCAACCGCTCTGGCTGGGATTTTGTTGTTGTTGTTTTAAAAAAAAAAATTGCTTTTCCAGCTGGGTGGGTGAATGACAACTTCTTAATGGAGAAAATTGATGACTCTCCATTAAAGTAAAGGCACAAGTGCGCCGAACAGATTTTTTTCCATTCCGACACCAGCCTGTTGCAAACTGGCATTGCCCACATGCTGGACTCGCTCATCCCCAAATAACCTGAGTTGTGTGTTTGTTTGTTTTTTAAAAAAAAACAAAACTTCGTGAAGCTCTGATTGTCTGAAAAAAATATATCCGTGTCCATTATTTCACTGGCGAACCTTTTGAGAAAAAAGTGGAGATAAAATTAAACATGGGTATAGGCGACAACCAACCTTCCAGAAGTGGAAGGGAGAATTCCACTTAAAGATGTGAGCCATCACCTAATCTTCGAATCGAGTAAGCTAAAGGATCTAGTCCAGATGCAACCAGTTTTAAGCATCTTGAAGCTGCAGACTGAAAGGCTATATTTAATAAATAGAAAATGGCGCGTGGCTTTACAGTCGCGGTTATTAAAGAAATTTCAAATTTGAGATGGAATCAATGAAGGGATGAACTTTGTATCTCCCTCAACACCTAAAGAGGAGGAGGAGGAGGAGGAGAGGAGGAAGAAAAGAAGGAGGAGAAGGAGAAGGAGAGGAGGACAAGGAGAAGGAAGAGAAGGAGGAGGAGTTAATACCACTTTACAATGCCTTGTATGTTGGTGGAAAAAGGCTAACAAAATTGTGGGACTATGCTTTGATGTCCAAGCTAAGTTTGTATCTTAAAAGTAAATCTGTTGCAGAATTAAATTCAGTTTGCTTTACAATTTGAGGAACACATTTGTATCACACCCAAGATGTTGGTTTCTCATTGCAAAAAATGTTTCAGCTTCATAGGGTTATATATATATATATATATATATATATATATATATATATATATATATATATATATATATATATATATATATATATATATATGTATATATATATATATATGTATATATATATATATATGTATATATATGTATATATGTATATATATGTATATATGTATATATATGTATGTATATATATATATATATATATATATATATATATATATATATATATATATATATATATATATATATATATATATATATATATATATATATATATATATATATATATCTATCTCGCAGTAGACTTTTAATCAGAATTGACTAATTTATTTTATGGTCTATAGTGTGCTGACTACTTTTTCTGATACAAAGATTCTGTTTAGAGTTTCATGACTCTAGCTAATCTTCAAAACAATGTAATGCGCTCATGTAGATTTTTTTAAAAAAATGATATAATTCATTTAAAATCCAGGAATGAAATACTGAAAAAAATAACAATGTCCACGATATGTATATCCCCTGTGCAATTATTTACTACTTCTTTTTTCCACTTTTTCCTTTCTTATTTTTTTTTAAATTCTTTAATAAAAATGCATTTTTAAAAAAGGAATGCTTGAAAGAGTCACCTCTGTATGAAAGTTAATAATGTGATACAGTAAATATATATAAACTAATAACAACTAACAAACTAATACTAGCGATAACTGATTTTCATTGCTTTCATTATGTTATTTTGGGGGAGGGGGACTTACTGCAATGAAAATTTAAAATGCTTAGGCTACTGTCAAATAAATCACTGGAGGCTTTCAAAAAAAAAAGAGACTGAACAACCATTTGTCTGAAAAGGTATAGGGCAGACATGTCAAACACAAGGCCTGAGGGCCGGATCCGGCCCGCGAAGTGGTTTCATGTGGCCCCCGAAGCCATCCTGGACACAGTGAGGGAACGGCCCCCTCTGCCTTGGCCCTGGCCCAGAGACCCTCCTTCTGCCAGAGACCCTCAGATCTGTCCCACTCCTGCCCAGGCCCCCATAGGCACCCTTGATGCGAACAATGTAGAGCTGGCCACACCCACCCAGCAGGCCGGATGCACTCTAGCCACGCCCACCCAGTAGGCCACGCCCACCCTGGCCACACCCACCCGGCCCCCTGAGGGCAACCGCAATGCTGATGCGGCCCTCAATGAAATTGAGTTTGACACCCCTGGTATAGGGACTCCTGCCTGAGCAGGGGGTTGGACTAGAAGACCTCCAGGGTCCCTTCCAACTCTATTATTCTACAAATCACTCAGGGATCAGCCTGAATGAAAAATAGTTGGGCAGCCCACAGTGAGCATTAAAGAAGCAGCATAGTCATACAGGGAAAGCTACGTGTGTGTGTGTGTGTGTTTAAAAAATTAAAAGATGGCAACACAATTCAAGTTCTGCCATATTTTTTATGTCCGTCAAATGCCCTGTGTGTATACCTAATTGTGATTGACAAATATAGGGTTGCCATGATGAATAGTCACCAAAATAGGATGGACTTTGTAATGTTGCAGGATCCAGTCAAGTTTGGTCATTGGGACCCAAGGTTTAGTCTTCCACGTTTTCGGACTCATCCTTGTCTGTGGCTTTTTAGTTGTTGATTAGGTAGATTAAGTCTTTGGCTATTGTTTCCTTGTGCTGCCAGGCCCCTGGCCTCCTAAGTACTTGATAAGCTGGTAGTAAATCAGCACTCCTGTTGACAGACGAGGGCCCATTTGCCAGGCTTCAATCCCTTTCCCGGCTGTTTTTGTACCCGCTCATCCAACAATCATAATAGCTACAAAATTGAGTGTATGTCCTTTGTAAAGAACGTATGAACGAACATATGACTTTGTAATGTTAGGTAGAGCTTGAAGTTAAAAATGATTGTGTTTGAAAAAAATGATTCATCACTCAAAATTGGTGTGGAAGCAGGCGAGGCTGAATCTCTTTTTGAGTTTTAGTTTGTGTTATAAGCCATCTGTTAAATCATACCTCTTTTTCCCCGCAAAGCTCGCGAACAAAATTGACTTAATAGTTTCTTCCTGCGTGTGTCCTTCTGTAGCATAGCTGTCAGTCAGATGGAAATGCCATTTACTTCCACGGAACCGAAGGCAACGAGTTAAATTTCGCCACGACGCGGGACGTGGACCTGTCTACTGAAGATACTCAGGAGCAATGGGCTGAAGAATTTGAGAGCCAGCCCAAAGGGTGAGTGCTAACTCTTTTTTTTATTGAAAAGTTTTATCAAAGTTACAATATTATCCCATCCCAACCCACCCCTAAACCCCCCCTCCCCCTCCCCCACTTCCCAAAGCTGATTACAGGGTTACAAATATATAATAATCACAATCTAACTAACATTAACCAACTATATAAATAACCAAATACATAATGCACTTTAACCCTTGGTGGAGCAGTGGGCTAATGCCTCCTTAAGTAACACCAGCTGCCTGCAATTAGTGCAGGTTCGAGTCCCACCAGGCTCAAGGTTGACTCAGCCTTCCATCCTTCTGAGGTAGGTAAAATGAGGACCCAGATTGTTGGGGGCAATTAAGCTGACTTTGTAATAATGCCGCTTGGGGTGTGTGTGAAAGCCCTAATAAGCAGGCATAGACATAGAATGAAGGCTACTGCTAAGCTTGTAAGCCGCCCTGAGTCTTCAGAGAAGGGCGGGATATAAATGGAATTTAAAAAAAACAACCCCGCCTATAACATAATTACCAACAGTCTAAAATATCCAACTTATACTAATACAATAATAATACCGTATAATTAAAACTAATAAGAAAAAAGAAAAAAGAAAAATTTCCAATATAATAAATTATAACAATCTAAAATTTACTCATAAGCTAAATGGAACTTTTTAGTCCCATATTTTTCTGAATATAAGAGTGCTAACTCTTCAGAGGGATTGATATGATATCTTCAGCCAAATGTTTTGCTGGTTTTTAGCGACATGGGATAGTAATAAAATCATGGGATTCCCCCAAATTTTGAGGACAAAGGAGTCGAGAAGGGTTGGTAGCTTCCAAAGGATAAGGTTTTGAAACGACCCACTTTTTATTTACAAAAAACACTGTTGGCATCTTGATAAGAACATGGAGATATAAAACCTGAAGGAATCTCCTGTGGAAAAACCCAGAGAATATATATATATATATGGGGCCCCTATCGTGCTCTAATGACCAGATGACCGAAATTAATTTACAAATGCTTATCCCAACCGTTACTGACACTATATTAATATTGATGATATTGGCACTCCAAATAGAGAATACCGGTACATATCATGAACCATTAGCTCAGCAGAGGAGAAAGAGATTAGTTCCAGGGCAAAAATCTCATTTCAATGCCAGCGTGCTGGTTAAGTGGTTTTTATAGTGCATACAGTTTCCTCTGGAGATCTCAAGACATGATTCACGTTTTTCAACGAAGCAAATAAATGGTACAAGTAGGACAGTGGAAGCACATATTTACATCATGGCTGTGGATGTCACCTGTCCTCTGGCTTCAGATGTGCTTGATAGTAAGAAATTCCTGTGGCTGTGATTTAGCCTATTTTGAATTCTTTGCTTGGGATTTTAATTTCTTGCTAGTGGCGTGGATGCTGGATATTTTTCAGTTAAATGCTCAAAACAGAAGCTGCAAGAAGCGAGTCTCCAGAAAGGCATTCCTGAGCATCTTTTAATTCCGTCACTTCTTTCGAACAATCTCTTTAGTATTCATGTATCTGCCTTGCCAAGATCTAAAACTACTGTATGACCATCATTATAGACAATAAGTCTTTCCCATCCTTTTAAGGCCAAGTCCACTTACTGTACTTCAGCTAGTGTCAGCATCTGTAGGCAGTTTTAATATTCTCCATAAGAGAGCTTATGCACCGGAGACAAATTCCTTGTGTGTCCAATCACACTTGATCAATAATGAATTCTATTCCATTCCGTTCCGTTCCGTTCCATTCCATTCCATTCCATTCCATTCCATTCCATTCCATTCCATTCCATTCTATTCTATTCTATTCTATTCTATTCTATTCTATTCTATTCTATTCTATTCTATTCTATTCTATTCTATTCTATATTTTCTATTCTATTCTATTCTATTCTATTCTATTCTATTCTATTCTATTCTATTCTATTCTATTCTATTCTATTCTATTCCATTCCATTCCATTCCATTCCATTCCATTCCATTCCATTCCATACTATTCTATACTATTCTATTCCATTCCATTCTCTATTCTATTCTATTCTATTCTATTCTATTCTATTCTATTCTATTCTATTCTATTCTATTCCATTCCATTCCATTCCATTCCATTCCATTCCATTCTATTCTATTCTATTCTATATTTTCTATTCTATTCTATTCCATTCCATTCCATTCCATTCCATTCCATTCCATTCCATTCTATTCTATTCTATTCTATTCTATTCTATTCTATTCTATTCTATTCTATTCTATTCTATTCCATTCCATTCCATTCCATTCCATTCCATTCCATTCCATTCTATTCTATTCTATTCTATTCCATTCCATTCTCTATTCTATTCTATTCTATTCTATTCTATTCTATTCTATTCTATTCTATTCTATTCTATTCCATTCCATTCCATTCCATTCCATTCCATTCCATTCCATACTATTCTATACTATTCTATTCCATTCCATTCTCTATTCTATTCTATTCTATTCTATTCTATTCTATTCTATTCTATTCTATTCTATTCTATTCTATTCTATTCTATTCCATTCCATTCCATTCCATTCCATTCCATTCCATTCTATTCTATTCTATTCTATATTTTCTATTCTATTCTATTCCATTCCATTCCATTCCATTCCATTCCATTCCATTCCATTCTATTCTATTCTATTCTATTCTATTCTATTCTATTCTATTCTATTCTATTCTATTCTATTCTATTCTATTCTATTCTATTCCATTCCATTCCATTCCATTCCATTCCATTCCATTCCATTCTATTCTATTCTATTCCATTCCATTCTCTATTCTATTCTATTCTATTCTATTCTATTCTATTCTATTCTATTCTATTCTATTCTATTCTATTCCATTCCATTCCATTCCATTCCATTCCATTCCATTCCATTCCATTCTATTCTATTCTATTCTATTCTATTCTATTCTATTCTATTCTATTCTATTCTATATTTTCTATTCTATTCTATTCTATTCCATTCCATTCCATTCCATTCCATTCCATTCCATTCCATTCCATTCTATTCTATTCTATTCTATTCTATTCTATTCTACTCTACTCTACTCTACTCTACTCTACTCTACTCTACTCTACTCTACTCATTCCATTCCAGAATATGATTTTGATCATACGTCACCCTTCTCCATGCTGACTAAGGCTGATGGAAGATGCCATCTCAATTATTTAAAAGGTTCAAGACAGCCTTCCTTGGTTCGTATAAAGTAACATTAATTCTTGAACCTATTGATTCAACATTTGTAACTCTCCAGAATTGTTCACAGTCATTACGACGAATCCTCTAATGCTACGATCACGTACTCTTTTTTCCCACAGGATCCCTGCCTCATTCAGTGCCCAGGATGGACGATGTTCAGAGAATGGGTAGCTATTCAGTGTTTCTTCCTATCCTTTTCTCTCTCTGATATCCCGCAGCCTCATATTGATCCCTTATGTGGCAGAGATCTTGTGGCTGAGAATTGGATGCGGTCATCTGTCATCCCAACTGCGTAAGAAAAACCAGCCGAGGCTAATTGTCTTCACGATCTGATCTTGCAGGTTTCAGACAGACCAAGTTTAGTCCAACCGTAGTTTTCTTTTCATATCCCATTTTTCCTTTGCTGCAGAAGATCGCTGGTTTCCCCGTTGGCGTGGCCTGCAGGGGTAGAATGAACCATTCATTAACTCTAATTTCTGAATCTGTCTTTGGACCTGTTTATTTGATTCTCCAGGCTCCGACCTTATCTTATCCTCTGTCACTTTTCGTTATCTGATCTCTCTTTGGCCTGCAAAGGAACTGCTTATGTCTTTACTGTGGAGAAGCTGTACTGCAAGTATCATCTTGGGGACTAGCCTGTCTCCTTGGATAACTTTGTTGTTGTTGCTAGCTGCGAAGTCGTGTCTGACCCCTCGTGACCCCATGGACAACCTTCCTCCAGGCCTTCCTGTCCTCCGCCATCTTCTGGAGTCCATTTAAGCTCACGCCTCCTGCTTCAGTGACTCCATCCAGCCACCTCATTCTCTGTCATCCCCTTCTTCTCTTGCCCTCAACCTTTCCCAGCATTAGGCTCTTCTCCAGTGAGTCCTTCCTTCTCATTAGGTGGCCAAAGGATTTGAGCTTCAACTTACTCGCAGGAGTCTTCTCCAGCACCAGAGTTCAAAGGCCTCCATTCTTTGGCGCTCAGCCTTTCTTACGGCCCAACTTTCACTGCCATACATTGCAACTGGGAAGACCATGGCCTTGACTATACGCACTTTTGTTGGCAGGGTGACGTCTCTGCTTCGGATAACTTACGCTCATTTGTTAAATTCTGTTCGGCCCCTGTAAACGGGTTGCCATTTCCCCCCTCCCCCAGTTGGGGACAAATTGCATTCTTTTGTATATCGTTCCCTCTGAAGAGAAGGCCTCCGCTTCTTGGTTATTGCAACTTTTCTGTCTTTCTCACTTTACAGCTTCCACTTTGGGCTTGAGAAATTAGCAAGAGTTAACAACTTGCGCGTGTGAAAGCCTCATTAACATTACATTTCTATTAGGTTGGGTGGGATAGCAATAGCAATAGCACTAAGAGTTCTATACCGCTTCACAGTACTTTACAGCCCTCTCTAAGCGGTTTACAGAGTCAGCGTATTGCACCCCCAACAATCTGGGTCCTCATTTACTGACTTCAGAAGGATGGAAGGCTGAGTCAACCTTATGCCCCATCAGGATCGAACTCCTGGCAACCTGCAACGCTGCATTCTAACTACTGCACTACCACAGCTCCTCCCTCCCTCCCTCCCTTCCTTCCTTCCTTCCTTCCTTCCTTCCTTCCTTCTGACTTATCAATAGCACTTAGACCTATATAACTGCCTCACAGTGCTTTAAAGCCCCCTCTAAGCAGTTTACAGAGTCAGCATGTTGCCGCCCAACAATCCAGGTCCTCATTTTACTGACCTCAGAAGGATGGAAGGCTGAGTCAACTTTGAGCCGGTCAGGATCGAACTGCTGGCAGTGGGAGTGCAGAGTCAGCCTGCAATGCTGCATCCCAACCGCCACGCCACCACGGGATAGTCTACATGGATAACCCAAATCTGAATGACCATAATAATGTTAAGAGATACCACTGAAGATGCCAAGTCTTCCTTTTGCGCATTATGAATGTGCTTCCCCAATTCTTTTTCATCCTTTAAAATTACGGGCGACTTGTGCACCGTGATGGATTTTACTTATCACCAAAAATCCTCTCTCTTTTTGCACGCTTGTCCTTCTTTCGCTTACTATCAGACCCCGCCTCTTAAGTTAGACATCCTGTGACTGCTGCCATTCTGTTTTGCATATCTAAGATGCATTGATGAAATGATTGGTGATGATTAATAGGGTCATGTACCTGTGGTCCAAGTTCAGTCGCCTGAATGCTGCCACAGTCAAGAATCAGAATCCATCAAGAGAACAAGCCTGAAAAGTCACTTTTATGTCTCTCCACCCCATTGTTAGGATTCTAGACCAGGTCTTGAAACGCTCTTATCGAAAACAAAACCTAGGCCAAAGTAGAATTTTGGGAAAGACAGTCCTTTTGATCTGTTGATTACGTCTACCTACCAACAACAGAGAAAGGTGTCGGTATAAATTAAGCTTAATCTTGCAGAAAAAAAGGATCACAATTCTGGCTTTTGATTGATGCAAACCCTTTGCCTTGTATCCAGAAACCCTACGAATATCTAGGAATAAATATCTAAATCCAACTCAGGTTGATATAAAGTGCGGCCGTTCTCTACGATTCTTCATCGATGGGGATTAACGTAGCAGAATGTGAAAATTAATTGCTAACCCCACTGTTGCCTAAAATGCATTTGATGCAAGCCGCAGTTGAGTTATATCTCTGCAAGGATTTTGAAGAAGAATGGGCCTGCCATGTGCCAAACATTGTATTACATTTTGTTCTGTTGGTTGTTTTTTTTAATATATTAAGGCGTCAAATGTTCTTGTCACACTTTAACATGCTGCCTCCGCTCTTGCATAATGAGATCAAACAAGATAGGAGAAAGTGAGCATCGTTTTGGTTTTGGTTTTTTTCAGAAAAAATCCATCTCCAACCTACCTGACACAACTTACCCTTTTTTATGGTGGTAGAAATGAATTTACGGCCAAATTTAATTTTTCAACCTGTTTTTTTTTTTTAAAAAAAAGCAAGCATGTTTCACCCTATCCAATACTTTTAAAAACATCTGAAAAATAAAACAAGTGGCATTTTTGGTACATCTGACACCGCTCAGTATATTAATAAAATCCGCAGGGGTGGCAAAGGTGCTTGGAGGTTATGGTAAAAATAAATAAATAAATGAAAGTCAAGATGAAGGCCACAAATGGTCTGGTCCGAGTTTTGCCTGGTTTTTTTATGCAATGCCCATAAAAAGACAGGCAGAGTGTCAATCACACCACTGTACTTTGCAAGTAGCCTTGTTTCACTTTTTGGCTTCGCCAACCAAACCTATCTATCTTTATCATCTGTCTGTCTGTCTGTCTGTCTGTCTATCCTATCTATCTATCTATCTATCTATCTATCTATCTATCTATCTATCTATCTATCTATCTATCTATCTATCTATCTATCTATCTATCTATCTATCCTCTAATCACCATCTCTTTGGGAGTTATTAAAGCTCAGAACATCAAAAGAATCTTACTATTTAGTGAGTGTAGACATCAGAGATCAAATTTGCACAGCTTTTGTATCCGGCTGCCAATCCATTCCACAGAATTTATGGATTGGGGGGGGGGGAAATCAGAAATACTTTAACTATAAATTAGAAATAATTGTGTCCGTATCTGATTTCTTACAGTCTGGTCAGAAATAAGATCCTATTGTCCAGAGTTTTCATCCATTTGAATTTTTAGCTGTAGTACATCTTAGGTGCTTTCCTACAAACCCATAGTACTGTGAGGTTGCTATAGGAAGAGCTTCAGAATTTATATCCTATGGAGATAAGGAATGGATCTAAACACTAAACATTCAATTCAAGTTAACCTGCGATGTCTCTGTTCCTCAAGATCTTAGGTGCTTAGAATATCTGTCTGCTCCAAATATAAAATCTGCCTGGAATACCTTCTCTTCAGCTATTACAAATTTACCACAATTCAATCAGTAGCGAATTATGACCCTTTAAAATGAGGCATTATATGCCCAAACACTCAACATTGCTGCCGTTTTGTTTTGATTTTTTTTGCCCAGAAGTCAAAAAGTACATACTGTACATGCTTCCAGGAACTTCCAGCGAACAAAGAATTCCGTGGACAAAACGTCTGAATGAATATTTCCATTACGCAGGCCATCAGCCTTTGAAGAATTATCTTTTTGACTTGAAGGCTGACCTCCCGTAGTTCAGCTTCTGAACTGCCATATTAGTAATGATGGAATTGCTTGGTGAAATCTCCAGTTCATTTCACGCTGTGACAGCCAGACGGTTAAGGAAAACGCACAGCCGTTCACGCTGTGTCAGGTTTACAGGAGGATTTCGTACAGGCTGAGATGCAATTCAGCGTCCACTCTGGATGAATTCTTTGCAAGCATCCGTTTTAAGCATACGATCCCTGAATCTAACAGCCAGACAAAAGAACGAATGCTGGTGATGGGGGTCTTCTAGTCCAGCCCCCCCACACACAAGCAGGAGACCCCATCCCATTTCAGACAAATGGCTGTCCAGTCTCTTCTTAAAGACTTGCAGTGATGGAGCATTCACCGCTTCTGGAAGCAGGTTGTTCCACTGGTTAATTGTTCTCACTTTCAGGAAATTTCTCCTTAGTTCTAGGCTGCTTCTCTCCTTGATTAGTTTCCATCCGTTGCTTCTTGTCCTGCTTTCAGGTGCTTTGGAGAATAGCTTGGCTCCCTCTTCTTTGGGGCAGCCCCTGAGAGATTGGGAGACTGCTATCACGTCACCCCTGGTCCTTCTTTTCACCAGACTAGACATACCCAGTTCCTGCAACCGTTCTTCATATCTTTTAGTCTTCAGCCCCCTAATTATCTTGGCCTCAGACAGTGAGATGCATGATTTAAAATAAATTCAACACCAAGTTAAATTTATTTTAAATCATGCACCTCGCCGTCAGAATGGCCTTTCTGTACAATGCACGGCCCCTAGCATCAGTTCTCAACAATTTTCCCAACTCAAATTGTACTACAGAAAGTAAGAACAAGCTTCAATATACTTTACGGTAAAGGTAAAGGTTCCCCCGCACATGTGTGCTAGTCGTTTCCAACTCTAGGGGCCGGTGCTCATCTCCGTTTCAAAGCCGAAGAGCCAGCGCTTGTCCAAGGACGTCTCCGTGGTCATGTGGCCGGCATGACTAGACGCCAAAGGCGCACGGAACGCTGTTACCTTCCCACCGGAGTGGTCCCTATTTTTCTACTTGCATTTTTACGTGGTTTCGAACTGCTAGGTTGGCAGAAGCTGGGATGAGTAACAGGCGCTCACTCTGTTACGTGGCACTCGGGATTCGACCCGCCAAACTGCCGACCATCTGATCGACAAGCTCAGCGTCCTAACCCACTAAGCCACCATGTCCCTCAATATACTTTAGTCCCGGTTAAACCAGGCAAGGAGTTGATAACATTGAACCATCAAGTGACTGATTGTTCTCTTCTTTGAATACTGAGTATTTCGGCAGAATAACAGGGCTGAGGCTGGCCAGATAATAGCCAGAGCACTGTCAGAAAGGAAAATGTGTATAAGTTGTGTAATAAGTCAGATCAACAGGAAGGGGAAAATGTGGTTAAGCTAGGAATGAAGGAACAAAGTCATCAGGTTGTACGAATGTCAGTTTTTAGCCCAAAATCAATCATTGCTGTAAAAAAAAAGGGGGGGGACCCAAAATTGTTGAATTAGGGAGGTGAGTCAAGACAATTAAAGCTAAGAGAACTTTTAAGCATCGGTGCTGTCACTTTTCAACATAAAAGGAGAAGGACTAGCTGACGTATAATGTCCTTTCCAACTCATATTTTGTACAATTTGATTTCTCTACCTTCCTGAAATTAGGAATGCGGGCCAGTGGCGCAGCAGGTTTAATATAAGCACTATTTTTTGGAAACCTCCCTTTTCTTCCTTTTACGATGACACTTGACTGTTCTACACCATTTCTAAGCAACTACGCCGATTACACAAACTTCCAGAGATCTGTTTTAAACTTTGGTTTTAGAATGGCTAAGCTGAGTTATAAATCTAAAGCAAAATAAAATATAGGCTTTTTTTTAATAAAAAAAATGGCTGGTAGTCTGCTAGCAGAGAGAAAAATCCCACTCATCTTTAACTTTCAACTGTTTTAAAAGTCTTTTGCTTCCAAGAATCAAGATTCTTTATCAAGATAAAATAAGGCTGAATAAGAACTGAAAAGGGACGTGGTGGCTCAGTGGGTTAGGACACTGAGCTTGTCGATCGGAAGGACGGCAGTTTGGCGGGTCGAATCCCAAGTGCCGCGTAGCAGAGCGAGCACCTGTTACTCGTCCCAGCTTCTGCCAACCTAGCAGTTCGAAAGCACGTCAAAATGCAAGTAGAAAAATAGGGACCACGACGGTGGGAAGGTAACAGCGTTCCGTGCGCCTTTGGCGTCTAGTCATGCCGGCCACATGACCACGGAGACGTCCTCGGACAAGCGCTGGCTCTTCGGCTTTGAAACGGAGATGAGCACCGGCCCCTAGAGTTGGAAACGACTAGCACGCATGTGCGGGGGAACCTTTACCTTTACCTTTAGGAACTGAAAGGGTTGGACCAATAGAAGAGAATAGACATAGCCCAGGGTGGAACTGTGGGGTCCTTGGTACTCTCTGACCTTGGTGGTTTTCTTGCAGACATTTCATTACCCATCCAGGTAACATCATCAGCAATGGTGTTACCTAGTTGGGTTATGAAACATCTGCAAGAAAGAAACCAAGCTCAGTGAGGGCTTCATTGAAGTGACTGAAGTGGCCATGAGAACTGAGATAGTGTAAATATTCAAGCATACAGTATTGACATTTTTCCTGTTGAAATATGACAGAATATCACCTGTATACTGTATTGTTTCTAAATGTGTAAAGTACCAAGCGCTGCTTAAAGGATTGTGGCTTAGTCCTGTGAACTTTCAGAGCTGCCTGAAGTTTTTGAGGTTAGCTAGAAATTTATCACTTATTGAGCGTGGCGATATAAACGTGGGTGTCATTTCACCATATTAAATTGCAGAACGTCTCTCGATGGGCTGAAAGCGATGGGACAGCTGTTCCAATTAAAAAATTTCTAATTGCCAGTCAACATTAGTCTAAATGGGTTTCCTGGGAGATATCCCAATAAAACAGCCGTCCTAATTCTGTTAGCCCGTTTCAACACATTTCCTTTGTGAAATCCATGCATACTGACAAAAACATTACAAATTCTGTCTTTAAAAACTTATTTGAGCCGTGGTGGCAGAGTACTTAGAATGCCGTATTGCAGACAAACTCTGCCGATTGCCAGCAGTTCGATCCTGACCGGCTCAAGGTTGACTCAGCCTTCTGTCCTTCCGCGGTCGGTAAAAGGAGGACCCAGATTGTCGGGGGTGATAGGCTGACTCTGTAAACTGCTTAGAGAGGGCTGTAAAACACTGTGAAGCGGCATATAAGTCTAAGTGCTAATGCTGTTGCTATCTAAGCCGTGGTGGCTCAGTGGTGAGAATGCAGTATTGCAGGCTAACTCTGCCCACTACCAGGAGTTCGATCCTGACCAGCTCAAGGTTGACTTAGCCTTCCATCCTTCTGAGGTCGGTAAAATGAGGGTCCAGATTGTCGGGGGCTTATGCTGACTCTGTAAACCACTTAGAGAGGGCTGTAAAGCACTTTGGAGCAGTATATAAGCCTAATTGCTACATAAAAGTAAAACGTTGAGGCTGTAATGTTACTGTTTTATTCCACTGTGCTAAAAAGAGTTGGAGGTCAATACGCTTCTTCCTTTCCCCCCCTTTATGCTACACTTCTGTCCCTTTCCCTTCCCCCTTTCCCCACTATTTTCATTTTCTTTTGTATTTTTAACTGGATAAGCTTATAAAATTATGTTTAAAAAAAGAACATTGGCAATTTTTAGTCCTCTCCTATTCTCTGTTATTACAAAAACACTCATTTCCTTCTCCACTCTTAATTTTTTGTTATTTTGTTCTGGACATTTTTTTTATTAGCAACTGATTTCTTTTTTTAAAATAATAATAATAATAAAATTTAAGATTATATACACCAGCCATGCTTTTATGAATGGAGAGTTTGCTGAAGAGAGAAAGGTGTTTTAATGTTCAGCTCTTTTAGTTATACATTCCACACGTGGTTTCTTGATGAAGAACTCTTTGTACTCTTTATACCCCAAATGAAAGAATCAAGTGTTTAAAAATGCTGTAATAAACAAGGTAGTCGTAGGAAATGGAAACAAAATTAAACAGAGAACAATATAATAATAATAATAATAATAATAATAATAATAATAATAATAATAATAATAATAATAATATTGAGCCTTGGTGGAGCAGTGGGCTAATGCCTCCTTAAGTAACACCAGCTGCCTGCAATTAGTGCAGGTTCGAGTCCCACCAGGCTCAAGGTTGACTCAGCCTTCCATCCTTCCGAGGTAGGTAAAATGAGGACCCAGATTGTTGGGGGCAATAAGCTGACTTTGTAATAATGCCGCTTGGGGTGTGTGTGAAAGTCCTAACAAGCAGGCATATACATAGAATGAAGGCTACTGCTAAGCTTGTAAGCCGCCCTGAGTCTTCAGAGAAGGGCGGGATATAAATGGAATTAAAATAAAATAAATAAATAAATAATAATAATAATAATAATAATAATAATAATAATAATAATAATAATAATAATAATAATAATAATAATAATAATAATATAAGTTGGAAGGGACCTTGGAGGTCATCTAGTCCAACCCCCTGCTCAGGCAGGAAACCCTATACCATTTCAGACAAATGCCTGCCCCATCTCTTCTTAAAAACTTCCAGTGTTGGAGAATCCATAACTTCTGGAGGCAGGTTGTTCCACTGGTTAATTGTTCTCATTGTCAGGAAGTTTCTCCTTAGTTCCAGGTTGCTTCTCTCTTTGATCAGTTTCCATCCATTGCTTCTTGTCCTGCCTTCAGGGGCTTTGGAGAATAGCTTGACTCCCTCTTCTTTGGGGCAGCCCCTGAGATATTGGAAGGCTGCTATCCTGTCACCCTTAGTCCTTCTCTTCATTAAACTACAGTAGATATACCCAAATCCAGCAACCGTTCTTCATACGTTTTAGCCTCCAGTCCTCTAATCATCTTTGTTGCTCTTCTCTGCACTCTTTCTAGAGTCTCAACATCTGTTTTTTTATAATATGATGACCCAAACTGGATGCAGTATTCCAAGTGTGGTCTTACCAAGGCTTTATAAAGCTACACTAATACTTTGTACTAGTATTTAAGTGTTATACTAATGCTTTTAAGTGTTCCACTACTGCTCACCATTTTGTTGCCTTACCACATGTTCCCACCAGTTTAACTTTCTTGGGGGGATGGTGCAAACATCAGGGTCTTCTCCCTTGAACTTAAATAGAGGACAAATTCATTTGGTAGGTATTGATCCTTCATACATATCCCGTCTCGTGATTTTGAAGACTGTAAAAGGGAAAAAAACCTAGTATTTTTGAACAGCGTTCAGAAATGAACTGATCCTTACCTCTGGGATGTCTTTAGGTGGGAAATATCTGGAGCGATCATCGGCACCGAGTGTGGGACCTTGGAATCGGGCTCATCGGCGGTGTTCCTCAGAGAAGGAGAGAGAAAACTATGCACTCCTTATATGGACATGACGGGTTATGGAAATCTGAGATTTTATTTCAGCATGGGTAAGTACACGCCATTTATTTTTCTTGGTTGTGCGCACACTGGACTATTTCATATTTTCCTAGAGTGGAGGGAGAGTATGGTCAAACGAGTTGATCCCCCGTTTTTTTCTCTAAGCTAAAAGGGGTATGTTCTGTCCCAGCCTACGTGAGTCTTTGTTACGCTCACAACAAGAAACCCCTCTTCCAAGAAACAGGCAGGAACCCCAAGAAAAAACCAACCTCTTGTATTCTCAAAGGCCTGAGTCAATGTCCAAGGCAAACAAACACAGTCCACAGAAACTCGATCCTCAACACGAACAGTTGCCCTCAGCAACCAACACATCCCACACCTTCCCTTTTTATAATTCTGCCAAGGCGTGGCTTCCTAATGCCTTCTCCTTTGCCTTTGGAGCCGCCCCATTGCAATCCTCTGTCCTGCTCGCTTCTCTTGCCAGCACTTTCGTGCATCCGGGATTTGTCTCAGCTGTGCCTCATCACTCTCCAACTCAGGCTCCCAGCACAGCTGTGTCTCAGCCTGAGCGCGAGTAGAGGGGCCCGGCTCCTCATCCGACTGTGAGTCTTGGAGTTCCTCAGAGCCTTCCTCTGACTCTAATGTCACTCCATTAATTTTTATGGGATTAGGGATAGGGTTAGGGTTGGGGTTAGGGTTAGGATTTTTTTAAAATAACATTCCTAATATTTAGCAAACAGCATGTTGTCTGGGTTCATGAATTTAAAAAAAACAATGAATAATAATTAATTTCTGTATTATCATAAACAATATGTTAGTTAATCGCTCAATAGTCTTCTTCTTACTAGTATATATTCAATGTTACATAGTACATATCACGTTCCTTTCTTTCTAACGCGTTTCTCTAGCCATTGATAAAAATTATCCCATGTTCTGAGGTACACTGAGTCTTCTTTCTCTTTTATCTTTAATGTCAATCTGTCCGTTTCTGCCCAATCTAGAATTTTCTTAATTAGTTCTTCTTCCCTTGGTAGGTTTTCATATTTCCAATATTGAGCAAATACAATTCTTGCTACAGTTAATACATGTCCGATTAAGCGTGTTCCTATTATTCCTAACAAAAACAATTCTGGCTTAAACTCTATATGTTTTTTTTAGTCATTTTCTCCCAACCATATGTGTATTTTTGACCGAAATCTTTTAGCTTTAGTGCATGGCATGTCCACCAGATATGGTAATGAAGTGGTACCTATTTATCTACTCGCATTTGCACGTTTTAGAACTGTTAGGTTGGCAGCAGCTGAGGCGAGGATGGGAGCTCGCTGTTGTGATTCAGGGTCAGCCTGTGGGTTCGGCAGTTGGGTCGGACGACTCAGAGGAGGAGGAGGAGGGGGGTGTTGGAGAGCTTGCTGAGGGGGTTGAAGATCTTGCTGATGAGAGCCCTCAGCCAGGCCCCTCCCACCTGGTCACGACGGAGACCCAGCTGTGTGAGCCTGACAGCGTGGATGAAGATGACCCACAGCTGGCCCTGTTCAAGGACGCCCGACGCAGGAGGCAGTCAATCAGGAGTAAACAGAGGAAGGCAATGGGGCACCTCAGAAGGAGGCAGAGAGAAGCCACGCCCTGAACTGTATAAAAGGGGAATGCGTGGGAGGGCTGGTTTGCTGAAGGCAACCGCTTGAATAGGTCCTGTTTCTTGGTTCGTGTCTTGTTCCGTTTGTTTTTGTATTAATAAATTTGGCAGGCTTAATTCCAGCCTCTTGCCTTCTTGTAAAAGGGGTTGTCCCTGCCTTTTCTGCAGGGCCGGTAGCAGGCTGGTACAGAACACTTGCCCATCACATAGTGCTTGAGTCTCAAACTGCCCACCTTCCAGTTGACAGGCCAACATTTTAACCGATAGGCCACTGCATTCCTTTTCTGTAAGCTAGGCTTATACAAAGCAGACTTTTATTTATTTTCCCCTTTCAACTCCTCCAATCCGAATTGGGCATTCTCCTGGATTCAAGGCTATTGCTCAAAGGAACTCATACATTGGTATATAGAGTTCTTTCTCCATCCTTTCCCTCCCACCCATTATGAGGTCAGGTGGATTAAGAGAGAACAAAGTTAAAACAGTCAGCTTCCCAAGTTGAGGGTCACCTAAAACCTGGGCCGATTCAACACAATCATTGCCGCAGCCGGTGGCTTGCGACGAAAATAACAAATGCAGTCACAAATGCTTTAGTTACGTAAATACCACTATGCTGGCTAGCACTGCTGATGTTACCTAGTTTGGTAACGAAACGCCTGCAAGGAAACTTCCAAGCTCAGAGAGCGCGCCACAAATATAACTCTCTAGCCTTGGGAGATCCCTGTTCTGTACCAGCCTACTACCGGCCCTGCAGAAAAGGCAGGGACAACCCCTTTACAAAACGGCAAGAGGCTGGAACTAAGCCTGCCAAATTTATTAACATAAAACAGAGCAAACAGAGCAAACACGAACCATGAAACAGGAGCTATTCAAACGGTTGCCTTCAGCAAACCAGCCCTCCCACACATTCCCCTTTTAAACAGTTCAAGGCGTGGCTTCTCTCTGCCTCCTTCCAAGGTGCCCCATTGCCTTCCTCCGTTTACTCCTGATTGACTGCCTCCTGCGTCGGGCATCCTTGAATAGGGCCAGCTGTGGGTCATCTTCATCCACGCTGTCAGGCTCACACAGCTGGGTCTGCGTAGTGACCAGATGGGAGGGGCCTGGCTGAGGGCTCTGCGGAGCCTCAGGGCTGTCCTCTTCAGGCTCTCCAACACCCCCCTCCTCCTCCTCTGAATCGTCCGACCCAACTGCCGAACCCACAGGCTGACCCCGAATCACAACAATCCCATCAAAATAAACAATGAACAAAGCAACACTAATGAGGGCAGCCCAGATTATTTCTGCACATTCTTCAGTGGAGTTTGAAGTCAAAGATAGAATCCGAGTGTCCACAGAAAAGGTCCCCACCGGTCAAATCACACCTCTGGTGAAGTAAAATAATTGAGTAATTTTGGGTTTCCTTTCAGTGGTTTGTTTATTTTTTGTTGTCTTTATCGAGGTGAAATCTTTTAAGTTTTACCTCGAGCAAATGGCGTTTGAAGATCAAAGAAGAGGAAAGCTATTTGCTATTCAGAAACAGGGAAGATGTAAAATTACGGACTTTTCGTGCCTCTCTCCCCGATTGGAGCTAAGGTTGAGATCATCGAAAACAGGTTTAAATTTGGCAGGACCACGCAGCTGGTTTCCTTAACATCCCTTCCTCACCCCTCCCCTTCCCCGAATATTATTCTGCAATGTCCACAAATCGGGGTAAACTCTACGGGGGAAGCTCATCCTTTCAACACCTGCGTCCATTAATGCAAAATGGAAAGAGCGAGAAAGGAAGCAGGACGGATCTGGCAAGGCTGTTTTTTTTTTCTTCCTGTCAACAAGACACAAAAAACACCGTTTCTTTACTGGAAGGGAATTCTCTGATCTTCCCTCCCAATTGTCAGGTTGCGTTGGTCATGTCTCATGCACCAAACATGAAGCAGTAAAGGAAGTCTGTTTCGTATCCAGGGGGAGCCACACCTGGTGGAAAACAGGAAAGACACTCTTTTGCCAACCTTCTGAACTCCGAGACAAAGCTGTGAGCTCAGCACAGCTTGGGTGATCGTATCGAAAACACCGATTGTGTGAAAATGAGTTGGTGGATTATTTAAACGTTGCTTTTTTTTTTTTTTAAAGAAGAATGGATTTTATTTTTGAGTTTTTAGTGCTCAAGTGCTCAGCTAGCCTTAGTTTGAGTTTGCATTGGCATTATGCTACTCCACGCCACGAGAGAATGCGAATATAAATTTCTGTTGTGTGGGGGGGAAAAATTCCCACCTTCTGAGCACGCATTGAGTGCGGTTATCAAGCTGAAGGGTGTTAGACGTTGTTAGAATCACACGTAATCCTTTTTTTAATCTGCTTTCAAACATGCGATCCTTCTTCCCCTGTGGCCTGAGGTAGTACAGACCTACGAGATCGGCTCCTCTTGATAATTCAATTGCTGTGCACTTTTACGAAGATTAAACCAACGTTCCATTATTACCGATCACTTAAAAGCAATTTCAAAATAAACTTGGGTAATGTATAAGGAATTTGGAACGGAGAACTGAAATATTTTAAAGATGATCTCGGGTTTTCAGAAATGCTAAAGAAGTCTCTTCTGATTTAAAAATTAGCTCAGCTGAGCAATACATTATTTAAACTCTTCAACTGATATTTAACTACTCGTCTTACGCTGGAGTTTAGTAATGAACTCAAAGGAAAGTAATCTGTTCTTGTTCTTGGAAATTCCTTCTTCGTTAACTATGAACCAAATCTTTGACAGGAAGTTAGTTCTTAAAGATGTTAATGTGTTGTTCAATTATATCCTCCAAAATTAGAATTGGTGAGTGTTGGAAAGATCATGTTTCAGTTGTTACAAAAAGGTGATAATGAATTCTTGGAAGGACGTGACCCTGCCAGACACTAAAGGTTGACTTAATAAATCTGTCAACTCTTAGTCTTTGAACTTGCTCTTAACGAGACAATTTGGTTCTGTGTTACAGTATCTAAGTTTCATTTAATATTCAAAATGGATATATCGTTACAGACTGTATATAATTATGAGATTACTTTAATTAGAGGTTAGATCAGCTCTGATCCCTTACTCTATTTCTGCACGTCCAGATAAGTTATTTTTTTTTTGCATTATTTCTTTCAAGACCACAGAAAACTCAAATTCTGACTAAGAAAAATAGAACATAGAGCATAAAATAAGAGAGTTGGAAGGGACCTCGGAGATCTTCCGGTCCAACCCCTATATCAGGGGTCCCCAACCCCCAGTCCGTGGACCGGTACTGGGCTGTAGCATGCCAGCAACCGGTCTGCACAAACTAGCAAAGCCCCATCCACGGGATGCAGGCATCACACAAAACCATACACCCTCCCGTCTGCAGAAAAACCTCTCTCCACAGAACCGGTCCCTGGTGCCCAAAAGATTGGGGACCACTGCCCTAGTTCAGGAGTCCCCAACCCCCCCCCCAGTCCATGGACCGGTACTGGGCCATGGCATGCCAGCAACCGGTCCACACAAACAAGCAAAGCCCCATCCGCAGGGTGCAGGCAGCACACAAAACTCTTTTCCACTCTTTGGTCCGTGGAAAAACCTCTCTCCACGGAACCGGTCCCTGGTGCCCAAAAGGTTGGGGACCTCTATGTTATACCATTTCAGATGAATAGTTGTCCAGTCCCTGGAAAGCCTTCAGTGATGGAGCACCCACAACAGGGGTGTCAAACTCAATTCCACTGAGGGGCACATCAGCATTGCGCCTGCCCTCAAAGGGCCAGATGGGTTTGGCTGGGTAAGCTTGGCTGCGTGGTCACAGCCGGGTCACCGCGACTAGGTAGGCACGGCTGGGTGGGCATGGCTAGCTGGACTGGCCAGCTTGATGCCACTCACTCAGTCCAGCCTCACTCATCTCCTCCTCAAGGCTTCTGCTGTGCTCGCTGTCCTTGGCCAGGTTGCTCATGGTGGGTGCAGGAGGGCAGTGGGGGAGGTGAGCCTCATGGGCGCCGTTCCAAGGTAGCGGCTTCACCCAGCGGGCTGTGGCGGCAGCTTCCCCTTTGGGCTCACGAGCTTCCCATTCTGGAAGAGAGTGGAGGGGCGGTTGGCTCCTGGCTGGACAGGGCTGCGAGCGGTGCCACCGCTGCAGGCAGTGGCCAAGGGAGGTGGGGACGGCTTGGCTGTGGGGCTCCAAGGTGTGTGAGTGTGGTACAGGTGGGGTGGAGTCTACATAGCTTATTGGATGCCCCGGGCTCACATCCAGCTGGCCGTCACTGCTGGTCAATGAGTGGCCAAGGGGCCAATGAATGTCAACTGCTGCCGAACATTGCCAGCCCCCACAAGCTCACCACCTTTCCAGAACAAAAAGATCAGGTCTTTTTACTAGGCATAAGATAGCACCGAAAAATAATTCCTAGATGATGAAAATAATTCCTAGATGATGAAAATAATTCCTAGATGATGACTCATACACAACAACACAGGTTCCACCATAACTCCTTTCCCCCCTCCCCTCGTCATGCTCTTTTCATGTAAGCAATCCCCTGTACCTAAAGCATGAAACATTTGCTTTTATAGAACTAATTTCCCAATATAAAGAAGCTGCTTGCACATAAACAAAAGATATATATATATATATATATATGTATATATGTATATATATATATATGTATATGTATGTAAAGATAAAGGTTCCCCCGCACATGCGTGCTAGTCGTTTCTGACTCTAGGGGCCGGTGCTCATCTCCGTTTCAAAGGCGAAAGGCCAGCGCTTGTCCGAGGACGTCTCCATGGTCATGTGGCCGGCATGACTAGAAGCCAAAGGCGCACAGAACGCTGTTCCCTTCCCACCGTAGCGGTCCCTATTTTTCTACTTGCATTTTTACGTGCTTTCGAACTGCTAGGTTGGCAGAAGCTGGGACGAGTAACAGGCACTCACTCTGCTACGCGGCACTCGGGATTCGACCTGCCAAACTGCCGACCTTCTGATCGACAAGCTCAGCGTCCTAACCCACTGAGCCACCGCGTCCCTTATGTATATGTATATGTATATGTGATTACAAAGCATCACTACTAATATCAATATTACTAATATCAAGCTTAAGCATAATAAAATCCCTTCACTATTATACATACAAGCCATTGCATTGTGCATATTATTGTCCCACTTGCATTAGAATGAAAGAAAGGTGAATATTCTGTTAGCCTTACTTTCCCTATATTGGCCCACGTTACCTTAATACCCCGAAAACCGTCCTTGTCACTCTTAAAGTAGAAATAAAGTTAATGGGATTGCCTTGCAACTTATTTCAGGGGGAAGCTGTGACACCGGAGAATCGCATGGAAATGATGTCCTATTATACGCAAAAATTGAAGGGAGAAAAGACCACATCACTCTAGATGTAATGACCTATGCTTCCCACAGGGTAAGTATTCAAAATGTATCCTGAAAAAAGAGCACTAGACTACAACAGAGCACTAGATTACAACAGCACTAGATTACAAAAGAGCACTAGATTACAACAGCCTGACTCCAAGCTGTAAAGAGAGAAATATCTGCTAACACCACTTTTCTGAAACTCTTTTAGACAATGTGGGTCACTTTTAAAGGCTACAGAGATGATGGGATATGGACCAATCCTGGCTTGTTCCAAGAAAGGAAAATTTAGCATCTAAGGATGTGAGTTTGAAGGGATTAAAATAAAATTTAATTAAATAAATTAAGGTTAAACTGGGGGTCCTAGGGTTTGAAGAAACTAAATTTAAACTGAGGGTCTCAAGGTTTGCAGGAGCTCAATTTAAACTGGGAGGGGGGGGGTCTTAGGATTTGAAGGAACTGCATTTAAACTGAGGGTCTTAGGATTTGAAAGAACTAAATTTAAATGGAAGAATTAAATTTGAAGGAACTAAATTTAAATTGAGGGACTTAGGATTTGAAGGAACTGCATTTAAACTGAGGGTCTTAGGATTTGAAGGAACTAAATTTAAATTGAGGGACTTAGGATTTGAAGGAACTGCATTTAAACTGAGGGTCTTAGGATTTGAAGGAACTGCATTTAAACTGAGGGTCTTAGGATCTGAAGGAACTAAATTTAAATTGAGGGACTTAGGATTTGAAGGAACTGCATTTAAACTGAGGGTCTTAGGGTTTGAAGGAACTGCATTTAAACTGAGGGTCTTAGGATTTGAAGGAACTAAATTTAAATTGAGGGACTTAGGATTTGAAGGAACTGAATTTAAACTGAGGGACTTAGGATTTAAAGGAATTAAATTTAAGCTGAGGCAGTGGAGGGATTCAAATAGGTGAACAACCGGTTCTCTGCGTGGATTCCGCTTGCGGAAATCCATTCTGGGCCTGGGCAACAAAAAATTAGCTACTGGTTCTGCCGAAGTGGTGTGAACCGGCTGAATCCCACCGCTGAACTGAGGGTCTTAAGATCCGAAGGGACTAAATTGAAACTGAAAGCCCATATGACCAACAGTAGACTAGAAGCCAGGAGACTGAAGAAGAAGGCCAGAGGAGACCTCTTCCAAAAACGGTGCCAAGAAAACTGCAGGGCTATCCAAATGTGAACTCGCATCTCTTTCTCCCTTACACACACGCACCACAGTCAGGGAGGGGGAGAAAAAGAGAAAGAGAAGGAGAAGGAGAAAGAGAGAGAGAGAGACAGAATCCATTTATATCATATTCATAAATGGAATGTTTCAAACATTATTCCATGGATTCTGCCATCTCCCGAAGAGAAGAGAATGGATGTGTATTGAACCGGTATTAGGCATTTCAAAGGAAAGGAGAAGCCTTTTGAACTGGGGAAACAAAAGGGGGGGCTAGCATCTGGCTTGTGTCATGGAAGACAGCAATAAACATGAAGGGTCCTAAGTTCCTTTTTCCCACGAGATGGATGATACGAGAGAAAGGATGGGGGACTGACCAAATGGGGTTAAGGGGGGTTAAACCGGGAACTCTTTATAAGGGTTAACTTCATGGGATAATATTAAGTCCTGTCTCGTTTCCTACAACCAAGCATGTCATAGTAAAGATTCTTTTTGGAATAGATTTGACTCCAAGAATTTTGTCTTCCTAAGACGTGGTTTGGGGTGGGTCCTGACACACTAGCTTTTCCATTCAGCTCTGCTTTGGATGTCAAGGCAAGGAGGGCTAATGGTGAAAGCACCATCAAGCTGTTGTGACATGGGCTCCACCCCTTTCCTAGGTGCATTATGATGTCACATGCCTATTCAAAAGGGGAGGGGGAGCTCATGACATAACACCTTGAAACGTGAAAGCTCCTTTCATCATTTTGACAAAAGCCCCTAGTCCTGTGGACACACCTGCCTATTTATCACTTTGCTGCTGTTCATATTTTTCTCCAGGCCTTCGGTGAGGCATTTCCAAAACCAGTGTAGGCCAGAAACGCCACTTTTCAAAAGGTGGGGTGGTTCTTAACAAGTAGCACGGTGCCTGCAATTAGATTGCAAAAAAGACAAGATAAAGTGTGTTTGGGGGGGGTGTTCCTGAAACATTTAGGCTAGAGTGAAGTTATAGGAATAGGGGGGACACGATAGCAGCCTTCCAGTATCTCAGGGGCTGCCCCAAAGAAGAGGGAGTCAAGCTATTCTCCAAAGCGCCCGAAGGCAGGACAAGAAGCCACGGATGGAAACTAGCCAAGGAAAGAAGCAACCTGGAATTAAGGAGGAATTTCCTAACAGTGAGGACAATTAACCAGCGGAACAACCTGCCTCCAGAAGCTGTGAATACTCCAACACCGGAAGTTTTTAAGAAGAGACTGGACAGCCATTTGTCTGAAATGGTATCGGGTTTCCTGCCTGAGCAGGGGGTTGGACTAGATGACCTCCAAGGTCCCTTCCAACTTTACTATTATGATTCTGATTATGAATTGGGTGACCATAGGGCCGAGACACCTCAGACAGATTCGGGAAGATGGAGTTGAGGGTTTGGGGTGAGGTTGCCCAAATAACGTTGTTGCCTTCCTTCTTAACTGCCGCCAGACCTTTCAAGCAAAATTAGAGCCACCATGGGCTTAAATCGGGGGAAAACGTGTCTGTGAATCGAAGAGCGTTAACCATGGAATTTCAGAAGGGATTGTTGCTGTATACCTTAGCTTTGCTGACTGCCTGTCATTAGTTTGTCCGAAAGGGAGAAACTACAGAGGGTGGCGCAAAAAAAAAAAGCCACAACCTCGCAATTAAACCTCACCTTCATTTGACATGCATTGCAAGCCATCGTCTTGGTGTGTTTGTTTGTTTTTGGCCTGCTCACTACCACCTGTCAAATTACTCGTATAAGATCTTGGATAAATTCTGCACCTCTATGCCTTTGGGAGCTATAATTTAACACCAGAGTGGGGTAAACCAGGGTTATCCCATTAGAAGTATATTTTTTGTTGTTTGAAATCCTTATACATTTCAATAAAACCATAAATCCAGATTTCTTCCAGGCCTTTCCTCTCGCCCTCCGCCAAAACACAAATACCCAATATATTTAGGGGTGTGTGTGTGTGTGTGTGTGTGTGTATGTATGTGTGTATATGTTTGCATACTTGGTACCTAAACGTCCCTAAGTATGTTAATTCCTATGTTTAAGTGTCCAAGAAAGGGACCTAAAACAAGATGGATTGATGACATCAGCAAGTATTGTGGGTCCAATTGTCAAAAGCTCAGGACAATATTGGTTGGAAACATGCAGAAAAGGTCTTCATCCTGCAGTGGATAGAGGAGGAGGAGGAGGAGGAGGAGGAGGAGGAGGAGGAGGAGGAGGAGGAGGAGGAGGAGGAGAATGGAAACTAATCAAGGAGAGAAGAAACCTAGAACTAAGGAGAAACTTCCTGACAGGGAGGACAATTAACCCGTGGAACAACCTGCCTCCAGAAGCAGTAAATGCTCCATCACTGGAGGCTTTTAAGAAGAGACTGGACAGCCATTTGTCTGAGATGGTATAGGGTTTCCTACCTGAGCAGAGGGTTGGACTAGAAGACCTCCAAGGTCCCTTCCATCTCTATTATTCTGTACATTCTGTATATATCTTCTTCTTCTTTTGCCACAGACTGGAAACAGTCAAAATTAACCGCCTTTGTCTGGTTTTTGTCGTTTCTATCTAAGATTCCCTCATTGGTCTCAGCTGTCATCAGTCCAGAACTTCAGACTCCGGCCACCAAATTCTGCCTCAAACAGAAGAATCACCAAGGCCCTAACCGAAATGTCTGGGCTATTGATTACTTCCATGTCCTGCCCGTTCTTCCTTCTACCGTCACCCACATGGTCCAGTTTTCCATTAACTTGGGCTGTGGAACCCATCAACCGGGCAACAGGTAAAGCACGCACAGCTGGCGTTTTGCAAATATCATTGCTCCCCTAATTTATACCTCCTCAACTTACAGCAATTCTGACTGTTCGAAGTTACTTACGACCGTTTTTCACGCTTAGGACCGTTGCGGCATCCCCAGGGTCACGGGATCAAAAACTCAGATGCCTTTGGCAACCCGGCTCATATTTTATGTTGTCCAGTTTAGTCATGCGAGGTCTCCAAGTAAAACATCAAGCTGGGAGAGCGCCAAGGACGTGGGCCTTCCGCTCCCAATAAATAAAATAACAGCTAGAAACACAAGGGGAAGTTTAAAGCAGAGCTTCCCAAATCTGGCGTCTCCAGAAGTAGGGGATTCCAAAAAGCTTGCTTACTACATCTTCTGCAAATTAGGGAGGCCGGTGAAAAATCCCCTTTTTCGTCGTTTCCTGCCCTGCGTTGTTGTCAGCCGTTCGCGTTGGCTGTACATTGATATGCAAACCGAGGGCCGTTTCTGTGTAGATATTTATTTGTTCTCCTGATGCTGAGCATGGTACCTCAGCAGGATGGAGACCTAAATTGCTTCCATTTTTAATACGCGGTGCTGAATAGAAACGGTAATATGAATAATTCCTTTTAAACGAAACTCTCTTTTAAGAGACACGGAGCAGCATAATTTTCTGCTTCATCGCGAAGCTTTCTCACGGAGTCTTTGACCTCTTTTGAAACGTTATTATTTTATTTTATTTTATTTTGGGGGGGGGCTTCCTGTTCCCATAGTGCTTCAAACACAGTTTCCCCCCCTTCCCCCCCTTTTTTTTTTCTTTTTACCGGTTGCTAACTTTCGGCAAATTTCATCTCAATTTCAAAAACCAATTTGGCAGCACACATTTCTTTAGCCACTAAAAGCATGATTTTGAATAGCACCGTCATTTCCCTGACCTGGGATCGTAAGAAACCTTGCGTAAACATACGAAGGGAATATGGTCCTCGCGGAATATAAATTTCAGCTCAGATGGAATGGGCGAAGCCTCCTATGCTATTTAATGCAAATTTAAAATAACACGGGCAGAATAACAGTACAAAAAGGCATTCTTCAAGAGAAGCCGTATCCAAAATAAATGATTCTGAAATGGGTAAGCCATCTTCGGCTTATTTGGTGTCAGGCTAATGAGTTATTAATTTGTTTTAATGCATCATCTGCAGAATTTTAAATTGGGGGGGCGTTAGAATTAAATTGTGCCGCTTACTTTAGGGTACACATACATTTTTCAAGCGAGTTCATTTCTGTTAATGCTTCCCGAATTACTTGACAGCTCTCCAGAATATAATGAGGATCATGCTTCATCCGAATGTGTGTAAACGACTTTCATTTTTAATAATGAGAGGCGGCAAACTTTTTCTTAAAATTCAGGAGTAGGTGTTGTTCTGAGTCAAAACACCAAAAAAAACGCCCACAAAAGTTAATGAACTGAAAATCTCCCCAAAAATCCCTCACGGCAGGAATTGTGGGATGGCTGAAGGCAGCATCAACTTTCTCTGCAGTTATGTATGTAGCAATAGCAACAGCACGTAGACTTATATACCGCTACTCAGTGCTTAACAGGCCTCTCTAAGCGGTTTGCAGAATCCGCATCTTTCCCCCCCAGCAATCTAGGTTTTCATTTTACCAACCTCGGAAGGATGGAAGGCTGAGTCAACCTTGAGACAGACAGAATTGAACTCCTGGCTGTGGGCAGAGTCAGCCTGCAGTACTGCTTTCTCACCACTGTGCCATCACGGCTTAGATAGCAATAGCAATAGCACTTTGAACTTATATACCACTTTGTAGTGCTTTTACAACCCTCTCTAAGTGGTTTACAGAGTCACTATATTGCCCCCAACAATCTGGGTCCTCGTTTTACAGACCTCAGAAGGATGGAAGGCTGAGTCAACCTTGACTCTCCTCAGGATCGAACGCCTGGCAGTGGGCAGAGTTAGCTGGCAATATCACGTTCTAACCACCATGCCACAGTTCCTGGCAATATGTTTGTCACTCTGCTTTGGCTTCCCCATACTTTATACGGCAGGCAATGGCACAAGAGGATCGGAAGTGACGGTCAGGGCAGGGGTGCTTTGAAGTCCTTCTGACACTGGATTGAGCGGCATCATTGAAGATCAGAACTTCAGTTTTGACTGGCGGGAGCTGGGGCCAGGATCTCACCATGTTTTCCCCAATGTCCTCTCGTCAACGTCTGTCTTTCCCATTGAGTTTCTGAAAATGCTTACGTTGACTATGACATCCATGCATAACTTAACCTTTATACTTTCTAACTCTGAACTCAGGGAACCTGAGCTTACCGATAAAGGAGAATATTTTTAGCTCCCAGTTGAAATGAGAGGTCCTGGGTGGTCTCTGAGCTTGGTTGTTTTCTTGCAGAGGCTCCATTACCCAATGAAAGCACACCCCACTCCCTTCTAGCCACACTAGCACCAAGGACCCCACAATCGTCCTCCTCCTCCTCCATTCCACATACCCCACTCCTATGTACCACTGATGACATTATCTAGTTGGGTCATGAAAGGTTTGCAAGAAAACCACCAAGTTCAGAGAGCACCAAGGATTCCTCAGTTCCACTCTTTTCCCTCCTCCTCTTCTTCTTCTTCCTCTTCTTCTTCCTCCTCCTCCTCCTCCTCCCCCTCCATTCCACATACCCTACTCCCTTGTACCACTGATGATGTTACCTAGTTTGGTAATGAAATGTCTGCAAGAAAACAACCAAGCTCAAAGAGCACCAAGGACCTCACAGTCGCTGTTCTCCTCCTCCTCCTCCATTCCACACCCCACCCCCTTGTACCACTGATGATGTTACCTAGTTTGGTCATGAAACGTCTGCAAGAAAATACGCAAGCTAAGAGAGCACCAAGGGCCTCTCGTAAACAACTAAACCTCCCATTTAGCCTTTGGACCCCTACACAAAGGTGTTTGAGGAACCTATTGTTGGTAGAATCACACCAAGCTTCTGTCTCAATTTCTCTTTGTCTGGCTCTCCTCAGTACAAATGATACTCAGTGTTGAGTAGAATTTAAACCAAATGTGGCCTGCGGCCTAAATAAGGCTTAGAGGTCTTATCAACCTACCCATCAGCCAAACTCTTTTTGACGTGGGTAACCAGCTTGTGTTTTGGTGCATTGCTGTTCATCTTGAACGTTCAGCTTTTCAACGGGCCCGGGCATTTCATATTTCAGATCAATTATTTAATAAGACGTGTTTATAAAGCCTTTGTGCGTCCTTGGCGCAAACACCTATTTATTGCAATCTGGTCCAGATAAGGAATCGAATTGTTCTGTTTTATGCCTTCGTTTCTTTTTGTTGCCAGTGTTAGCTTGGAATTCTCCAACAACCACGGACGCTCGTGGTCCTTACTTCACTCCGAATGTCTGCCGGAGACGTGTGCCGGATCCCACCTTCCTCACAGCACGGTCTATGGGTCTGAAAACTACAGCGGGTAAGGGACTATTTTTGCGAAAATAACTCTGCCCGAAGAATGATGCAAGAATTAAATTGTACATAGCTCTGCGAGGAAAACAGTCTCTTGTAATCTATTCTCTCGGACAAAAAAAAATGCAGTTCAACACGTTATGGGATGTTAAAAATGCTGTTCTGCCCAAATTCGTGAAGGACCCTTCCATCTTCAAGGATTTTAGATATGAAAGTGGATTTGATAGAAGAATGTTTAGTTTTAGAAGAAACTAGAATAGAATAGATCTGGAAGGGACCTTGGAGGTCTTCTAGTCCAGCCCCCTGCTCAAGCAGGAGAACCTATACCATTTCAGACAAGTGACTGTCTAACCTGTTCTTAAAAACCTCCAGTGATGGAGCACCCACAATTTCTGGCGGCAAGCAGTTCCACTGGTTAATTGTCCTCACTGTCAGGAAGTTTCTCCTTAATTCCAGGTTGCTTCTCTCTTTGGTCAGTTTCCAACCATTGTTTCTCATCCTTCTCTCTGGTGCTTTGGTGAACAACCTGGCCCCCTCTGCCTTGTGGCAGCCCCTCAGATACTGGAAGACTGCTATCATGTCTCCCCTATTTCTTCTTTTCTTTAGACTAGCCAAAGCCAAGTCCCGCAGCCGTTCTTCGTATATTTTAGTCTCCTGGCCTTGGATCATCTTAGTTGCTCTTCTCTGAATTTTTTCCACAGTCTCAACATCTTTTTTGTGAGATGGTGACCAGAATTGGCTGCAGTATTCCAGTATTTTTAAGAAAAAAAACCTAGTTGTAACCATACATAGTATTTCTAGAAATTCTTTCTGAATATGGTAGAACTAAAACACTTGGCAGAATAAAATCGTTCAACAGAGATAAATTTTGTGTGTTGGGAGATGACTGAGATCGGATTTATATACCATTACATCTATTCTACATTCTCACAGAATTTAAGCCAGTACAGTAGTTCCCAAGTTACAGCCCTTTGTTTAGTGAGTGTTTGAAGTTACAAATGGCTTATGACCGTTTTTCACACGACTGTTGTAGCATCCCCCGATCATGTGATCAAAATTCAGACGCTTGGCAACTGATTCATACTTATGACGATTGCAATGTCTTGGGGGCGGGTGTCACGTGATCCCCTTTTGCGACCTCCTGACCAGCAAAGTCAATGGGGAAGTCGGATTCACTGGACAGCCGTTGTTACTAGCTTAAAAACGCCCGTGATTCACTTAACAACCGTGTCAAGGAAGGTGGTAAAATGGGCCAAAGCTCCCTTAGCAAATGTTTCGCTTAGTGACAGAGGTTTTGGGATCAGCGGTGGCCCTACGTCGAGGGCTGCCTCCCCTGAAAATCAACCTTACGTCGCTGGTAGACGGACCCGGAATTGCTCTAGGTCATTGAAGCCAGACACCTTTGTTTTTTAAAAGTCCACTTTTAAAAACTTTCAAAGTCGCACTGAAAAAGCGGGAATTCTCCTCTATGTCTTTCAGGTGGAACCGAATAACTACTCCCCTTCCCAACGCAGCATTAACGAGAAACACCAGAATTCGGTGGAGGCAGACCGGATCCGTTCTTGGAAAGATGTGGGCAATTGACAACAGTTAGTAGTGTTTATTACCGCCGGCGTTATCTACGTAGGGTGCCATCACAGTTTCCAAAACCGCAGCAGCCGTGCGCCGTCTCCGTTCGCCCCCTCGCAACACCAGCAGCCCCGTGCTACTGCAGCTCTCGGCTTCTCCCCCAGCCTGCCACCGGCTGCATTGTATGCTCCCACCCCCAACAGCCCCCTTATTCACCCCTGCTGCTGCCCACCCCCCAATTGGCTGGGGGCTATTTGTCTCATGCAGCCAAAGAGCCAGGTCAAATGGTGTCTGGGCGAATGGGCAAGAATGAAGGGACCAGTGGCCATGGGTGGACCAGCGGAGGAGGAAAGCTGGATGTAAATGGGCTGAGGCAGGTGGTTGGGGGGCGAAGGAGGCACAGCCAAAGGTCGTGGCCTAAACGTCCCATTCTGATCTACATAGTACCAAAGCCCTCCTGTTTGCCTGTGTGTAACCTTTAACTAGACCAGGGGTAGGCAACCGTGGCTCTTTTACGACTCATGGACTTCAACTCCCAGAATTCCTGAGCCAGCCTGGCTCAGCTTGGAAACCTCTCCCTTTCCCCTCAGCGTGGCTGGCTCAGGGATTCTGGGAGTTGAAGTCCACGAGTCATAAAAGAGACAAGGTTGCCCACCCCTGGCCTAGTTTAATGAAAAGAAGGACTAGGGTTGACATGATAGCAATGTTCCAAGATCTAAGGCAGAAGTAAGGAACCTTGGCTCTTTTATGACTGGTAGACTTCAACATTGATTTGTGCTTCTTAGATTGTAAGCCGCCCTGAGTCTTCGGAGAAGGGCGGGATATAAATGGGATTAAAAAAAAATTCCCAGCATTCCTGAGCCAGCATGACTCAGCTTAGAAACCTCTTCCTTTCCCCTCAGCGTGGCTGGCTCAGGAATTCTGGGAGTTGAAGTCCACAAATCATAAAGCGGCCTAGGCCTAGGCCAGGGGTACAAAACCTTGGCCCTTTTATGACTTGTGGACTTCAACTCCCAGAATTCCTGAGCCACCCATGGCTCAGCTTGGAAACCTCTCCCTTTCCCCTCAGCGTGGCTGGCTCAGGAATTCTGGGAGTTGAAGTCCACGAGTCATAAAAGAGCCAAGGTTGCCTACCCCTGGTCTAGTTTAATGAAAAGAAGGACTAGGGTTGACATCATAGCAATGTTCCAAGATCTAAGGCAGAAGTAAGGAACCTGACCATGTTTTGGGTGCTTGGCAACCAGCCCATATTTGCAGGCTCCGGGAGGGTCACATGACATCAATTAATGACACGCACACCCCAAAAACTGCTATTTACTTCCGGTTTTTGGCAAAAGAAAAGGCCTTGTGGACAATGTAGTCACTTAACGACCAAGTTCAGTCACATGGTAATGACCAGCACAACTTACAACGGTAATTCCAGATGTAAATGGAGGACTATCTGTTATATACTTTAGCCTTGGTAGAAACAGTGCGATGAACTTTATATGCCCGTGACTTAAATACATCAAAAGTTCTGCAATTTAATTTCAGCACACTTATTTTTTTCTCCCTGTAGTTTACATTGGTCCGTCTTGTCTCAAATTCTGCTCAGGGCGAGGTCAATGCACTAGAAGCGGTTGCAAGTAAGTCTTTGTGTTGTGTAAAGTTGTTTTTTGAATTGTAGGACAGCATGGCTTCTGGGATTATAGCTTCTCCTGATAGCAGAATCAGAATCTTCAAGATGGATGGGTGGTGGATGGATGGATGGATGGATGGATGGATGGATGGATGGATGGATGGATGGATGGATAATAGACATAGATAGGCAGATAAATGATAAAGGTAGAGATAGATAGATAGATAGATAGATAGATAGATAGATAGATAGATAGATAGATAGATAGATAGATAGATAGATAGATGATAGATAGGCAAGAAATGATAATATAGATAGGCAGACAGATAAATGATAAAGGTAGAGATAGATAGACAGATGAGATTATAATAGACAGATAGGCAGAGAGATAAATGATAAAGGTAGAGATAGATAGATGATAGATAGATAGATAGATAGATAGATAGATAGATAGATAGATAGATAGATAGGCAAGAAATGATAATATAGATAGGCAGACAGATAAATGATAAAGGTAGAGATAGATAGACAAGATTATAATAGACATAGTTAGGCAGACAGATAAATGATAAAGGCAGAGATAGATAGATAGATAGATAGATAGATAGATAGATAGATAGATAGATAGATAGATAGATAGATAGATAGATAGATGATAGACAGACAGACAGACAGACAAGAGATGTTAATAGACATAGATAGGCAGACAGATAAATGATAAAGGTAGAGATAGATAGATAGATAGATAGATAGATAGATAGATAGATAGATAGATAAGAAATGATAATAGACATAGATAGGCAGACAGATAAATGATAAAAGTAGATAGATAGATAGACAGACGAGATTTTAATAGAATAGATAGGCAGACAGACAAATGATAAAGGCAGAGAGAGAGACAGACAGACAGACAGATAAGAGATGATAATAGACATAGATAGGCAGAGAGATAAATGATAAAGTTAGAGATAGACAGACAGACAGAAAGAGAAAGAAAAAACAGATTGCTTCTTTGCTTAGATGAGATGTACTGTATCTCTACAGGAGATTGGACTGCCCCATTTCTTAAGATCTCGTACAACATTTATTTCTCTCAAAGGTTGATAAATATTTAGCTGGCTTTTGCTTCTTTCTCTACCAGGTGTGACCCTGGCTTTTCGGGGCCTGCATGTGAGATGGCTTCTCAAACCTTCCCCATGTTTATCTCGGAAAGCTTCAGCAATTCTAGACTCTCTTCCTATCACAACTTTTACTCTATCCGTGGTGCTGAAGTCAGCTTCGGCTGCGGAGTTCTAGCGAGCGGCAAAGCTCTGGTTTTTAACAGAGACGGGAGACGTCATCTCGTCACGTCTTTCTTCGACAGCACCCAGTCAAGGTAAACAGCAAAAAGCCACACAGACGCCTCCAAACTCGGTTCAACCAACCCTTTGCGTCTTCAATTAAAAACGGAGCTTTCGTTCGAGAGAGAAAGGGGGGGAAAATCAACGCTTGAATTCTGGATTGTATTTTTACATTCCATTCCGGATACGAGAACGCATTTCATTTTTTAAAAAAACTTTATTTGCAGGGCTAAGTGTTTAATCCATCGGGGGGTAATTACGCGGTTGCCTGTTTGCAAAACATGCAACGTTAATATCAAAAGTGAGTGTCAGAGCCAAGCGCTGGTTAATTATTTATGGGGGGGCTGTATTTATTTTGACAGCTTGCGGTAGCTGATTAGATCCATTCAATCGCTCCGGTCCCTGATAAATAATTGAACGCAAGAGTGATTGGCATTTAAAAACAACGCGCGCCGTATTACCCGGCTGGACTAAATAAACGACTTCTGCTCTAGGAAGGAGCCATCGCTGTTGTTTACTTTAGGTTTGCCTTAATGCATAGGATTATGGGAAGCGAAGGCTGCGGGAATGGTAATTTATAATGATCTGTCCTCTCCTCAAACCAGATTCCTCCAATTCACTTTGCGACTTGGGAGCCGGTCCGTTCTGAGTACTTGCAAAGCCCCAGATCAGCCCGGAGAAGGTGTTCTGCTGCACTATTCATACGACAATGGGATTACATGGAAACTTCTGGAACATTACCCCTACCTTAACTATCACGAGCCGAGGTAAATACGTGGGTTTAACATGGCCTAGTGCAAAAGCATCCCGTTACGACAAGGGTAGGCAACCTCGGCTCTTTTATGACTCGTGAACTTCAACTCCCAGAATTCCTGAGCCAGCTGGCTCAGGAATTCTGGGAGTTGAAGTCCACGAGTCATAAAAGAGCCGAGGTTGCCTACCCCTGCGTTAGGAAGTAGTTGTTTTTCAATAGCCCCTCTGCCCGTGCTCACTGCTCAAGCAGGAGAACCTATACCATTTCAGACAAGTCTAGCCTGTTCTTAAAAACCTGCAGTGATGGAGCGTCCACGATTCCTGGAGGCAAGCTGTTCCACTGGTTAATTGTCCTCACTTGTTAGGAAGTTTCTCCTTAATTCCAGGTTGCTTCTCTCTTTGGTCAGTTTCCAACCACTGTTTCTTGTTCTTCCCTCTGGTGCTCTGGTGAACAAACTGACCCCCTTTTGCTTGTGGCAGCCCCTCAGATACTGGAATATTGCTATCATGTCTCCCCTATTCCTTCTCTTCTTTAGACTAGCCAAATCCAAGTCTTGCAGCCATTCTTCGTATGTTTTAGTCTCCAAGCCTTTGTTCATCTTATTTGCTCTTCTCTGATTTTTTCCCAAACTCTCAACATCTTTTTTGTGATATGGTGACCAAAACTGGCTGCAGTATTCTAGGTGTGGCCTCACTAGGGTTTTTATAAAGCGCTACTAATACTTTGTGTGATCTTGATTCTATGCCTCTGTTTATACAACCCAGGGTTGTGTTAGCTTTTTTGGCTGCTGCTACACACGGCAGGCTCATGGTTAAGTGATCATCCACTCGGACTCCAAGGTCCCTCTCACAGTTGCTGTTCTACAAAGATACTTGAGGCTCTGCAGACGGTCTTCCTGTTTTTATCCCAATAACAGTCCTTGGAAGAGGTGATGTTGTGAGCCAGCACTTAAATATGAGCCAGCAGTGTGGTGCAACTGCCAAAAAAGCCAATACAGTGCTAGGCTGCATTAACAGAGGGATAGAACCAAGATCAGGTGAAGTATTAATACCACTTTACAAGGCCTTGGTAAGGCCACACTTGGAATACGGCATCCAGTTTTGGTTACCACCACGATGTAAAAAAGATGTTGAGACTCTGGAAAGAATACAGAGAAGAGCAACCAAGATGATTGGGGGACTGGAGGCTAAAACATATAGGGAACGGTTGCTGGAATTGGGTATGTGTAGTTTAATGAAGAGATGGACAAGGGGGGACATGATAGCAGTGTTCCAATATCTCAGGGGCTGCCCCAAAGAAGAGGGAGTCAAGCTATTCTCCAAAGCCCCTGAAGGCAGGACAAGAAGCAACGGATGGAAACTAACCAAGGAGAGAAGCAACCTGGAACTAAGGAGAAACTTCCTGACAGTTAGAACAATTAACCAGTGGAACAACCTGCCTCCAGAAGCGGTGAATGCTCCAACACTGGAAGTTTTTAAGAAGAGACTGGACAGCCATTAGTCTGAAACAGTACAGGGTTTCCTGCCTGAGCAGGGGGTTGGACTAGATGACCTCCAAGGTCCCTTCCAACTTTACTAGTATGATTATGATCATCCAAGAAGCTTCTTCAAGCTCGGACTGGATGGTGGGGAAGCTGAAGAAGCGTCTTGGATGAGAAACGAAACGTCTTCAACGAAAAACAAGAAAGTCCAGTTGCCTCTTGAAATAGCACCTTTGGGACAACCGTGACCTGGAGGATTGAGAATCTCCATGAATAGAAGAGAAGGATTAAGGATAGCTGTCTGTCAGTATTTGAGAGGCTGTCACAGAGAAGACTAGGTCAACGTATTCTCCAAAGCACCTGAGGACAGGGCAAGAAGTAATGGGTGGAAGACCATTGAAGAGAGATCTAACCTAGAACTAAGGAGAAATTTCCTGACAGTGAGAACAATTAATCGGCGGAACTCCTTGCCTCCAGAAGTTGTGGCTGCATCCCTGGAGGCTTTCAAGAAAAGACTGGGCAGCCATTTGTCCAGAATGGTATAAGCAGGTCTCCTGCCTGAGAAGGAGGTTGGACTAGAAAACCTCCAAAGGTCCCTTTCTATCCTATTATTCTATTATTTGGTTATTCTGTTACATGCATTTCATATTCTCCAAAGTGCCCAAAGGCAGGACAAGCAACGGATGGAAACTAACCAAGGAGAGAGATTCAACCTGGAACTAAGGAGAAACTTCCTGACAGTTAGAACAATTAACCAGTGGAACTCCTTGCCTCCAGAAGCTGTGAATGCTCCAACACTGGAAGTTTTTAAGATGAGACTGGACAGCCATTAGTCTGAAACAGTACAGGGTTTCCTGCCTGAGCAGGGGGTTGGACTAGATGACCTCCAAGGTCCCTTCCAACTTTATATTATTAAAACTATTAAATGTAAAACTCTTGCATTTTTCCCCCTCCCACTTAAAAATAATATTTTCCTAGACACCTGCCTGGATAGGTATATTGTGAAAGAGAATGCGTATTTAACAATTAATCCAAAATCTTCTGAAAAGCCTGTCTTGGATTTTTTTCATTCTTCAGGGGGGAAAAAATCATTTTCTTCCTCTTGGTTCTTTGTGTCGGAGGGGAAAAATGAAGATTTGAGAAATGATCTTTGTTTTTCCCCGTGGCTGAACGTGACTCACTACGTGTTGGAAACCAGACCACCTACCTTTCCCCCAGATCCTTTTAATTGTCTGAAATATTTATTTATTTTTCCCCCTTTCTACACCCCGTCTCTCATTCGGCTCCACCGTTTGATCTTCTCGCTAATCAATTAACACATCCTTCCGGCAGTAATAAATGCGATATCACACGATGCTCTTAAAGGCACATCCATCGAAGCTCTCTCCGAGACGGCACAAACAGCACTTTTTAACGTTGTGCCTGTGTGTTCTTTGTCACAAGGGAAGACGCCAAGTTTTTGCAGCACAAGACTATAAACTACAACGACACGTACCGGTGGGTTATCGTTAGACACAGCAAGGGGAAGATGTTGAAGTTAGTGTACAAATTTATTTTTACTTCGCCCCTTGCTACACGATTTGCAGACTTTTTTTTTTAAGGAAAAAAAAGAGGCAAGGTTGGTAGGGGTACTGAAAGTTCCTTTGCCAATATTTTGTTATACATTGATGAGGAGAAACATCCCTTATGTTCTTTCACCTCAGCCTTCGCCTTGTGTGCTTCTTCATGTGGGCATCTGCCGTTATTGATTTACGGAACATTCTCCAAGATGTCATTGCCATGGCAATTAATGCATGCTCCCCATGGCTGTGTTCCATGATTGCCCCTGGAAATTCAATATTATTCTTAATTTTCTTCACAGCTCATCAAATCTAGGTTTTTGTTGTCAGAGTTTCTTGCCAGGAGAGAACTTGAGGGCTCCTGGTGGGCCTGCCTCCCCAACCATGCAGCCGAAGATCCTTTACTCTCACTTCTTCCCTAGAATTAATCTTTATGTTTGGATATTCTTATTTGATAGGGACGCGGTGGCTCAGTGGGTTAGGACGCTGAGATTGTCGATCAGATGGTCGGCAGTTTGGCGGGTTGAATCCTGAGTGCCGTGTAACAGAGTGAGCGCCTGTTACTCGTCCCAGCTTCTGCTAACCTAGCAGTTCTAAAGCACGTAAAAATGCAAGTAGAAAAATAGGGACCACTCCGGTGGGAAGGTAACAGCGTTCCGTGCGCCTTTGGCGTCTAGTCATGCCGGCCACATGACCACGGAGACGTCCTCGGACAAGCGCTGGCTCTTCAGCTTTGAAACGGAGATGAGCACCGGCCCCTGGAGTCGGAATCGACTAGCACGCATGTGCGGGGGGAACCTTTACCTTTACCTATTCTTATTTGGTACCATTCCGCTCCCCACCAGATCAGGAACGGAACCTCGGTTCAATTTCTCGCTACGGCGAAATACACCTAAAAGAAAATTGCTTCATCGAGGAATGAAATATGTGCTCTGTGTTCTGTGCCAACACTTGTTGGCACAAGGCTGATACGCACAGAGAGAACAGAAAAACAAGCTTTCCCACCAAGGCAGGTGTGTGTGTGTTTTTTTTGTTTTTTGTCCCAGACAAGAACAAGATGATGCTTGCTTTATTTAGTTTGGTTTACAAAATCCGACTTGATTGACGGTGGAGTCTGCCTTCAGTGGGGCCAGGGACTCAAGGTTGTCCAAAAAAAAAAATCCCCGGCAGATAACTGACAAAGATGTAAGAGAATCTGTTTGTCAAGACATCCAGCCCCGTTCTTCCAGGAGCAATTTAAACGTGGAGGGGAAGAAAGAGTTCCGGGCCGGAAATTTAAGAGCACATACAGATTATGTATTATTCACCTTGGGAAACGGCTAAAAAAAAAAACCTGCTGAAAATCTTAAGAAATATTGTCTTTAGCCCTGACAACAAACGGAGGTTTTTAATTGCAAAAAAAAAAATCTTCCCAAACATGCCAGCAAAAACAAGAATAAATGAGTTTAAAATGTAGCACAATGTTGGATAGTGAGGACAACAGAATGACAGAATTGGGTGGGACCTTGGAGGTCTTCTAGTCCAACCCCCCTGCTCAGGTAGGAAACTCTATACCAGTTCAGACAAATGGAGGTCCGATCTCTTCTTAAAAACTACTTAAAAAGTTGTGGAGCATCCACAACTTCTGAAGGCAAGGTGGTTCCACTGGTTGATTGTTCCCACTGTCGGAAAATTTCTCCTTGATTAGTTTCCATCCGTTACTTCTTGTCCTGCCTTCTGGTGCTTTGGACAATAGCTTGACTCCCTCTTCTTTGGGGCAGCCCCTGAGATACTGGAAGACTGCTATCATGTCATCCCTCGCCCTTCTCATTAAATTAGACATCCCCAATTCCTGCAACTGTTCTTTACCTTTTCTTTAACACTCTTTCTATAAGATGATTAACCTGGTTAGTGATGCAGCCTGAGACATTGAAGAATTCTGTCTTTATCCTCATTTTCCCCTCTCTCGATCCTAGAAAATTTAACTTTCAACTCCTAAAGAGCTGAAGAATAGTTAAAAAGTTAAAGTTGTCGCATCCGGGCTACAAAAACGTGACCAGGAGATGGCAGAAATGGGTTCAGATTTTCGGGATCTCTCTGCTACCATCTAGTGGATAAACCAATTATTGCAACTGCAGTAATGGAACGCTAGTAAAAAGAGAGCCAGTTTATTTATTTATTTATTTTATTTTAATTCCATTTATATCCCGCCCTTCTCCGAAGACTCAGGGCGGCTACTGGTAATAGCAGTAGTTGTTGTTTGATAAAATAAAATATAAAATAAAGTACAGTACAAAGCTTAATTCTGGAATAAAATAGAGGGAAGAAAGTGATAAAATACAAATGGGTTAATACAAAGAGACACTAATCCAATAAATGAAGCTCCCTTACAAGGTACCCCAATATGTTCAATGCATCCTTTTTACTACCTTAATTATAAACTTAGCAGTTCTGTGTAGAAAGCAAGTATTCCTTGAGTTACAAAAATTCAGTTAGTGACCTTTCAAAGTTACAACAGCACTGAAAAAAGTGACTTATGACCGTTTTTCACCCTTACGACCGTTGCAGCGTCCCTATGCTCATGTGATCAAAATTCAGACACTTGGCAACTGACTCATATTTACGACCGTTGCAGCCTCTCAGAGTATGTGATCTTCTTTTACGACCTTCTGACAAGCAAAGTTAGTGGGGGGAAGCCAGACTAACTTAACAACGATATTAGTAATTTCACAACCACAGTGATTCACTTAACAACCAGGTAAGGTAAGGTCGTAAAATGGGGCAAAACTCACTGAACAAATGTCTCAGCAACCGAAATTTGGGGGCTCCGTTGTGGTCAGACGGACGTGGTCGTATCTGTACTATGAGTAGTTAGAATCATCTAGAGACTAGACATTCACCTGTCTGAGACGGTATAGGTTCTTCTGCTTGAGCAGGGGGCTGGACTAGAAGACCTCCAAGGTCCCTTCCAGCTCTGTTCTAGTCTAGTCTAGTCCAGTCCAGTCCACTCCACACTACACTACACCACACTACACTCCATTCCACTCTACTCTATTCTACTCCAATCCAGTCAAGTCTAGTCCACTCCACTCCACTCTACTCTACTCTACTCTCCACTACACTACACTCCACTCTCCACTCCAATCTAGTCTAGTCTAGTCTAGTCTAGTCTAGTCTAGTCTAGTCCAGTCCAGTCCAGTCCAGTCCAGTCCAGTCCACACTACACTACACTACATTCCATTCCACTCTACTCTATTCTAGTCCACTCTACTCTACTCTACTCTCCACTACACTACACTCTACACTCCACTCCACTCCACTCCACTCCATTCCATTCCACTCTACTCTACTTTACTCTACTCTACTCTACTCCACTCCACTCCACTCCATTCCATTCCATTCCATTCCATTCCATTCCATTCCATTCTATTCTATTCTATTCTATTCTATTCTATTCTATTCTATTCTATTCTATTCTATTCTATTCTATTCTATTCTCATTCCAATATCTATTCTATTCTATTCTATTCTATTCTATTCTATTCTATTCTATTCTATTCTATTCTATTCTATTCTATTCTATTCTATTCTATTCTATTCTATTCTATTCTATTCTATTCTATTCTATTCTATTCCACTCCACTCCACTCCATATTTTCTATTCTATTCTATTCTATTCTATTCTATTCTATTCTATTCTATTCTATTCTATTCTATTCTATTCTATTCTATTCTATTCTATTCTATTCTATTCTATTCTATTCTATTCTATTTTCATTCCAATATCTATTCTATTCTATTCCATTCTATTCTGTGATTTCTGTAACTGGACAAAATCTCCCTAAATCTGTTTCTTTGTTTTCAAAGAATAATTTCAGTGGAGTTGCCCGAAGATGCCCGGCAATTTGGCATCCAGTTCCGATGGTGGCAACCGTACCATTCCTCTCAAGGCGAAGATGTCTGGGCCATTGATGAAATCATCCTGACCTCAGTGCTTTTCAATAGCATCAGCCTAGACTTCACCAACCTGCTGGAAGTTACTCAGTCCCTCGGATTCTACCTGGGGAACGTTCAACCATACTGCGCTCACGACTGGACACTCTGGTGGGTCCTTTCTTATCCTCTGCTCTGGGTAAAGACGTTTGGTGTTTTGTTTTCACAGTAAAGATTACAATTCTATACATATTTCCTTGGGTACGTATATTGTATAGCTCAGAAGTTCCAAGCAGAGCAACGCGGAGAGCCCTTGATTTACAACGGTTCATTTCGTGCGGGTTCAAAGTTACAACGGCACTAAAAAAATTGATTTTCTTTTCACCCTGATGAGCATTTCAGCCTCCCCATGGTCACGCGATCAAAATTCAGACACCCGGCAACAACTGGCTCATATTTATGACGGTTGCAGTGGCCCGGGTTCACATGATCAAAATGTGGGGCGCTTGAATGACTCACATTTATGACGGTTACAGTATCCCGGGGTCACATGATCAAAAAGTGGGTTCTTGAATGACTCACATTTATGACGGTTGCAGTATCCCGGGGTCACATGATCAAAAAGTGGGTTCTTGAATGACTCACATTTATGACGGTTGCAGTGTCCCGGGGTCACGTGATCTCCTGTTGCGACTTTCTGACAAGCAAAGTCACTGTTGGAAGCCGGATTTCACACAACAGCCGTGTTATTCTCTTAACAACTCTGGCAAGAAAAGTCATAAAATGGGGCGAAATTTGCTTAACTACTTTCTCACTTAGCCACAGATATTTGGGGCTAAATTGTGGTCCTACGTTGCAGACTACCTGTAATGTATTTCGAGGAAAAGACCGCCAATTTTTTCTTAAGTGAGGGGCATAAAGGCATGAGTAACTAATGAGTGGTGGAGAGGGCTAATTGATTTCTGCAAATGATTCTTTTCCTGGTTGTTCATGAGAATTTTCCCCTGGGTTCAAACAGAAACCACAATTGTCTTCAGTGACCTGCATATAATGAGGGGTAAATTTAACACTGCAATGCAGTGTAAATATGATTTATCTTGGGTGTGTGTTCTCATAGTTCCTCTGCTTGTAACATTTTGGAAGTTTCTCCTGAGCTGATCAGAGATTCAAATGAAAGAATAAATTAACTGCTTTGATCTTCTTCGGTTAGGATAATTGATTCGTGTAAATTAAGCCAGACTGATGTGTTTCAACATGACACATTCTAAAACATGATTAATGAAGAATTTGCTGCATTCGTTATCTGCTCTGTCTAGCAGGACTTAAGCAATTCAGCTGAACGTAAGCCATTGTTAAGATCTGGCGTAAATACAGTACTTAAATCCTTATTTAATTTCTCTTGTTGGAATTAATGGTTTTGAAAATGCTGAATATTGGCACGGTTGCTTCCGAGCAGTGTTCAGTTATAAATGAGTTTCTTCCCGGAATTCCAAGTTCAAAACTCAAGGTTGACTCAGTCTTCCGTCCCTCCGAGGTCGGTAAAATGGGGAGCCAGATTGTTGGGGGAGGATATGCTGACACTGCAAACCGCTTTGAGAGGGCTGTAAAAACACTGTGAAGCGGGATATAAGTCTAAGGGCTATTGCTATCTCAGCCACGGTGGCGCAGTGGTGAGAATGCAGCATTGCAGGCAAACTCTGCCCACTGCCAGGAGTTCGATCCTGACCAGGCTCAAGGTTGACTCAGCCTCCCGTCCTTCCGAGGTCGATAAAAGGAGGACCCAGATTGTTGAGGGCAATATGATGACCTTTGTAAACCGCTTAGAGAGGGCTGTAAAGCACCGTGAAGCGGTATTTTCAGCCTAAGTGCTATGGCTGCTGCCATCACAAAAAAGTTTGCGACCTAATGACGAAACGCCTTAAACATTTCCTGTGCTGAAGTTTGACTGTGCTACACAGTTCGACGTGGGCTTTTTTTTCTTTTTTCTTTTTTTTTTGCGGCAGATACATCTTTGAATGTTTCCCAACTTTCCCAGTGAAAGTAAAACATGGGAAGCTTTGTCATGGTTGAAAACACTGAGAAATCTGGGTAGGATGACCCGACAGATGGCAGATTGTCTAGTTTAAATTGTGTAGCTGAGTCCCTTGAGGACACTATTTAATGGATTGATATTATTTTTTATATCTCCTAGTCCTGCTAAAATCTTAAGATGCTGATATGCTAAGATTGCCTACAGGGACTTTTTGTCAAGTCAGATCAACCATACTCATCAGTCCACGTTATTGCAATTGCACGACAATCCACGTCCCACTTTTTAACATCAAAACCAGAGAAATATACTACTTAAAGCAATACAGGCCATCCAGGTAGACCTCTGCTTACAACCGTCCATTTAGTGAACAATCAAAATTACAACAGCCCTGAAAAAAACCGACTTATGACCATTTTTCACACTTGCGACCGTTACAGCATCCCAATGGTCCTGTGATTTACATTCGGATGCGTGACAGCCGGTTCATATTTACGAATGTTGCTGTGTCTCAATGTCCTGTGATCCTCTTTTCCACCGTTCTGAGAAGCAAGGTCAGTGGGGAAGCCAGATTTACTTAACAACCAGGTGTCATGGTTCCGACAGATGAAACTCTTCAAAAGAACTTCGAGGCATTGTTTACCTTAAAGGATCTTTTATTCGAGTAGCAGAATATCGGCACTTACATAATCGAAGCCAAAAACTGAATTCCCCTCCCCTGGGCACGTAGTATCAAAGCACAATTCCCTCCTCCAATTAACGGTCATAAAACATGTTCCCCAATTAGCTTGAAGCACGGGCTTCCTCTCCACCTCTCCAGCCCGCCAATTTTTTATCAGCTCTGGGCTCAGTAACCTTGATTCTCATGCTAAGTTTAGTGTTGCTATGTCTAGCTGGACTCTCATTCACATCCCTCCCTCCCAGCATCATCTGACTCTAAAAGCGAAAGGGAAAAAGATGGCTACATTTCCATCTGTTGTCAATGCAAAAAACATCCGATGTTAGCAGCGTTGACACCAGGTTACTAATTTTAACAACTGCAATGATTCACTTAACTAATGTGGCAAGAAAAGTCGTAAAATGGGGTAAGGCTTGCTTAACAAATGTCTCACTTAGAAACATTAATTCTGGGCTTAACTGTGATGGTAAGTCAGGGACTACCTATACTTTAATGTGTTTAGTATTTATACTTTTATTATGGCTTTTATGTTGTTTTAACTTTTGATTGGGGGTTGGCCAGAGTTGAGTATAAGATGGGCGGTTATATAAAGGTTTTACATAAATAAATCCAATTCTTTCCTGATAATCTCAGCTCTGATAATCTCCAATTCTTTCCTGATAATCTCAGCTCATAATCTCGCTGGCCCCCAGGGGGAGAGCGTTCTCTGTGGGTGCACCGGATTTATGGAACCATCTTCCGGTTGAGCTCCGGATGGTGCCCGATCTCCGCTCCTTCCGGCGCGACCTTAAAACCTATCTCTTTAAACAAGCTGGCCTGGCCTGATGGGACGGGATGGGATTTTTATTAACGACTTCAATTTTAAATTTGTATTATTTCTGGGCATTGTTTAATTATGTTTTAATAATCTAATTTTAACTTTTGTATCTAATTTTTATGTATTGCCCTGTTCACCGCCCTGAGTCTCTTGAGAGAAGGGCGGTATATAAATTAAATTAATAATAATAATAATAATAATTAATGTGTAATAGCTCATCTAGTTCCGCCCTCGGTCACTTGCCCTCTCTGCTTTTAAAAATTGTTCCTGTTTGCTTATGGTAGGATGATAAAATATATCATTGGGTGCATTTGTGTGTGTGTGGCATTCAGTTTTTCAGATTCCTTGACTGTTCTCCGTAGATAAATGGATTGTGCATTTCTAAACAAAAACCAAATTCCTTCATCAAGAATACTCGGTGAAGGAGATGCTCATTCATAAAGCAAGCAGGGAGATCTCAGAGTTACTTTTAAGTGGATTCTTGAATGTTTAAACTTTTCCATCACTCTACCTATAAGAGCTTTTAAGTTACCCTTGTCGTGGAAAAACCCAATGAAAAAAGACAAGAGACAGCAACACAAAACAATGATTCTTACTTTAAGATTCAGAGGTTTATTTCGCTAATAATTTGGAACATAGCATAATAACATAACACTTACATTAATAACCCATTGCAATGAGGACCAAATGGCATAGCAGATTCCCAAAGGTCACCTATAGGCCAATGGCCCTGAGCTAGATTTAAACTAACATTTTTATACCTTTCTTCTAACAACCACCCACAGATAGTCAGTATCTTCCAAAATCAGTTCCTTGTTCTTTGTGCTGACCAGCAGTTTCCACATACACCCATGTACATCTGAAATCTCTACCCATCTGTTATTTTCAGCTCCTCTTTTCCCATGGTTACAATGCTCATGCTACAAATATACATAGAACTATCTACTTTGCAATTTCATATCGCACAAAGCTCAGCAGATTACAAATAATACGTCCATATTGTGAAACTATATTGTTTCAAGTTCAAGCTTTAAATCACTACTGTGGGGTCTATCCTCTAGCTTCCACTTGATATATGAGGAGGGGGCTATATTTTCATTTCCCACAGCCTTTTGAGAAAATATTCATAGGTTACTTCTTTTTCCCCTCTGCATTATAGTTTGGGTACAACATAATTGTATTAAATGACATGATAAAGTGCCATAAGACAAAAATAAATGAAAATAATACAATTATTATGGTAATGTCAGGCGTTAAAGACCAGGTCCATAGATGAAGGTTTAATTAAAATGATTTATTGCTAAAACCTATCAAAAGAATCTTCTCAACTAATGGCCAACATCTGGTTAGACTTCGATACGGCTCACTCGCACCCAAGGAGAGTTGGAATTAGTTTTCTTGTGGCAATGTAAGGATTCTAGGCTAATCCCTCTTTTAACTCCGCCCCTTTGTTCTGCCCGTCCTTCTCCTACCCAATAGAACAGATTCGCTTGATTACATTGTCCTGTTTTTCAATAACCTTTGAAGTTTTACTGGATAAAGAATTTGTATATGGCTGTTGTATTTTACTAGTTTCTATAGTGATGCTTTTTAGGGCAAATAGACTGAAAACTTATTTTTCATGAATTGCCAGCATTTGCCAAGGTGCAGTTGAAAGAGGGTTCAGTTATTAAGGAACCAGGATTAGTAATAAGCCTACACTGAATTTGCCAGTTACAGAGTAACTTGCTGCAAGAAGCTGCAGTCACAATGATTACAGGGGAAAGATGTACAATTAACCCAAAGGCCGAAGAACTAGCATTCTTGGTCTTTCATTAACAAGTACATTTTCATCAGCTTGGTGGTTTGATTTTTTTTGCCTCATCTCTCAAACCAAAAGGAATCGACTTGGCTGTGAAAACGTCACAGAATGTGTTCTGGGGGTAATAATGAGGCAGTTGAAACAGCGTTAACTCCTTTAATCGGAACAGTGGAAGTACTCGCTGCTCATTAAAAAGAAATAAGGTGGCCAGACTTGAAACGTTTGCATCAAAGAGGTCAAATAAAAACCTTTTAATGCCACCTTCTTGGCCAGTTAGATGGGCAAAAGATGTAGATTCGTGCTCTCTGAGCTGGGTGGTTTTCTTCCAGACATTTCATGACCCAACGAGATAACATCATCAGTGCTAGAAGAAGGAAGAGGAGGAGGAGGAGGAGGAGGACTGTGGGGTCCTTGGTGCTCTCTGAGCTTGGTGGTTTTCTTGTAGACATTTCGTGACCCAACTAGGTAACATCATCAGTGCTAGGAGGAGGAGGAGGAGGAGGAGGAGGACTGTGGGGTCCTTGGTGCTCTCTGAGCTTGGTGGTTTTCTTGCAGACATTTTGTGACCCAACTAGGTAACATCATCAGTGCTAGGAGGAGGAGGAGGAGGAGGAGGAGGAGGACGACGACGACGACTGTGGGGTCCTTAGTGCTCTCTGACCTTGGTGGTTTTCTTGCAGACATTTTGTGACCCAACTAGGTAACGTCATCAGTGCTAGAAGGGAGTGGGGTTTACTCTCCGTTTATATACAAATGGCTTCCTCTGTCGCCATTGATGGGAGTGTTGCTTTCTTCTTGTCCTGTCCTTGATTGGTCGGTTGTTTAGTGTTGGATAGTTTAACACCAGAATTAATGCGAGACCTACAATCAAGCAGTGTGAACAACACCCCAGGTCACGGAACTACCAACAAAACATCTGCAAGCAAACATCCAAACTCAGAGAGCATCAAGGACTCCCCAGTCCAACCCAGAGCTACAGATATTATCTTCTATTGATATGTAAAGTGTAGTTTTGTTTTTCAGGATTCTTTTTTTTTAACTAGATAGCAAGATCCAGGTTATTTTCTTTCTTTCTTTTTTTTAGCCTGTAGAAAAAAAATGACACAAATTTCAAGACTAATTATTCTTTAGTTTTTCCTGATGGTTGTTTTTCTCCCTGATGTTGAACTGGCCAGAAAAAAAACATGCATGTAGATTTTGGAAGCTTTGCCAAATGTAAACCACTGCCTTCACTGACCTTCCGCTTCTCCCGGGATTTGTTTTAACTTAGATCAGGTCTGAGCAAATGCCCGGTACTTAAATTAATTATTGTTGGTTTCTCCCAGCTGTGGATCCATTTGCTTCTCATTTTCTAACTCCCGTGAGCGTATGCTAGCGGAGCGCAGAGAGTCTTCTCCTGGGAACTCTCTGAAAATTGCTTTTTCATTAGAAGAACGGTAGTCAATATGCTATAAATCATTTTACACCACACCATCCTGAGCTGCGTTTTCAGGGAGGGGGCAAAAAAATAATAATCCTTCTGTAAATAATTATATTATTATTTATTATTTATTAATTTTATTTGTATACCGCCCTTCTCCCGAAGGACTCAGGGCGGTGAACAGGGCAGTACATGTTAAAAGACAAAATACAAAAATTAAAAGAGATTAAACAAAATGCCCACAACTCTTACAATAGGTTAAAACACATTAAAAGTAATAAAAACCCAACCCCATCCCATCAGGCCAGGCCAGCTTGTTCGAAGAGATACGTCTTTAGATCGCGCCGGAAAGAGCGCAGGTCGGGCGCCATCCGGAGCTCAACCGGAAGACGGTTCCATATGGTAGGTCTTTCGTTATACACCTGAAATGGGTCCACCAAAATCTCTTTTCAGCTTCCATTGTTTAACCCTATTCTTTGGTAAAGTTTGGATCCATTTTCTTATTCATGAGATTTTCTTTCTCTTCAGCTGTTTGAGGACATTGTTTATAATACTACAGAGTCAGCATGTTGCTCCCAACAATCTGGGTCCTCATTTTACCGACCTTGCAAGGATGGAAGGCTGAGTCAACCTTGAGCCTGGTCAGGATCGAACTGCTGGCAGCTGGCAGTCAGCAGAAGTAGCCTGCAGTACTGCATTCTAACCACTGCGCCACCACAGTTCATACGATACATAAAATCGTACAGTTTGACTGTATCACATTCAACATTTCCTATGGTTTAATTCACTTTACTTGATACTATCTCAGTATAATTGCTGCTCTGATCATAAATAGGTGCAGTTCCCTGAATAACTTTTAATATTACGTACAAAACCTCATCAGCTACATATATAGTACTTATTTCTGCAGTGTTTGCATGTGACTGTATCAAAAGCACATACATACTGTGTAACATTCCTCTCTTTTAGTTCCTCTTCTTATTTTATGTAAAAGTGCTAGTAACCAATTAAAAACAAGATCACGCAAACCTTTAGTGGTTATCTGTACGGTGCTACCTGTATTTGCTTTTGAATTTTTAATTCAACTGATTTTTTTTAGAAAAAAACACATTACAAATATAACCATAACCTATCATAGTACGCGGTGGCTCAGTGGGTTAGGACGCTGAGCTTGTCGATCAGAAGGTCGGCAGTTTGGCGGGTCAAATCCCGAGTGCCGCGTAGCAGAGTGAGCGCCTGTTACTCGTCCCGGCTTCTGCCAACCTAGCAGTTCGAAAGCACGTAAAAATGCAAGTAGAAAAATAGGGACCACCACGGTGGGAAGGTAACAGCGTTCCGTGCGCCTTTGGCGTCTAGTCATGCCGGCCACATGACCACGGAGACGTCCTCGGACAAGCGCTGGCTCTTCGGCTTTGAAACGGAGATGAGCACCGGCCCCTAGAGTCGGAAACGACTAGCACGCATGTGCGGGGGAACCTTTACCTTTTACCTATCATAGTATCATGGGCAAACAAACTCAGGAAACAAAATTATTTAAATTTCTGGAGTTATCTAGATGGGTATCATAACAGAGTTTTGAAAGCGCCTGAAGGCAGGACCAGAAGCAACGGATGGAAACTAATCAAGGAGAGAAGCAACCTAGAACTAAGGAGGAATTTCCTGACGGTGAGAACAATTAACCAGTGGAACGACTTGCCACCAGAAGTCATGGGGGGGGCTCCATCAGTTGAGTCTTTTAAGAAGAGATTGGACTGCCATTTGTCTAAAATAGGGTTTCCTGATTGAGCAGGGGGTTGGACTAGAAGACCTCCAAGGTCCCTTCCACATCTGTTATTCTACGAAGCCTGCCATAGACATTCTCCAGCTTAACTAGTAAAATGCATTGGAGTTATTCTCTTTTTCATGTTTCCCTCCTACCCTGGACCTAACAACCTTTTCTCTTAAACAGCCCTGTGTCCTCAAATAATGACCTTTCTCCTTGGATGTGGAACAAAGAGGTCTTTCTCGTTGCGACCAATTTAGTCCAGGGAATTACAAATCTTTCCAGAACTAAAATTGGAATTTGTTTCACACCCTTTCCTACGCCCATTGAAACCCATAAAGCGATCTGCAAACCTTTCGGATACGACACGAAAAACACAGATATTTTGATAAAAAGATTGTGTTTATTGCAATAACGTGGCTTCTGTTTAATGAAGAGAAGGACCAGGGGTGACATGAGAACGGTCTTCCAATATCTCAGGGGCTGCCCCAAAGAAGAGGGAGTCAAGCTATTCTCCAAAGCTCCTGAAGGCAGGACAAGAGGCAACAGATGGAAACTCACCAAGGAGAGAAGCAACCTGGAATTAAAGAGAAACTTCCTGACAGTTAGAAGAATTAACCAGTGGAACAACCTGCCTCCAGAAGCTGTGAATGCTCCAACACTGGAAATTTTTAAGAAGAGGCTAGACAGCCATTTGTCTGAAATGGTCTAGGATTTCCTGCATGGGCAGGGGGTTGGACTAGATGACCTCCAGGGTCACTTCCAACTTTATTATTATTATTTTGATGATGATGATTATGATGATGATGATGATCTTTTAGTGTGCTGGTTTGGACTGGCCCAGTTCATTTGTACCCATATAGTTTGCCATCTATAGTTTAGATGGCAAAGCATGGTAAATGTAAAACTCTTCTTCTTGTGCCTCACCACTTACAATTATGGGCTGGCACTCGTTCTGCTATCGTTCCCAAGTGGAGCAATTAGTGTTCCGTTTGCAGATGAAGCGATTACTTTGAGGACACCCATGGAAGCTGACAATTTCTGAACGTGCACATCGTTTAATTAAATGCGCAAGTACAAACTTGCTCCCCAAAGAATGTTAATAAACCAAAACTCCTCTCGGTTTCATTATTTCCGGAAGAGCTTTTGATCGCTTCTTTCCTGCCTTCTGAAGGCCTTCGGATTCGTTCCAAGCATATGTTTCATCAGATGTCTTAAAGATGTATTAAAAATCCGACAACTCTGCAAAGAGACTGGAAGCCGTTTGTGGACTTCCTACGTGTTAAACACAATTAACAGATGGTCAACAGAGAGATTTGAAGATCGGTGTGGTGTTTGGGCTAACCTGATGACATTTTTTTCCTTTTTTCTTTTTCTTTTACATATATATTATGCTTAGATGTTGGGTCGATTTGATTACTAGACCAGACTTTAAACAAATAAGCAATATTAAACCAATAAACCATATTAAGCAAACAAATATTCCTCATCGGGAATATTTGTTTATTTAATATAGTATTTTGTTAAAAAAAACACCAAACCTTGTAACTATTCTCCGTAAGTTCTTTTTTATTCCCGTAGGTTATTATGCACAATAATTCAGTTGTGTTTAGTCTTCAACCTGTCTTCCTCCAATAAGCTTATTGGGAAGCTTATAATGGTTTGTAGACCCATAATGTAAGGGTTGGACTTTGCTGTCTTGGAAAGAGCGGCCTTGGTCATTCAAATGCAGATGAATGGCTGACTCTTGTCCTGATGGGTTTGTTCTCCTATGTTGTGCCAGGCGTTTGTGAAGCTACTCCAAAAATGAATAGTTACTTCTTTCCGACTCTTTTTCAGTTTTACAGGAGATTCCAAGTTAGCTTCTAGTATGCGCTATGTAGAAACGCAATCTATGCAAATTGGAGCATCATATATGATTCAGTTCAACTTGGTGATGGGCTGTGGCCAACAATACACCCCCCACATGGACAATCAGGTGAAACTGGAGTATTCCACTAATCATGGCCTTACTTGGCATCTAGTTCAAGAGGTAAGTCTCTATCATCTATCTGTCTGTCTGTCTGTCTGTCTATCTATTCATATCTATCTATTTATCTAAAATCTATATCATCTCTATCATTTATCTCTGTTTGACTATCTATCTATCTATATATCTAAAATCTATCTCTATCATTATCAATTATCTCGGACTATCTATATCTATCTAAAATCTATATCATCTCTATATTTATCTCTGACTCTATCTATCTCTATCTATCTAAAATCTATCTCTATCATCTCTATCATTTATCTCTGACTATCTAAAATCTATCATCTCTATGACTATCTATCTATCTATCTATCTATCTATCTATCTATCTATCTATCTATCTATCTATCATGCAATAGTGGAATAATAGAAAAAGCTGCATAAGCAATGTTACATAAATTCATTTTAAGTCAGAAATAGAAATTAATGGGGGAATTGTGACAACTGTAGAAAGTGATTTAGCCAGAAGTCAACATACACTTATAGGCAGTGGTGGGATTCAAATAATGTGAACAACTGGTTCTCTGCGTGGATGCCGCTTCCAGAAGTCCGTTCTGGGCCTGGGCAACAAAAAATTAGATACCAGTTCTGCCAAAGTGGTGCGAACCAGCTAAATCCCACCACTGCCTATAGGTTTAGCTCAAATGTAAAGCTAAATCATAATTATGTGTGGATATCAAGCTTCTGGTTGAAGAGAATATTTGGTTATAAACAAAGTAGAGCTGTACATTTCTTATTTAGTGCTAACTCTTATTATTGTCTTCAAAAAAAGGCACATTACAACGTCTATATTTTTGAACAAGTAAGTTTTGTTGATGGCTTAGAGACACCATAGTTCCCAAATTATCTTGTTACTATTGTTTATTTAATTAGTCACCATGTATATCATTTTCCCTGCACATTTTTCAATAATTTCAACTTTTTTACATTTCCATAAATAAGAAACAGGTTTGCCCTTGTATCTGAAATCCTTGTATCTGAAATATAAAAATGTATCTAAATAATACCGGTGAGCAATCCTTGCACAAAACAGTGTTGTTCCGATGCCTTTTCGAATACTTTATTTGTGCAGAAACATCACGCGATTGTGTCAGGGAATTAAACAACACTGTAGCCTATTATAATACCTTCATATTAATTTTCATATATTTGTGTTTGTATGATTCTTTAAGGAATGCCTTCCAAGTATGCCCAGTTGTCAAGAATTTACTCCAGCAAGTATCTATCACTCCAGTGAATATACAAAGTGGAGAAGAATCACAGTACTTTTACCTCAGAAAACCTGGTAATACTGTAATTATTTAGCTTTTTGTGCATACATAGAGATATTGACATGTTCCCCAATGCATTTTACCTGGTAAACATATTATTTTGAACCTTAAAAAATTACTTTTTTCTCGATACAGTCATTTGAATGCATCTATCAGTGGGTTAGGACGCTGAGCTTGTCGATCAGAAGGTCGGCAGTTTGGCGGGTCGAATCCCGAGTGCCGCGTAACAGAGTGAGCGCCTGTTACTCATCCCAGCTTCTGCCAACCTAGCAGTTCGAAAGCACGTCAAAATGAAAGTAGAAAAATAGGGACCACTACGGTGGGAAGGTAACAGCGTTCCGTGCGCCTCTGGCGTCTAGTCATGCTGGCCACATGACCACGGAGACGTCCTCGGACAAGCGCTGGCTCTTCGGCTTTGAAACAGAGATGAACACCGGCCCCTAGAGTCGGAAACGACTAGCACGCATGTGCGGGGGAACCTTTACCTTTTTACCTTTATCCCCTGTTATTTTTCTTCTGTTGTTTTTTTAATGATGCCAATGTTTTATGAAGAATGCCCAGGATGGGAAAAAAATCAAATAATTTTGGCAGATAAACCAAAACTTCGGGAAGCGTTGAGGGTCTTCTCAGTCATAGCCACTTCAGCCAGACATTGACGGGGGTCAGAATTTAAATTCATCTGGGCCTCTTCCCTTTTCCGTTTGTTTTGTCGAGGGCTGAATGAATTCGCAAAAGAAATGTGAATGGATTTTGTGACCTTGAAAGAGCTTTGCATGTTGAGGGAGATCCCATCTTTAACTAATGCATGTGCTTCAAATTCAGATGGGATCCAAATCCCAAAGGTGCTTTTTTCAAGAGGCAACTGGACCTCCTTTGTTTTTTCTTGAAGACGTTTCGCTTCTCATCCAAGAAGCTTCTTCAGTTCTGAATGAATGGTGGAGGATGGAAGATCCCACACTTATTCACACGATTCAAGTGACCCTGAGGGCACAGATAAACGCCCAAGTGGCACCAGTGACTCTCCGAAAGTGTGCAAATGATCAGATTCCTGCAAAGAATATAAATCCTTCCATCCTCCACCCTTCAGTCAGAACCGGGGAAGCTTCTTGGATGAGAAGTGAAACATCTTCAAGGAAAAACAAAGGAAGTCCAGTTGCCTTTTGAAAAAGCACCTTCGGGGGGGGGGGCAACCATGACCTGGAGGACTGAAACATTTGGGATCCAAATATTTCTCCATCCTCCTTCGCCTGCACCCCAACAGTTCAGATATGCACGAATTGTCTTGACACAAATTGCCACAAATACCTTGTTAGTTTCTCAGCAATAGATTTACCTGCAGGACATCAGATTTTTGATTGTCTTTTTTATTACCGGGATCTGCCAGATTAGTAAATATACGGCACGAGTAACTTGTACTAGAGGTATGAGCCAGAGGCGTCCGTTTTCTGGACTTTATTGTACATGACTTATATGTTTCTAATGCTGATGGAAATTAATTTCATTTTTATGGAAGGCATTAACATAAGAACTGGCTTAATGAGATGCAAACAGCTGCCAGTTGCTGCCTTCATAAACAAATCAACACCTAACGACTGAGAGGCCAGATAATTGGATTAATGTAATTAACAGTTAACTCGGAAGGCAGAAAACATAATTTGATTGGTTCTTGGTCCTTTGGCCTCCTTAATAGCGTTTTAAAAAGGTAGCATTTACTCTAAATTCATTGAGAAAACATCGCTTGCGCTTTGCTTCAAGAGGAAAGCATTTGTTGTATTTAAAAATTGGAATGATTTAAGGCTGCGTAGGAACAAAACGCATGGGGAAAATAGGATTCTGACATTGACTGGATTGAATGTGAAATGAAATAAGCTATTGGTCTACCTTTAATACAGGTAGTCCTCGACTTAACGACCAGAATTGACCCCAAAATTTCTATGAGACATTTGTTCAGTGAGTTTTGCCCCATTTTTCGTTGAAGACCTGTCGCTTCTCATCCAAGAAGCTTCTTCGGCTCCGAAGAAGTTTATAAGTCCCTTTTTCTCAAAGCGCCGTTGTAACTTTGAACGGTCAGTAAGTGAACCCTTGCAAGTCCAGGACTACCTGTACTTGCCGGCTGCACCGGAAACTTTGTACACAGAAGTTGTAGAACAGATTCGTGACATTTTCACTTGAGAAGACGTAAACAGAATTTTTTTTAAAAAAAAAAACCGAATCAACACATTTTGTAAAATATCTGCAGTTATGACGTTTTTTTTTTAAAAAATACATTATTGTCTTTTTTTATTTGTTTAAATAAAAAAAACAGCAGATCAAGCTGAGAAACAGTACAATTAGAACAACATAGAGCACTTCCACTTGAAAACCAAACTGCATTTGATATGAGAACAAGAGCATGTTTGTCGCTGGGTTTCCAAGGATTAAGAATTTGTTGGTTATTCTCTTTTAGCCTCAGTGATGTGAATTCAGCTTGTTCGACGATGAGCTTTGTTTGTCCTGTGGATTTTTGAAGATACTGTTGTAAAACTATTGTAAAACCTCTATAGAGAAGAATGAATGATGCATTATCTTCGGATCACTGACAATTACAAATGCTTCTGATCTGCTGAGTCTAGGTGTAGTCAGGGAGTCTTATAGAGGAATAACCAATGTGATTCTAGGTAGACTAAAATTAGTCATCTATAACCATCATGAGCTACTCTGTGACACACTCCTTGCTCCAGGAATATTAAATCTAGACAACTAGCCCTAAGCATTAACATAAGAACACAAGGATGTTTTTAACATTTCCTCCCGAGAAACGGGAGTTGAAAATTGGAAAATTTCATCCAAAGTTTATTTTGTTTTTCAGTTTTAAAGGATGGGGCAATAACGATGGTCTAGAATAATTCATTGAAACTTAACATTAAGATTGAAACTTAACATTAAGGAAACCAAGATCATGGCATCCGGGCCCTCTCAATTCCTGGCAAATAGATGGGGAAGAAATGGAGGTAGTGAGAGATTTTATTTTCTTGGGCTCCAAGATCACCGCAGATGGGGACTGCAGCCAAGAAATTAAAAGACGCTTGCTCCTGGGGAGGAAAGCCATGGCAAATCTAGACAGCACACTAAAAAGCAGAGACATCACCCTGCCAACAAAAGTGCATATAGTCAAGGCTATGGTCTTCCCAGTTGCAATGTATGGCTGTGAAAGTTGGACTGTAAAAAAGGCCGAGCGCCAAAGAATGGAGGCCTTTGAACTCTGGTGCTGGAGAAGACTCCTGCGAGTCCCTTGGACTGCAAGGCGATCAAACTGGTCAGTCCTAGAGCAGATCAACCCTGACTGCTCTTTAGAAGGCCAGATCCTGAAGCTGAAACTCAAAATACTTTGGCCACCTGATGAGAAGGAAGGACTCACTGGAGAAGAGCCTCATGCTGGGAAAGATTGAGGGCAAGAGAAGAAGGGGACGACAGAGAATGAGGTGGCTGGATGGAGTCACTGAAGCAGTAGGTGTGAGCTTAAAGGGACTCTTGAAGATGGTAGAGGACAGGAAGGCCTGGAGGAATGTTGTCCATAGGGGCGCGATGGGTCAGACACGACTTCGCAGCTAACAACAACAAGAATAATTCAACTGTAGGAAAATTCCATTCAAAGGATCAGAGTTTATTTTGTTTTTCAGTTTTAAAGCATGGCACAATAACAATGGTCTAGAATAATTCAGCTGTAGGAAGCCACTGAAGCAACGTGATTCGCAAGTGACGGTCATTGAGAGTTTCTGAGAATTCAAGCTTATTTTCCTGGATTCGTTTCCTTAACGTCTAAGGTGTCCATTTTGTATGACTGCCTAAAGAATGGCAAAAACAATGGCTTTAATGTTTAATGTTCATTTCTGAAGTATTTGAGTGACAATACAAGAACATCTTGTAAGGTTTTTCTTACCGAAGCTTGTACATTACCAAAATGCTATTCAAATTCCTGTTTGTCAAAATGTGTTTGTTTCTTTATTAGTAATGAAACACAACTGACAAAACTAGGGTCTGGCTGACTTTAAAAAATGTTCAGGAAAGTATAAAACAATAATAAAGGCAAACACCTTAATACAGTACATTGATTGTAGTAGCGTTTATTATAGGCTTTCAGAATTTATTCTTAAGTATACAGTGGAAGGCGTTGGGTACACCAGTGTAAATATTAATTAATTAATAAATTTAGTAAAGGTAAAGTTCCCCCGCACATGCGTGCTAGTCGTTTCCGACTCTAGGGGCCGGTGCTCATCTCCGTTTCAAAGCCGAAGAGCCAGCGCTTGTCCGAGGATGTCTCCGTGGTCATGTGGCCGGCATGACTAGACGCCAAAGGCGCACGGAACGCTGTTATCTTCCCACCGTAGTGGTCCCTATTTTTCTACTTGCATTTTTACGTGCTTTCGAACTGCTAGGTTGGCAGAAGCTGGGACGAGTAACAGGCGCTCACTCTGTTACGCGGCACTCGGGATTCGACCCGCCAAACTGCCGACCTTCTGATCGACAAGCTCAGCGTCTTAACCCACTGAGCCACCGCGTCCCTACTTAATAAATTTAGAGTCAGTTAATTAATTTAGAGTCGAGACAATGTTGTGAAGATGGAGTCTTCAGTTTGCAATGCCATTGAACTACATAGCCACATGTAACTAATTCTTTCCATTGCTTTAATCTACAATTTAAGTTTATCTTTTATTTTGGGGTTATTCTAAGCCAGGGGTAGGCAACCTTGGCTCTTTTATGACTCGTGGACTTCAACTCCCAGAATTCCTGAGCCAGCCATGCTGAGGGGAAAGGGAGAGATTTCCAAGCTGAGCCAGCTTGGCTCAGGAATTCTGGGAGTTGAAGTCCACGAGTCATAAAAGAGCCAAGGTTGCCTATTCCTGTAATCTAAGCTGAATATCAGTTTTCTCATTGTGAACAGAAAGATTCTCTTTTGTCTCGTGGATTTGTGCGTGCTTTTAGTGAACACACAATGCTGATTCTTCCCTCAAGGTCCGGTGCAACCCGTTTCCGGTGGAGTCAGTGCTATTACACAGCTCAAGATGAGTGGGCATTAGACAACATTTATATAGGACAGCAATGCCCTCATATGTGCAACGGGCACGGCTGGTGCGATCATGGCATTTGCAGGTATGTTTGCTGGTAGAGAAAAAGACTTTGAAATTATGGGTAGTCCTCGCTTTCCATACACAGTTGAGGCCAAACTTCCTGTTGCTAACTGAGACCGTTGTTAAGTGAGTTTCACTCCATTTTATGACTTTTCTTGCCACAGCTGTTAAGAGAATCACTGCAGTTGTTAAGTCAGTAACACGGTTGTAAAGTGAATCTGGATTCCCCATTGACTTTGCTTGTGAGCCGTGGTGGCGCAGTGGTTAGATTGCGGTACTGCAGGCTACATTTCTTGACTGCCGGGTGCCTTCAGTTCTTGGGTGCATCTAGCACAGGGGTGTCAAACTCGCAACGTCACATGACGTGTCTTGACGTATCATGACTTTTTTTTCCATTGCCAGGGCTGGGGTGGGGGTGGTTTTGGCATGATGCATCTGGCCTGTGGGCTGGCAGTTTGACACCCCTGGTCTAGCAGTGTGCGGGCGAGCATTGTCATGAACCAGCACCACACTGGAAAGGGTGCCATAGAAAATCCCGCCCAATGTGAAGATACCAGAGGAGTATGGCGAGTGAAGTTCGTGGAGCGTGATTCGACCATCAACTGTGAAACATTACGAAAACTCAAACGAGCCAACCATAACAAGCGTCAGGGCCGGCTGACTTCCGATGTGGTGTTGGTTCATGAGAATGCTCGCCTGCACTCCGCTAGACGCACCCAAGAATTTTTGAAGCAGTTCCGTTGGGATGTTTTCGATGACACACATCCCCGATAGCCCAGATTTGGCACCGAGCGACAACTAACTAAGGAATTTGAAACCTTGTAAAACGTTACAACAAGGGCCTCAATTTGAATGGCGCTTAGGTCAAAAAGTCATGTCGTGTTGTAGTTTTCTAATGTGTGTAATAAAAGTTCTGTATCTGCGAGTGTCTGTCATGGATACCCAAATGAATCGCCCTTGTATATGTAAATAGGTTATACGTGTTCCCGTCCAATGTCATTTGGATGTTCATTTGTTCATGCCGTATCAACACCCTCACATGCGTACAATGCGTTTGTTCTCTGCAGATGTGACTCTGGATATCAAGGTACTGAGTGTCACCCTGAAAATAATCTACCTTCAACTATAATATCTGATTTTGAGAATCCGAACATTTTGGAAACAGAATGGCAGGAAGTCATTGGCGGGGAGATTGTAAAACCAGAACAAGGTTGCGGTGTGATCTCATCTGGATCCTCTCTTTATTTCAACAAGGTATCCGTTAGACGGCTTGGTGGCCTAGAGGTGCAACTTTCATCCCCGCAATCAAGAGGCTGAGAGTTCAGTTCTAGGGAGCGGCAGATATATCTCTCATCTGCTGTGAGCTTCCCATAGGTGCCAGGAAGGGCATCCAGCCAGTAAATGCTCAGCTCCATTCATTTGCCCCACTCCACCTGAATGTAAGGGATTACAAGATGTGTTAAAATGGAGGGGGGGGGCAAGAGAAAAAAAAACCCTGTCTATCCATTAAATATAATGTGATCTGGAAGAAAGGCAGCAGAATGACTTAGATCAGGAGTGTCAAACTGCCGGTCCGTAGGCTGGACACGTCACGAGGAAACCGCACCCACCCCTCTGCCGGCAATGGGGGAAAAGCTTGGCAACATCACGAGTTTGATCCGTCTGACTTAGATTGTGAAACACAAAGAGAACATTCTTGCATGGTTTACTTTTTGCATTAGAATGTTTTCATTTTGGGGAAAAAAATAGGAAAATAGGAAATTCTGTTTTAACATATGTAAACAATTACAGGCAGCTTCATCTGTACAGGGTGATCCTGAGTGTATCTTCACAGTTAAACCATAACCTACTATTCAGTGTCTTTTAAATGGGCTTCATTTTTTTTAAGAAAAATAATAATTAATTATAGGTAGTCCTTGACTTAACAAACATTCATTTAGTGACCAATCGAAGTCACAGCGGCACTGAAAAACTGGCCTATAACTTTTTTTTATTTGTTTTTACTTGACTGCATATCTTTCCCCTTTAATGACTGAGACTGCAGCTCCTTGCAGCAAATTGTTCTGTGACTAGTAAATTCAGTGTAAGGTTATTTGCCACTATAAATAAATTAATAAATATTTTAGGCTCAGTTGGAGTCGTAAATCAAGGACTACCTGTAAATAAGAGTATGTAATTGCATTCATAATTGATCATCTGACAAACTGACACTGTGTCAGTGAGAGGAGCAGCAAACAAATTTAATAAATGAATAAAATATAAATGCCATGCTGAATTATAACGAGGTCAACAACTTTAGGAATCTGTGCAAAAATCCCCCAGAATTAATCTTCAAAAGCAACATTGTTATTTGTATGTACACTGGGAGCTTAATGCACCAGAGAAAAATTTTGTATGTGTCCAATCAGACTTGGCCAATAAACAACTATTCTATTCTATTCTATTCTATTCTATTCTATTCTATTCTATTCTATTCTATTCTATTCTATTCTATTCTATTCTATTCTATTCTATTCTATTCCCAATAAAGATTCTATTCTATTCTATTCTATTCTATTCTATTCTATTCTATTCTATTCTATTCTATTCTATTCTATTCTATTCTATTCTATTCTATTCTATTCTATTCCCAATAAAGATTCTATTCTATTCTATTCTATTCTATTCTATTCTATTCTATTCTATTCTATTCTATTCTATTCTATTCTATTCTATTCTATTCTATTCCCAATAAAGATTCTATTCTATTCTATTCTATTCTATTCTATTCTATTCTATTCTATTCTATTCTAATTCTAATTCTAATTCTATTCTATTCTATTCTATTCTATTCTATTCTATTCTATTCTATTCTATTCTATTCTATTCTATTCTATTCTATTCTATTCCTGTTCCATTCCATTCCATTCTATTCTATTCTATTCCCAATATTCTATTCTATTCTATTCTATTCTATTCTATTCTATTCTATTCTATTCTATTCTATTCTATTCTATTCTATTCTATTCTATTCTATTCTATTCTATTCTATTCTATTCTATTCTATTCTATTCTATTCTATTCCCAATATTCTATTCCCAATATTGTATTGTATTGTATTGTATTGTATTGTATTCCATTCCATTCCATTCCATTCTATTCTATTCCCAATATTCTATTCTATTCTATTCTATTCTATTCTATTCTATTCTATTCTATTCTATTCTATTCTATTCTATTCTATTCTATTCCCAATATTCTATTCTATTCCCAATATTCTATTCTATTCTATTCTATTCTATTCTATTCTATTCTATTCTATTCTATTCTATTCTATTCCCAATATTCTATTCTATTCTATTCTATTCTATTCTATTCTATTCTATTCTATTCTATTCTATTCTATTCTATTCTATTCTATTCTATTCCCAATATTCTATTCTATTCTATTCTATTCTATTCTATTCTATTCTATTCTATTCTATTCTATTCCCAAGAAAGATTCTATTCTATTCTATTCTATTCTATTCTATTCTATTCTATTCTATTCTATTCTATTCTATTCTATTCCCAATAAAGATTCTATTCTATTCCATTCCATTCCATTCCATTCTATTCCATTCTATTCTATTCCATTCCATTCTATTCTATTCTATTCTATTCTATTCTATTCTATTCTATTCTATTCTATTCTATTCCCAATAAAGATTCTATTCTATTCTATTCTATTCTATTCTATTCTATTCTATTCTATTCTATTCTATTCTATTCTATTCTATTCTATTCTATTCCTGTTCCATTCCATTCCATTCTATTCTATTCTATTCCCAATATTCTATTCTATTCTATTCTATTCTATTCTATTCTATTCTATTCTATTCTATTCTATTCTATTCTATTCTATTCTATTCTATTCCCAATATTCTATTCCCAATATTGTATTGTATTGTATTGTATTCCATTCCATTCCATTCCATTCCATTCCATTCCATTCTATTCTATTCCCAATATTCTATTCTATTCTATTCTATTCTATTCTATTCTATTCTATTCTATTCCCAATATTCTATTCCCAATATTGTATTGTATTGTATTGTATTGTATTGTATTCCATTCCATTCCATTCCATTCTATTCTATTCCCAATATTCTATTCTATTCTATTCTATTCTATTCTATTCTATTCTATTCTATTCTATTCTATTCTATTCTATTCTATTCTATTCCCAATATTCTATTCTATTCCCAATATTCTATTCTATTCTATTCTATTCTATTCTATTCTATTCTATTCTATTCTATTCTATTCTATTCTATTCTATTCCCAATATTCTATTCTATTCTATTCTATTCTATTCTATTCTATTCTATTCTATTCTATTCTATTCTATTCTATTCTATTCTATTCTATTCTATTCTATTCCCAATATTCTATTCTATTCTATTCTATTCTATTCTATTCTATTCTATTCTATTCTATTCTATTCCCAAGAAAGATTCTATTCTATTCTATTCTATTCTATTCTATTCTATTCTATTCTATTCTATTCTATTCTATTCTATTCCCAATAAAGATTCTATTCTATTCCATTCCATTCCATTCCATTCTATTCCATTCTATTCTATTCCATTCCATTCTATTCTATTCTATTCTATTCTATTCTATTCTATTCTATTCTATTCTATTCTATTCCCAATAAAGATTCTATTCTATTCTATTCTATTCTATTCTATTCTATTCTATTCTATTCTATTCTATTCTATTCTATTCTATTCTATTCTATTCTATTCTATTCTATTCTATTCCTGTTCCATTCCATTCCATTCTATTCTATTCTATTCCCAATATTCTATTCTATTCTATTCTATTCTATTCTATTCTATTCTATTCTATTCTATTCTATTCTATTCTATTCTATTCTATTCTATTCTATTCTATTCTATTCTATTCTATTCCCAATATTCTATTCCCAATATTGTATTGTATTGTATTGTATTGTATTCCATTCCATTCCATTCCATTCCATTCCATTCTATTCTATTCCCAATATTCTATTCTATTCTATTCTATTCTATTCTATTCTATTCTATTCTATTCTATTCTATTCTATTCCCAATATTCTATTCTATTCCCAATATTCTATTCTATTCTATTCTATTCCCAATATTCTATTCTATTCTATTCTATTCTATTCTATTCTATTCTATTCCCAATATTCTATTCTATTCTATTCTATTCTATTCTATTCTATTCTATTCTATTCTATTCTATTCTATTCTATTCTATTCTATTCTATTCTATTCCCAATATTCTATTCTATTCTATTCTATTCTATTCTATTCTATTCTATTCTATTCTATTCTATTCTATTCTATTCTATTCCCAAGAAAGATTCTATTCTATTCTATTCTATTCTATTCTATTCTATTCTATTCTATTCTATTCTATTCTATTCTATTCTATTCTATTCTATTCTATTCTATTCTATTCTATTCTATTCTATTCTATTCTATCCAAGTTGGATAGAATAGATAGTTATTAGATAGTTATCTCCATCATCTCAACCTTTCTGACCCTACCCTACCTAGCCCATCCCATCTCAACCCTGATGCTTATTCACATATCTATATAAAATAACACGGTCCCTGTTAATTCAGTTAACACAGTTTCATTGCCTTAGTTAGAAAAGTGTGCTGAATAGATATGGAAAAAATAAAATGCTAACAACAAGCTCCTCAGAGAATAAAGAGTGGGAAAAGAAACGAGTTTAATAATAAAGTACCAGGCAGCTGAAATTTGAATAAGAATTACATCACAACAAAGCCTGAATCTCTTTCAAGTGAGGTACATGTTAAAAAAAACCCAAAACACATTTTAATTGAAATTGTGGTCAACATTTTGAGCTTAATGACATGGATTTGAAAACCCAAAAGATCTGGCTGCGGTACCCGGTCATTCAAGATGGCTACATATCTAAGCGAAATAATGGTTCCCTAATTCTTGAGAGCATCTAATCCTGGCAAGATTTAATCCCTCCCAACAGCTGTTCTTGAGGATTGGTTATGGAGCAATCCCACTGATTGCTGAAGCATTAATCTGAATTATGTTACATTGCTCCTGTTGTGAAGAGGCCTGGCTCCAGCTAATATCTCCCCATCTGCTCAGATCCCCACGCTTTCAGATCCATTTGATTTACAGTGGCTACCCGTGTTTCCCATCCTTAGGAAGCCTAAGATGTGCGGATTTTAACCTCCAGAATTCCCCAGAAAACTCAGGAAAAAATAGGCAGAAAGGGCACTTTATCCAGGGTCCTCTCCGCAGCATTTATTCTTATTTGTTATTTATTCTTCTTCTTGATGCAAATTTCTCAGGTGCTGTATTTAAAATATCTATGTCCTCCCTCCCTTCTTCTCTCTTCTTCTTCCTGCTCTCCTTCCTTCCTCCCTCCCTCCCTCCCTTCTTCAATAATAATAATAATAATAATAATAATAATAATAATAATAATAATAATAATAATAATAATAATAGAGTTGGAAGGGACTTTGGAGGTCATCTAGTCCAACCCCCTGCTCAGGCAGGAAACCCTATCCCATTTCAGACAAATGGCTGTCCAATGTCTTCTTAAATACTTCCAGTGTTGGAGCATCCACCACCTCTGGAGGCAGGCTGTTCCACTGGTTAATTGTTCTCACTGTCAGGAAATTTCTCCTTTGTTCCAGGTTGCTTCTCTCCTTGACTAGTTTCCATCCGTTGCTTCTCGTCCTCCTTCCTTCCTTCCCTCCCTCTTCTTCCTCCTCCTCCTCCTCCTTCTCCTTCCTTTTTTTTCCTTTTCCTTCCTCCTTTCTTCTTCTTCCTCTTCTTCCTCTTTCCTTTCCTGGGTCTAATGGAAAAAAGACTTGGGGGGGGGAAAATTTGGAACTCCGATTTTATATATGGTAACATCAGCAAGACTGCTCTGCGCACAAAAATGGAAGGAGTTTTCCATTCCCAGCATGGAAGAATGGCTATAAAAGTTGATGGAATTAGCAGAGATGGCTAAATTGACTGTTTTGATTTTGTGTGTGTGTGTGTGTCTGTGTGTGTGTGTCTGTATGTGTGTCTGTGTGTGTGTGTGTGTGAAGTATTGTCAAGTCTTTTTGAATACACCTTGCTAATTAAATCTTTCTTTCCTGTTTTGGCCTAACCCAAGGCTATCCACAGGATATAGTCACAACTTATGACAGCTCATTATTTGTGTAAATTATTCAAATACACACACACACACACACACACACACACTTGGAAACCACTTCTGGACTTTGTGCTTGAGGTGAGAAAAAATAATACTGTTATTGATTGGAGCGATTTGTTGACACAGAAATGGCTCATTCATAGAAACGTAAAAAGTTGGTGCAACGATAATGTCTTATTTTACTGCAACAGAGGGAGTTGGAAGTCAACGCCTTTTCTTTTCTTTTCTCTTCCCCCCCCACCCCCCTTTTCCACACTTCTCTTTTTCCCCTTTCCCTTCCCTTTGGTATTTTCGTATTTTATATTGAAAGTTAATGGGGGGGAAAGTGTTCAAAAAGAGGAGAAATGGATGCTCCCTCAGAGGAGAAGGAATTAGGAGGGACCAAGGAGAAAAAAAGTGTTTTTAATAATAATAATAATAATAATAATAATAATAATAATAATAATAATAATAATAATAATAATAATAATAATAATAATTTTATTTATATACCGCCCTTCTCCCGAAGGACTCAGAGACTGGACCACTGTTTGTCTGAAATGGTATAGGGTTTCCTGCCTGAGCAGGGGGCTGGACTAGAAGACCTCCAAGGTCCCTTCCAACTTTATTATTATTATTATTATTATTATTATTATTATTATTATTATTATTATTATTATTGTTGTTGTTGTTGTTGTTGTTGTTGTTGTTGTTGTTGTTGTTGTTATTATTATAAAACTTTTACTCATTAAACATGAAACTCAGTCAACTGAACACTCAAATTGACTGGCACTGATGGTTGACACGGGTTGCTGCCAGCATCCCAGGTATCAACCAGGCACCTCCTTAAAATGTAAGATGTTCCGAGTAGCGCAGGTTTTTGCAGCATTGCTGGAGTTATTGCAGGAAGTTGCAATTTCTTGATGTATTTTGCAAAGTTTTTGGACATCGTTCCCAGTGCCCCGATGACTATGGGTATCGCTGTTGCATGTTTCATCCATAATCGCGCAGTTTCGATGGCCAGGTCGTGGTATTTCGTAATTTTTCCCAGTTCTTTTTCTTCGACTCTGACATCTCCTGGTCCAGCGATATCTATTATTATTATTATTATTATAAAACTTTTATTCATAAAACATGAAACTCAGTCAACTGAACACTCAAATTGACTGGCGCTGATGGTTGACACGGGTTGCTGCCAGCATCCTAGGTATCAACCAGGCATCTCCTTAAAATGTAAGATGTTCCGAGTAGCGCAGGTTTTTGCAGCATTGCTGGAGTTATTGCAGGAAGCTGCAATTTCTTGATGTATTATCATTATTATTATTATTATTATTATTATTATTATTATTATTATTATTATTATTATTATTATTATTATTATTATTATCATCATCATCATTATGATCATTATGCGGACCGATGAAGCTTAGAAAGAAAAGAGCACTTAAAAACACATCTAACAAAAAGCGATGCTTCGTTGTCCCCTTTATTTTGAGGGGGTGGGGGGTGGGCGCTAGGAAAGCAGCCAGCCCTTCAGGTTTGCACACTGGGAAAAAGCCACTCCTAATTCCCTACCTGAATGGATGAAATCACTCAGAAACAAGAGCGGAAAGTGTGGCTTTCGCCGTTGTGTTGCTTTTTACCGTTTCCAAGGTTGTGCATTGTTAGCCTTTATTGCTTGACCTTCGCCGTAAACGAAAGAGACAGGGTGTGAGTTTCATTACCCCTGTTGGGCTCCGCTTTAGGAACCCCCATGGAAAGCCACTGTGAGTCTCGGCAAGCTCACAACAGATGCCGGAGATTGATTGTGTTGCTCTAATGTTTGATGAGGTACGCACAGTCCAAGAGGAGAACAATTACTGTTAATCCTTGGTGGCCCCTCGGATGAGTTGGAGGCTGTTCCTTAATCTGCAAAGTCCAGGTGTGAAACATCTCTTGTTTAAAGCTTCACTCACTGTCACTAACCTTGACAAGAGCCTCCCTGAGATATTTTTAATCAAAACCTTTTTTTTTAATATACAGGCAGCCGTCTTAGGAATAGTAAAATAATCATAATAATCATCTTTCTTTTTTTAAAAAAAAACAACAACAAACGTATGTTTTAACCTCCTTGGTTGCAACCTCTTAATTGGGAACCCAATTCTATTTCTTATATTGACACAATTTATTTTAGGTGGGTGTAAAATTCTGGGCAGAAATCTCTTTCTTTTTAATTCGTCTCCCCCATTTCCTTGGTGATTTTAATCATTAAAGGATTTTTTTAAAAAAATAACATGCAATGACGTAGTGGTGATTCATCTCCCCGGAAAAGGAGATTTTGTATTTTAGACTTCAAGAATGACAATTCTATCTGGAATTGCATTTCGACTGTTTACATGTGGAAGGAGATAGCTTGGTTATCTATGGAGAGCCAGACAGCTTGAACCCAGAGCCAGAATGTCATGTGATTTTTCTCTGATAAATGGATCACCCTATCAAAGACCAGATTTCTTTTTCACTGAAAGAGGAAGAAAGAAGGAACATATCAACTTGAGCCTCGCTGTTACTTCCCATTTTGTTCATGTTTTAGGTAGTTCTGAAGTCAGATTGTATTTTAAAATAATATCCCTATCATGTTCTATCAATTTACATTTTGCAATAGAGACGAGCTGGTTTGCTATGAAAGAATAGGGTGAATAGAAAACCGTGGGCCAAAACGATACAGAACATTTTTAGATGCTAATCTATCCGCTTGGTAAAAGAGCATAAAATGGATGTAACTAATCTTCTGGTAAATAGTTAAACTCAGATCAATTAAATTCATGTCACACATGCTGGCATAGACTTAATCAATATCTGCCAACAGCCCTTACTGCTTCCTTAGGATAACTTCCAACTTGGGGTCTCCAACCTTGGGAACCTCTAAAACGTGTGGACTTCAACTCCCAGAATTCCTTGGCCGATCATATTGTTGTATGTTTTGAAATAACAATAATACATAATAAAAATAAAGGATTTTTTTAAATCTCATTTTCTAAATCAGCTGAGAGCAATAGCCCTTACCTTTACTCCTGCATGTGTCTAGGTCACAGGTCTGCAACCTGCGGCTCCGGAGCCGCATGCGGCTCTTTCAGCCGTCTCCTGTGGCTCCCAGTCCTCTGCCATGTACAGTCCAAAAAAAAAAAAAGTGGGACTAAAAAAGTTCAACCAATCAATTCAAATATGCAGGGTAGGTGTATATCTTGCCTTGGCTCCACTCTTCAGACAAACCCTGTTCTGCGCATGTGCGTATGTACGCGCATGTGCAGACATTTTTTGCAGCTCCCAGATTTTCCTTTTGTGAGGGAACCGGTTCCGAGTGGCTCTTTCACTGTTTCAGGTTGCTGACCCCTGGTCTAGGTAACCTATTCATAATCTGAAAAGGAAAAATATCCATCATTGTAAAAAGAGGATTAAAAATCAGGCTTGCATAACTTATAAAATGTTTACATAGTCAATACACCTACATCCCTTAGCTCAGACATGTCAAACACAAGGCCTGGGGGCCAGATCCGGCCCGCGAAGTGGTTTCATGTGGCCCGCAAAGCCATCCTGGAAACAGTGAGGGAACGGCCCCCACTGCCTTGGCCCTGGCCCAGAGACCCTCCTTCCGCCAAAGACCCTCAGATCTGCCCCACTCCTGCCCGGGACCCCATAGGCACCCTTGATGCGAATGATGTAGAGCTGGCCACGCCCACCCAGTAGGCCATACGCACTCTAGCCACGCCCACCCAGTAGGCCACGCCCACCCAGGCCATACCCACCCGGCCCCCTGAGGGCAACTGCAATGCTGATGCGGCCCTCAATGAAATTGAGTTTGACACCCCTGCCTTAGCTAAACCAGTTTCAGTGACATGAACCCAATACGGGCCAAATCTATAGATAGATAGGTGGATGGATGGATGGATGGATGGATGGATGGATGGATGGATGGATGGACGGACGGACGGACGGATGGATGGATGGATAGACAGACAGACAGACAGACAGATACAGTGGTGGGATTCAGCCAGTTTGCACCACTTTGGCAGAACCGGTAGCTAATTTTTTGTTGCCCAGGCCCAGAATGGACTCCCGGACGCGGCATCCACGCAGAGAATCGGTTGTTTACGAATTTGAATCCCACCACTGGATGGATAGATAGATAGATAGATAGACAGACAGACAGACCAGACAGAGAGACCAGACAGACAGATGATAGATAGATAAAGAAAGAAAGATGATAGATAGATGATAGATAGATAGATAGATAGATAGATGATAGATAGATAGATAGATATAGAAATAGATAGATATATAGATATAGAAATAGATAGATAGATAGATAGATAGATAGATAGATAGATAGATAGACAGACAGACAGACAGACAGACAGACAGACAGACAGACACAGAGTGAGAGAGAGAGAGACAGAGAACCTGTCACATACAGTACATGGGCACACTTGCAATTTAAGATTCCCTGTAGATTTTACTATTTGGGGTTGTCTCCTCTGTGAGATTGGATAACATCATCACCACCAACAACAACCTCATCATCATCCTCAATATCATCAATGCATTTTTTTTTCTTGTTCCTTATATGCTCCAGGCTGGGAAGAGACAGTTGGTGAGCTTGGATTTGGACACCACCTGGGTAGATTTTGTCCAGTTTTACATTCAGATCGGCGGAGAGAGTCCTTCCTGCAACAAACCAGACAGCAGAGAAGAAGGCGTCCTCTTGCAATACAGCAACAATGGAGGCATCACCTGGCATGCCCTGGCGGAAATGTACTTCTCTGACTTCAGCAAGTCCAGGTAGCGATTCATCCCATTGCCGAAGAGTTTTGATGTTTACCGACGGCAGCATGATTAGCCTTACATTCATATCTGAGGAACTGTTTCGCCCCGATGGGATTGGCCCATGTCTCACTCCACCTTTGGATCCCATTGGTTAAAAATTTTGGCTGGGAGGTTCAGGAGAAGAGCCTTTTCTGCCGTGGCCTTTTCTGCCTTCTGGAATATTCTCCAGCTGGAGGGGAGCCTGGCCTCCACCTTCCTGGCTTTCCAGAAGAGCTGGAAAACCTGACTCTGTCAGCCAGTTTGGGGCCCCAATGGGGGTGCTCTACACTGGGGGTGGCTGATGGTATAGAGTAGAGGTCTCCAAACCTGACGACTTTAAGTCTTATGGACCCCAACTCCCAGAATTCTGCAGCCAGTGTGGCTGGCTAGGGAATTCTGGGAGTTGAAGTCCACAAGAATTAAAGTTGCCAAGTTTGGAGACTCTTGGTACAGCAAGACCATCCTCAGTCACAGGTCACCCACCCTCTTGGTTTTTTTTAGTTTTTATGTAATCTTTCATAATTATAATTATGTAGGAGAAGACCAGGCTGAGCTAGAAGCCAGAGTTAAACATGTCATCAGTTTGGAATCATTACATAGCCACCAGAGACTCAAGCCCGCCCTCCCTTGAATTCCATTTACCCTTATCTAGCCCTATTGATTGTCAGTTGACCAGATTCTTCTTTATAGGTAACAGTAATAAACTATTCTGTTCTCTGAACTGGACAAATGCTCCTGGTTATTTGTGTCTGGCAAATTGTTTTGTATTATCTTTTTATCTTTATAATCATTTTGTAAGCCGCTCAGAGTTGCTGCAATGGGGTGATGAGCAGCATATGAATTTAAATAACAATAATAACAATAATAATGATGTATCCACAAGCTTTTTAGAATTGCACAAGTTCAGAGTTGCTGCAACGGCGAGATGAGCAGCATATGAATTTAAATAACAATACTACTAATAGTAATAATAACCACAGTAATAATAAGGACAGTGCAAGGGTCATAAATGCCCGCCAGTTGCCAAGTGCCCAAATTTGGATCGTGGGACCGTGGGTATGTGGCAACGGTCGTAACTGTGAAAAACGGTCATAAGTCACTTTCTTTTTAGTGCCGTTGTAATTTCAAAGGATCACTAAATAAATGATTGTAAGCCAAGGTCTAGAAGACCTCCAAGGTCCCTTGCAACTCTATTATTATTATTATTATTATTATTATTATTATTATTATTATTATTATTATTATTATTATTATTATTTGCACAGTCAGCCAGATGTTCAGACTGGATATGGCATTTTTGTCTGCCTGTCGAGTCCTTACCAAGGACCTGGGATAGGCAGATGTGGATCTTTGATGGTATTACAGATCTCATCGCAGGATGGAAGCAGTTCCTAGTAAGGCCGCCTTTTGCAATTGACTAATGGAGAACTTGTCAATGCCGATGATGGTGTCCAAGTGGTGCTCCACTTGTTTTGGGATTGCACCCAAGACGCCTATTACTATTGGTACTACCTTTGCTTGCCTTTGCCTATTTGTAGGGACGCGGTGGCTCAGTGGGTTAGGACGCTGAGCTTGTCGATCAGAAGGTCGGCAGTTTGGCGGGTCGAATCCCGAGTGCCGCGTAGCAGAGCGAGCGCCTGTTACTCGTCCCAGCTTCTGCCAACCTAGCAGTTCGAAAGCACGCAAAAATGCAAGTAGAAAAATAGGGACCACTACGGTGGGAAGGTAACAGCGTTCCGTGTGCCTTTGGCGTCTAGTCATGCCGGCCACATGACCACGGAGACGTCCTCGGACAAGCGCTGGCTCTTCGGCTTTGAAATGGAGATGAGCACCGGCCCCTGGAGTCGGAAATGACTAGCACACATGTGCGGGGGAACCTTTACCTTTTTTACCTTAGGGCTTTGTAGTTTGTCATCTTCTCCAGTTCTTTCTCGTCTATTCTGCTGTCTCCAGACACTGCCATGTCCACTGTCCAGAATTGTTGTTGTTATTAAATATTGATGTTAAATATTAATGTTAATGTTAAATATTATTAAATATTCTTATTAAATATAGCTGCAGCCTTAAATGAAATAGAAAAGTTTGGTTTGTGCCAGGTGCAATTTTTATTATCTGTATTTAACTTGTGTGGGTTCAAACAGGGTTTTTTTTCCCCTCCCTGGTATCCTTTTTTATATTTGCATTGATGTGTTCCATCGCATTTTCCATGTTGCTTTTAACACGATGAGCAATGTCTGCCGGTAGGTTTGTCTACCTGGAGCTTCCTCCGGCTGCGAAGACCCCCTGCACGCGATTCCGTTGGTGGCAGCCGCTGTTTTCGGGAGAAGGTTATGACCAGTGGGCCATTGACGACATCATCATTCTGTCTGAAAAGCTGAAACAGGTCATCCCTGTGGCTAACCCCACTTTGCCTCAGGTAGGTAAATCAGGTCGAACGATACTCACACGGCCTTTGCGAAAAGGTTAGCACAGACCAGAGCTTTTTTTTTTTTTAAACTCGGCAACTTTAAGACGTGTGGATGTCAGCTCCAATATGTCTATGGAGATACTCAGTTGTCCAGGTTGTGGTTATCCCAAAGGTGCTTTTTCAAGAGGCAACTGGACTTTCTTGTTTTCCTTTGAAGATCTTTCCCTTCTCATCCAAGAAGCTTCTTCAGCTCTGACCGGAGGGTGGGGAATGGAAAGATTTATACTCCTTGCAGAGAGCTGGTCGTTTGCATTCTTTTAGAAGGTCGTTGAGGCCACTTGGAGGGTTTAACCTGTGTCCTCAGGGCCACCTGAGTGGTTCAAATGGGTGTGGAGCCTTCTTGGAAGTGAAGAAAGGACGGTGTTATAGATTGCTTCCATAATTCAGCTCCCATAATTCTGGGAGTTGAAGTCCACCTGTATTGAAGCTGCCACATTTCAAAAACCACCGGTATAGACAGACAATAAATTGGGCTGACTCAATTGTCTTCAAATTCTGTTGCCCTGTAGTTTAGATAAATATTTCAGAGAGAGCCTTGACAGAAGGTTGTTTTTTTTTCCTTTTCCAGCATGGGGTGGGGTGGGGGGACAGCTCTAAAGCATCACAAGAGTTTGTGTCTACTGAAATAATAGGGTAGGGTAGAATTAGAATTAGAATTAGAAGGATGGAGTGGAATGGAATGGAATGGAATGGAATGGAATGGAATATAGACTAGACTAGACTAGACTAGACTAGACTAGACTAGACTAGACTAGACTAGACTAGAATAGAATAGAATAGAATAGAATAGAATAGAATAGAATAGAATAGAATAGAATAGAATAGAATAGAATAGAATAGAATAGAATAGAATAGAATATAGGACAGGACAGGACAGAGGATACGATAGGATAGGATAGGATAGGATAGGATAGGATAGGATAGGATAGGATAGGATAGGATAGGATAGGATAGGATAGGATAGGATAGGATAGGATAGAATAGAATAGAATAGAAATAAGATTAGGAAAGAATAAGAGAAGAGAAGAGAAGAGAAGAGAAATAAGATTAGGAAAGAATTAGAATAGAATAGAATAGAATAGAATAGAATAGAATAGAATAGAATAGAATAGAATAGAATAGAATAGAATAGAATAGAATAGAATAGAATAGAATAGAATAGAATAGAATAATAGAATAGAATAGAATAGAATAGAATAGAATAGAATAGTAGAATAGAATAGAATAGAATAGAATAGAATAATAGAATAGAATAGAATAGAATAGAATAGAATAGAATAGAATAGAATAGAATAGAATAGAATAATAGAATAGAATAGAATAATAGAATAGAATAGAATAGAATAGAATAGAATAGAATAGAATAGAATAGAATAGAATAGAATAGAATAGAATAGAATAGAATAGAATAGAATAATAGAATAGAATAGAATAGAAGAATAGAATAGAATAGAATAGAATAGAATAGAATAGAATAGAATAGAATAGAATAGAATAGAATAGAATAGAATAGAATAGAGGATGGAATGGAATGGAATGGAATGGAATAGAAGATAGGACAGGACAAGACAAGACAGAACAGAGGATAGGATAGGATAGGATAGGATAGGATAGGATAGGATAGGATAGGATAGGATAGGATAGGATAGGATAGGATAGGATAGGATAGGACAGAATAGTTAAGACCCCTGTCTTACCTTAACTTACCTTGCCTCACCTTATGTAACCTGAAGGAGGGCGGCCCTTCCATTCACCCACTGTTTTCTTGGGTGATGCATTAAATCTCAAATGATGGAATGATCTGCCTCGCAAGGAATGAAATGGATCAGTAAGTGAAACCCCCTATAGAGCGGAAAAGTAGAAGAGCAGAAAAATCAGATGCACAACTGCGGCGGCTTAGCTAAAATGCATTTCCACGCCGTGTTCCTTAAAAATCACTTCAGTAAACATGCTTAAAGTACATTCTTTCCTGGAAATCAAGCGGAGGGCCAACCCGACTAGCCTTCTTCTCATAATAAGTGCCTGCTTCTGGGTCCAATTCCAGGGGCTGGTATCACCTCTGAAAGCCCTTTTTCGCCTGGGTCCAGTCTATCTGAGAAAGTGGTTCGCCCCGATGGCATTACTGCCTTTACCCCATTCCCCAGGAGCCAGAAGAAGGAGCATGTTACCGTCCCCATCAGCCAAGGAATTTCAGCTCGTGGTGGTAGTGGTGGTGGTGGGTCCAGAAGAACCGCCTTTTCTGCCGTGGCATCCGCCCTCTGGAACATCCTGCCCCCCATGCTCAGATCTGCTCCCACTCTTTTGACCTTCCCAAAAAAGGCCTTGGGAGACAACGCTCTGCCAACTAGCCTGGAGCCCCAATGGAAGGCATGGCTCGCTGGAGGTGGATGATGGAGCAGAGAACACCTCACCTCAGCCCCGCGCATCTTTGCTCCCTCCCTCTCCCGCCCTCTGAGCTGCATTCTAATTGCATTTTTAAATTTAAGGAGACCTTCATTAATTGCTTGAATGTTCAGGGTTAGGCAACCTTGGCTCTTTTTATGACTCGTGGACTTCAACTCCCAGAATTCCTGAGCCGGCATGGCTCAGCTTGGAAACCTCTCCCTTTCCCCTCAGCCTGGCTGGCTCAGGAATTCTGGGAGTTGAAGTCCACGGGTCATAGAGCGGCCTAGGCCTAGACCAGGGGTAGGCAACCTTGGCTCTTTTATGACTCGTGGACTTCAACTCCCAGAATTCCTGAGCCGGCATGGCTCAGCTTGGAAACCTCTCCCTTTCCCCTCAGCCTGGCTGGCTCAGGAATTCTGGGAGTTGAAGTCCACGGGTCATAGAGCAGCCTAGGCCTAGACCAGGGGTAGGCAACCTTGGCTCTTTTATGACTCGTAGACTTCAACTCCCAGAATTCTTGAGCCAGCCATGGCTCAGCTTGGAAACCTCTCCCTTTCCCCTCAGCGTGGCCGGCTCAGGAATTCTGGGAGTTGAAGTCCACGAGTCACAGAAGAGCCAAGGTTGCCCTACCCCTGATTTATACTGTATTTTATTCAATGTCCGGCCTTTTATGGGCAGCATATGAGTTTGATAAATAAATAAATAAGATTTTTCTTTCTTCCTTTCTTTCCTTTCTCAAATTTCGACTAGAATTTTTATGAGAAACCAGCATTTGATTACCCCATGAACCAGCTCAGTATGTGGCTAATGTTAGCTAACGAAGGGATGCCCAAAAATGAAACTTTTTGTTCGGCTACCCCGTCCGCAATGATCTTTGGCAAGTCAGACGGTGACCGATTTGCAGTAACCCGGGATTTAGTGTTGAAACCAGGTTACGTCCTTCAATTCAAGGTATTCTCTCTCTCTCTCTCTCTCTCTCTCTCACTCACTCTCTCACTCTCTCTCTTTCACATTTTAAATTAAAAGGCAATTAATTTTCTTAAGGTTTCCCCATAAAAAGCCTGCACGTTGACCGTAAGACCGCAAATTGTCCATTATGGGGGAGGGGGGAATCCAAAACTGAAAGTTTGTTTTTAATTTAAACATATCTCTCTGATCTTCGTACTGAGTCCTTTTCCTGATTTCTTTTTTTAAAAAAAAGTCAAATCTTGCTCTACAAAATATGTATGGCGTAAAAGCTGAAGGGAAACTTAGGAACAGTTGATAAACTGTTTGGTAGTATAGCAATGAAAGCACTGGGGGAAAAATATTCAGGTATTATGTGTGTCTGTCTGGGGGGAAGCAAAAGCTGGACTTTGAAGAATAGGATAGAAAGAATATTGACTCGTTGTGTTAGAGGAGGGGTCTTCAAACTTGGCCCTTTTATGACTTGTGGACAACTCCCAGAATTCCTCAGCCAGGCATGCCATTCCATAACATTCCATTCGACTCCATATTTTCTGTTCTATTCTATTCTATTCTATTCTATTCTATTCTATTCTATTCTATTCTATTCTATTCTATTCTATTCTAATTTCTATTCTATTCTATTCTATTCTATTGTATTCTATTCTATTCCATTCCATTCCATTCCACTCCATATTTTCTATTCTATTCTATTCTATTCTATTCTATTCTATTCTATTCTATTCTATTCTATTCTATTCTATTCCTATTCTATTCTATTCTATTCCTATTCTATTCTATTCTATTCTATTCTATTCTATTCTATTCTATTCTATTCTATTCTATTCTATTCTATTCTATTCTATTCTATTCTATTCTATTCTATTCTATTCCATTCCATTCCATTCCATTCCATTCCATATTTTCTATTCTGTTCTATTCTATTCTATTCTATTCTATTCTATTCTATTCTATTCTATTCTATTCTATTCTATTCTATTCTATTCTATTCTATTCTATTCTATTCCATTCCATTCCATTCCATTCCATTCCATATTTTCTATTCTGTTCTATTCTATTCTATTCTATTCTATTCTATTCTATTCTATTCTATTCTATTCTATTCTATTCTATTCTAATTTCTATTCTATTCTATTCTATTCTATTCTATTCTATTCTATTCTATTCTATTCTATTCTATTCCATTCCATTCCATTCCATTCCATTCCATTCCATTCCACTCCATATTTTCTATTCTATTCTATTCTATTCCTATTCTATTCTATTCTATTCTATTCTATTCTATTCTATTCTATTCTATTCTATTCTATTCTATTCTATTCCTATTCTATTCTATTCCTATTCTATTCTATTCTATTCTATTCTATTCTATTCTATTCTATTCTATTCTATTCTATTCCATTCCATTCCATTCCATTCCATTCCATTCCATTCCATTCCATATTTTCTATTCTGTTCTATTCTATTCTATTCTATTCTATTCTATTCTATTCTATTCTATTCTATTCTATTCTATTCTATTCTATTCTATTCTATTCCATTCCATTCCATTCCATTCCATATTTCCTATTCTGTTCTATTCTATTCTATTCTATTCTATTCTATTCTATTCTATTCTATTCTATTCTATTCTATTCTATTCTATTCCATTCCATTCCATTCCATTCCATTCCATTCCATTCCATTCCATATTTTCTATTCTATTCTATTCTATTCTATTCTATTCTATTCTATTCTATTCTATTCTATTCTATTCTATTCTATTCTATTCTATTCTATTCTATTCTATTCTATTCTATTCCATTCCATTCCATTCCATTCCATTCCATTCCATATTTTCTATTCTATTCTATTCTATTCTATTCTATTCTATTCTATTCTATTCTATTCTATTCTATTCTATTCTTTTCTATTCTATTCTATTCTATTCTATTCTATTCTATTCTATTCTATTCTATTCTATTCCATTCCATTCCATTCCATTCCATTCCATTCCATATTTTCTATTCTGTTCTATTCTATTCTATTCTATTCTATTCTATTCTATTCTATTCTATTCTATTCTATTCTATTCTATTCTATTCTATTCTATTCTATTCTATTCTATTCTATTCTATTCTATTCCATTCCATTCCATTCCATTCCATTCCATATTTTCTATTCTGTTCTATTCTATTCTATTCTATTCTATTCTATTCTATTCTATTCTATTCTATTCTATTCTATTCTATTCTATTCTAATTTCTATTCTATTCTATTCTATTCTATTCTATTCTATTCTATTCTATTCTATTCTATTCTATTCTATTCTATTCTATTCCATTCCATTCCATTCCATTCCATTCCATTCCATTCCACTCCATATTTTCTATTCTATTCTATTCTATTCTATTCCTATTCTATTCTATTCTATTCTATTCTATTCTATTCTATTCTATTCTATTCTATTCTATTCCTATTCTATTCTATTCCTATTCTATTCTATTCTATTCTATTCTATTCTATTCTATTCTATTCTATTCTATTCTATTCTATTCTATTCTATTCTATTCCATTCCATTCCATTCCATTCCATTCCATTCCATTCCATTCCATTCCATATTTTCTATTCTATTCTATTCTATTCTATTCTATTCTATTCTATTCTATTCTATTCTATTCTATTCTATTCTATTCTATTCTATTCTATTCTATTCCATTCCATTCCATTCCATTCCATTCCATATTTCCTATTCTGTTCTATTCTATTCTATTCTATTCTATTCTATTCTATTCTATTCTATTCTATTCTATTCTATTCTATTCTATTCTATTCTATTCTATTCCATTCCATTCCATTCCATTCCATTCCATTCCATTCCATTCCATATTTTCTATTCTATTCTATTCTATTCTATTCTATTCTATTCTATTCTATTCTATTCTATTCTATTCTATTCTATTCCATTCCATTCCATTCCATTCCATTCCATATTTTCTATTCTATTCTATTCTATTCTATTCTATTCTATTCTATTCTATTCTATTCTATTCTATTCTATTCTATTCTATTCTATTCTATTCTATTCTATTATCTTTTTTTACATTTTTTTAATCTTACTTTTTTCATATACAACTCAAGGCTGCGAACCTACCCATGCTCCTTTCCCCCTTTCTATTTTGCCCGTAATAAGGTTTGAGTCACACAGAAGCTTTGTCACGTTAGCAAGCTGCCATTTCTTAGTTGCAATCAACCTTTCATTAAGTTCATAATTAAATTCCTCCGGCAATCCTCGGGATCGATGGCAGTAGAAATTGAATGAGGTGCCTGCAAATACCTGGGACCTTGCATAACCGCAGGCACAGGGAAAAATTTTTTTTACAAGCGGAATTATTAAAATCACTGTGTGTTTACAAGCAAGTTTTCAAATATAATTCCCACTCCTTTCTATAAATAGGGGAGCTGGCAACTGCAAGGGGACTCGGTGAATCAATCTCCCTCTGTTTTGACATTGCGCGGCTGAAATGGTACACAAACTGAGAAACATTGTGCTTGCATGTAATGTTTGTGGCAGTTTTTCCCTAATGGAGTCTGTTAAAAGACAGTCACAAGTCACAAGTTCTTTTCACAAAACGACGCCGCGCTGCCGTCTTGGAAACAATGCCGAACATTTAAATTGGAATAAATTGTCAATAATAAAATTAAAAAGCCAGCCGAGGGTGAAGTACAGGCAACCCTAACCCATCACAAACCCGCCCGTTTAGCCCCTGTTCAATGTCGCAGCAGCACGCAAAAAATGACTTACGACCGTTTTGCATGCGACCGTTGCAGAACTTCCCCCTCCCCCGGTCACATGATCAAAATTCAGACGCTTGGCAACTGACCGGTACTTACGATGGTTGCGCTGTCATGTGATCCCATTTTGCGATCTTCTCACAAGCAAAGTCAAGGGGGAAGCTAAGCTCACTGAACAACCGGGATTACTAGGTTAGCCGCTGCAGCGATTCGCTTAACGAAGGTGGCAAGAAGAGTCGTAAAAACGGGGCAGAACTCACTTAACGAACGTCTTGCTTAGCAATATAAATTTTGGGCCGTGCGGTGGCCGTAAGTCAAGGGCTACCTGTATATGCAGTCTGGATGAGATCCCAGCTGCATCTTTTATCCAGCAGTTCAGAAATTCAGCCTAGAAATAAGGAGAAATCTTCTGACAGTAAGAACAATCAACCAACGGTTGGGAGCTTGCTTCGTCACTGGAAGCTTTTACGAAGAGACTGTCAGAAATGGCGTAGGGTCTCCTGTTTGGGCAGCGGGGTTGGACTAGATGACCTACCAGGCCCCTTCCCACTCCGTCATTCCAAGGATTCTAATTCCCGTTTGCATACCTATGCGCGAGAGGCCCCGAATGAAATTTACACCGTTCCTTCCGTCGCTGAATGTTTTGGGAGTTAAATATTTAAACACGCTTGCGTTTTAAAGAAGCGGAGGGAAAAGGTCTGGATATAGGTCATTTTTTTAAAAAAATGCGAGTCATTATGAAAAAAAAAAGGAACGGAATAAAGATACGTATCCAAAATTTTAAAAAGGCTGATGCGAACCCCTGGGTCTAATCAGCGTTACGCGCAAGGCGAGTCTTTTAACCGTTCTGTTTCCTTCTACGCCTTCGGCCCGCTTTAAACGTTGCAGCTCAACATCGGCTGCACGGACCAGTTCAGCAGTTCTGCTCCAGTTCTTCTTCAGTATTCCCACGATGCTGGCTTGTCTTGGTCATTGGTGAAGGAAGGCTGTTTCCCAGCATCCCCCGGGGTGAAAGGCTGTGAAGGAAGCAGCAGAGAATTGTCGGAGCCCACCGTGTACTACGCCGGAGACTTTGAAGAGTGGACGAGGGTCTCCATCGTCATCCCGAGGTCACTTGCTGCAAGGTAATCGGGCCGTATATTGGTTTAAATTCATACTTCTGTGTTCGTTTTATTTTTTATGTTTTTTTCTGGATTAATAAATGCTGTTACCGCGATCAATAACAAAGCAAGAATACCAGGCGCAGAATTTATTGCACGGTTACGGAGCCTAAAGCTTAAATTTTACAGCCTGTTGGGATAAATAACTGTCTTTTTTTCCCCGGCTTAGCATTCTCTTTTTTTTCTTTAAATATGATTTTGGGGTCAGAAAATGAAAAATTATGGAGGGAGCTGGAAGCTCTACACATCAAATCAGTCATCTCTGTAAGATGATCATGTATTAAATTTATATGCAGATGTTGTTGCATTTAGATCAGGGGTGTCATACTCAATTTCATTGAGGGCCGCATCAGCATTGCGGTTGCCCTCAAGGGGCCGGGTGGGTATGGCCAGGGTGGGCGGGGCCTACTGGGTGGGCGTGGCTAGAGTGCGTATGGCCTACTGGGTGGGCGTGGCCAGCTCTACATCGTTCGCATCAAGGGTGCCTATAGGGGCCCGGGCAGGAGTGGGACAGATCTGAGGGTCTCTGGCAGAAGGAGGGTCTCTGGGCCAGGGCCAAGGCAGTGGGGGCCGTTCCCTCACTGTTTCCAGGATGGCTTCACGGGCCACATGAAACCACTTTGCGGGCCAGATCCGGCCCCCGGGCCTTGTGTTTGACATGTCTGTATTAGATGCATCTGGATGGCTACTCAGAGCAACAAAGATGATTAGGAGACTGGAGGCTTAAACATATAAGGAACGGTTGCTGGAATTGGGGATGTCTAGTTTAATGAAGAGAAGGACGAGGGGGGGACATGATAGCAGGGTTTCAGTATCTCAGGGGCTGCCCCAAAGAAGAAGGAGTCAAGCTATTCTCCAAAGCGCCCGAAGGCAGGACAAGAAGCAACGGATGGAAACTAGTCAAGGAGAGAAGCAACTATAGAACTAAGGAGAAATTTCCTGACAGTCATAACAATTAACCAGTGGAACAACCTGCCTCCAGAAGCTGTGAATGCTCCAATACTGGAAGTTTTTAAGAAGAGACTGGACAGCCATTGGTCTGAAATGGTATGGGGTCTCCTGCCTGAGCAGGGGGTTGGACTAGATGACCTCCAGGGTCCCTTCCAAGTCTGTTATTCTGTTCTGTTTTGTTCAGAATCATAACCAAGCCTTCTCCTCTTTCAAGCTGATATTACCGCAATAGCTAAAAATTTAACAAACAGATCGGTACTTGCAATGTTTTTTTTAAAAAAAAATTTGTACCCCTTCTCTTTGTTTAACAACCTGGCCAAATGTATTTTATCTTCTTGTCTAAGTGTTTTTAGACAGGCTCCTTCTGTTCCTCCATCAACAAATAATCACAGCACAAGGCACGCCGTGTAGTGTAGAGAACTAAGAGTCTTCGTTGGTAGGACTAAATCACATAAACAGCGAGCATTCTACTCAAAGTACTTTCCTCTAATTAGCCCACTAACACAGTTGCCAAGTCGCATAGATGCTAATGAGATGGCTTTGCCCAACAGAAACACTACCCAATAGACAGAGGCAGCCTGTTTCACATTATGTCTGTCATATAACTGGGACTAGGCACCAGCCTCGAAACAACATTTCTCCACTCTTGAAGAATGCCAATCAAGTTAATCAACGTCATTGCATTTATTGATTGCAATTGCAGATGGGGTATTATTGTGCGTCTTCCCTGTAGCTAGGCTACGGCCGTTGGATATAACTTGTGACAAATTCCCTTGGGACTCAGTTCCATTAATGCTAATGGAGTCTATTCAAAACTGTAGGGTGTTTGGGCAACATTCCTTCGTTGTACGTAAATTCTGTCCCCAACCTGTTCAGAGCAATATATAGATTTTCATGTGGTATTTCGGTCGATATACCAGCTAAATCTTACCTATCATGGCTTATAGCGTGTTTGATCGTACCAAGTTTTCTTTGACTCCTTCAATTGTTGGATGCCGATGTCTAAATTCAGATTATCCAATTTGGGGGGAAAAAATTTTAAAGAGTAGACAATGAGATGGCATTGCAGGAATTGGGTATGTCTAGTTTAATAAAGAGAAGGACTGGGGTGACATGATAGCAGTCTTCCAGTATCTCAGGGGCTGCCCCAAAGAAGAGGGAGTCAAGCTGTTCTCCAAAGCACCAGAAGGTAGGACAAGAGACAACATAGACAATATAGATTTATTAAATCTATATGCTGCCCATCTCATTACTATAGTGGCTATGGATGAGTGGTAACCTCCTTCCTTCCTTCCTTCCTTCCTTCCTTCCTTCCTCACTCATGGCCACCCCTATCATCCCATCCCATCTCATCCCATCCTCTACTCTACCCTACTCTACCCTACCCTATTCTACTCTTCCCTACCCTACTCTACCCTCCCATCCCATCTCATCTTATCCCCTGCTCTACCCTAACCTATTCTACCCTACCCTACCCTACTCTACCCTCCTATCCCATCTCATCTCATCCCCTACTCTACCCTATCCCATCCTATCCCATCTCATCTAATCCCCTCCCCTCCCTTTACCCTACTCAATACACGTACAACCTGCCTCCAGAAGTTGTGGGTGCTCCAACACTGGAAGTTTTTAAGAAGAGACTGGACAGCCCTTTGTCTGAAATGGTATAGTTTCCTGCCTGAGCAGGGGGTTGGACTAGATGACCTCCAAGGTCCCTTCCAACTATATTATTATTGTTGTTGTTGTTGTTGTTATTATTATTATATAACTTTTATTCCTTAAACATGAACCTCAGTCAACTGAACATTCAAATTGATTGGTGCTGATGGTTGATACGGGTTGCTGCCAGCATCCTAGGTATCAACCAGGTACCTCCTTAAAATCATCATTTATTATTATTATTATTATTATATAAAACTTTTATTCATAAAACATGAAACAGTCAACTGAACACTCAACTGACTGGCACTGATGGTTGACATGGGTTGCTGCCAGCATCCTAGGTATCAACCAGGTACCTCCTTAAAATGTAAGATGTTCTGAGTAGCGCAGTTTTTTGTAGCTTTGCTGGAGTTATTGCAGGAAGTTGCAATTATTATTGTTGTTTTGTTGTTGTTATTATTATTATTATTATTATTATTATTATTATTATTATTATTATTATTATTATTATTATTATTAAATACAGTTATGCTCATCCCATTGTTCCACAGAACATGTTCTATGGTTGCACTGGAGATAGTGGAGCCCAGAAAACGACTTAGACATGTTTTTGGAGGGTATAAACCTTGGCAAACTAGAACACGCCTTTTCAAAGCAGCCGCCAATGCCTTTGCTCTTTCTGTTCACCTCCTGTAGGAGAACCAGGTTCCGCTGGATGCAGGAGAGCAGTTCCCAAAAGAGTCTGCCTCCATTCGGCCTAGATGGAGTTTACATTTCGGAACCGTGTCCCAGCTACTGCAGTGGCCACGGAGACTGCATTTCCGGGGTCTGTTTCTGTGACATGGCCTACACAGGTAAGCGTTGATGCGTAGAGTCGCTGTGAATTTCAGCGTGAAACCGTTGGCTCAAAACCAACTCATGCCAGTCCAAAAATGCAGAGGAATTTCCAGGAGACTGACCCTCTGACAAATTCGCCATCAGTAGAGACACGTTGTTGTTGTTAGCTGCGAAGTCGTGTCCGACCCATCGCAACCCCATGGGCAACGTTCCTCCAGGCCTTCCTGTCCTCTACCATCTTCTGGAGTCCATTTAAGCTCACGCCTACTGCTTCAGTGACTCCATTCAGCCACCTCGTTCTCTGTCGTCCCCTTCTTCTCTTGCCCTCAATCTTTCCCAGCATGAGGCTCTTCTCCAGTGAGTCCTTCCTTCTCATTAGGTGGCCAAAGTATTTGAGTTTTAGCTTCAGGATCTGGCCTTCTAAAGAGCAGTCAGGGTTGATCTCCTCTAGGACTGACCAGTTTGATCACCTTGCAGTCCAAGGGACTCACAGGAGTCTTCTCCAGCACCAGAGTTCAAAGAGACACGTAGACATTAACAATTATCGGCTGTGCAAAAGAGACAATCACCCAGCTCCAAAAAGGAACAAAAAGTCCCCACACATGTCTCCACTGGCAGTCAGCCCCCAGATGAGCACGGATTAACCCCAAGATTAAAATCAGACCAGCAGTTAAGTAAACAATACCCCAATTAAGGAATTGTCAACCACGCCAACAGTAAACCGCCCAACCAAAGAACCACTAAGCCATTAGAATATAATTGGACAGCACACCCCACCTCTTATTAGCACTGATGACGTTACCTAGTTGGGTCGTGAGACATCTGCAAGGCAACCACCAAACTCAGAGAGCATCAAGGAGTGTCTTGGTGGAGCAATGGGCTAATGCCTCCTAAGTAACACCAGCTGCCTGCAATTAGTGCAGGTTCGCATCCCACCAGGCTCAAGGTTGACTCAGCCTTCCATCCTTCCCAGGTAGGTAAAATGAGGACCCAGATTGTTGGGGGCAATAAGCTGACTTTGTAATAATGCCGCTTGGGGTGTGTGTGTGAAAGCCCTAATAAGCAGGCATATACATAGAATGAAGGCTACTGCTAAGCTTGTAAGCCGCCCTGAGTCTTCGGAGAAGGGTGGGATATAAATGGAATTAAAATAAAAAATAAAAAATAAAAAAATAATGCAGGGGTCAACAAACTTGGCCCTTTTATGACTTGTGGACTTCAACTCCCAGAATTCCTCAGCCAGGCATGCTGGCTGAGGAATTCTGGGAGTTGAAGTCCACAAGTCATGAAGGGGCCATAGTTCCCCCACGCTGGCTGAGGAATTCTGGGAGTTGAAGTCCACAAGTCATGAAGGGGCCATAGTTCCCCCACGCTGGCTGAGGAATTCTGGGAGTTGAAGTCCACAAGTCATGAAGGGGCCATAGTTCCCCCACGCTGGCTGAGGAATTCTGGGAGTTGAAGTCCACAAGTCATGAAGGGGCCGAGTTTGAAGTCCCCTGTCCTAATATAATACGCGGCTTATATGACCCTCGTTTTCCAGTTCTTGGCTTTTGCTTTAAAAAGACTTATTTATTTATTTGTTTGTTCATTTATTCCCTTTCCTGAAGCTTCATATGGGACCTGTGTGTTTAATGCACCTAACCCCAGCGAGATGTTTGACAGATTTGAGAGGAAACTTAGTCCCCTCTGGGACAAGATAACCGGAGCGCACGTTGGAAACGGCTGTGGAATATTGAGCGATGGGAAATCTCTTTATTTTGGAGGTCCGGGCAAAAGGGAAGCACGGACAGTCTCTCTGGATACCACTGGCATCAGGTCAGCCTCTATATTGTGCTTCTAAAAACTTCACTTTGCCCTAGTTCAGGGGTCTTCAAACTTGGTCCTTTTAATGACTTGTGAACTTCAACTTCCAGAATTCCTCAGCCAGGCACAAATTCTGGGAATTGAAGTCCACAAGTCATAAACGGGCCAGGTTTGAAGACCCCTGCCCTAGGTTTTATAGGACCGTGGGGAAAAAAACACTAGGTTTTTTGTTGTTGTTGTTGTTTTGTAGAGGGACAGCATTTTAGGCCAAGCAATTTCTTGTTTTGGAGACCGACAGGCGTCAGCTAAATACAGATAGCAGAGCTGTCATAAAAATGTGAGCAGGATACAGGCAGTCCTGGACTTGCGGCCACAGTGGAGCCCAACCTTTACGTTGCTAAGGGAGATAGTTGTTAAGTGACTTTGGACCCCGCTTTACGACCTTTCTTGCCGCCGTTGTTAAGTGAATCATGGCGGTTAGTTAAGTCAGTAACCCGGTGGTTAAGTTGAATCTGACTTCCCCATTGACTTGGCTTGTCAGAAGGTCGCAAAAGGCAATCGCGTGACCCCGAGACTCTGCAACCGTCATCAATATGAGTCAGTTGCCAAGTGTCTGAATTTTGATCACGTGAACGTGGGGGATGCTGCAACGGCTGCGTGAGAACCGGTCATAACTGACATTTTTCAGCGCCGTTGTAACTTTGGGCGGTCACCTAACGAACTGTTGTAACTTGAGGACTACCTGTATTACATTTCTAGTTCCATAGAGCAGACTTACTTCGGAATTACGGTACAGCCCAAGGTATGCCTGATTAGCAGTAATTTACACTCGTGGCCAAGATATTTATATATGATTGTAAAATCAGAGCGGAGACTTTAATCAGCCATTAGACATATTTACGTGTTTTCACTCTGGCTTAATTTCAGTCGTTCTGTATAAGAATAACTGAACAAAGGTCCAGAGTATATAAAATTAAATGCTAAATAGTGCTTGAATTCTGGGAAGCTATCCCCAAGGTGCTTTTTCAGGAGGCAACTGGACTTTTCTTTGTTTTTCTTGGAAGACGTTTTGCTTCTCATCCCAGAAGCTTCATCGGCTCTGACCAGATGGCGGAGAAGGGAAAGATTTAAACTCCTCGCATTTGTAAATGACCAGCTGTCTGCAAGGAGTACAAGTCTTTCCATTCCCCCACCCTCCAGTCAGAGCCGAAGAAGCTTCTTGGATGAGAAGTGGAACGTCTTCCGAGAAAAACAAGAAAGTCCAGTTGCCTCCTGAAAAAAAGCACCTTTGGGACAATCATGAACCGGGAATCTCCAAGGATATTTAACTGGGAAGCTGTAGTGGATAGAAGAATCTGCAAGCTTTAAAGATGATGGTTTTTTTTCCTTCCAAACTAACCTTTTTAATTTTTTTTTAAAAACAGATTAGTTCAATTCTATGTACAAATTGGAAGCAAAAAATCCAGTTCAGACTGCAGCAGACCCCGAGCCAGGAACGAAGGTAAAAATTACACAACCCTCCTCCTCCTCCTCCTCCATTCCGAAAATCCCCCTCCCATCTAGCACTGAGGATGTTCCCTAGTTGGGTCGTGAGACGTCTGCAAGGAAACCACCAAGCTCAGAGAGCACCAAGGACCCCACAGTTCTCCTCCTCCTCCTCCTCCCTTCTAGCACTGATGATGTTATCTAGTTGGGTCATGAGACGTCTGCAAGAAAACCACCCAGCTCAGAGAGCACCAAGGACCCCATAGTCACTGTCCTCCTCTTCTCCTTCTCCTTCTCCTCCATCCTACAAATCCCAGCCAGCCATGCTGGAGTTGAAGTCCACAAGTCTTAAAGTTGCCAATTTTGGAGACCCCCCTGCTGAAAGGTTAGCCTCCCGGACCCCCAGCTTTAACGTAACTGAAACCAGTTTTAAAAATATTTTTTTTCTGAGAGTCGCACCCATGCCACTGAGCGTTAAAATACATGCTAATGTAGTATATTGCATTCCTAATACAGGACTCTTCAAACTTGGCCTTTTTATGACTCGTGGACTTCAACTCCCAGAATTCCTCAGCCAGCATGCCTGGCTGAGGAATTCTGGGAGTTGAAGTCCACGAGTCATAAAAGGGCCCAGTTTGAAAACCCCTGCACTGAATGGAAAAGTGGAGAAGTAGTCAACCTAACATCCCCACGTCCATCATCTTTTTAAGTTCGCTGTTTTCAATTTCCTACTGTATTGCTTTTTTTAAATTAAAAAAAACACCTTGCATAGGCTGCTTTCTGAATGTTCTTATTTGAAATTTAGGCTGGGGTTGGGATTGTGATCCTCTTTGGTGTCAATCCGACCATGGATGTCAGCTGCTGAGAATCTTTTGACTGGCAGGATAGAAATTTGATAAACCAAATAACCAAATAAATAAACATTGGCGTCAATTTACTTGCCTGGAGGGAAGAGGATAGCAGCCACCTTCTTACAGGAGAGAGTAGTTAAAAGCTGGCTAATGGCTGTTGAATAATATCGTACGTTTCTTTTAATTTCTGTGTGTTTATATTTTCTGCACGTTTACGCATGTGACAGTTTTTGCTTTGCTCGCATCTTGGAGGAGGTAACAAATATGGTTAGGCCAATACAATCTTGTTGATTTATTCCCACTTTTCCATGCCGAAGACATTCTTTGTTGAGGGAAAGCTGGACAACTGGGATCTTTTGGAAACTGCAATTTCTTTGTTTTGACAGGACATGTCTAGAAACGATGGGAAAGCAAGGCTAGCATTGATTATTGGCTGCTGGGGATTAATTACGCTTCGTGATTAGTTCTCAACCGACACAGCAATAGCACCTACTCTATCAGGTTTTCACAATAGATGAGCAATCATGGGTACTGAAAGAAGCGTGGCAAACTCAGTTTGCACAAGGCTCCAAATTACTTTCCTTTTGATTTACACTCGGCCCTAAACTTGTCCATCATTTATTCACAAACAATCCAAGCACTGTAAAAAAAAAATCTTGCACAAGATAAACCCAGGAAAAAAACCTACTAATTCTCCGGCAACTTGGGAACTTTATTCTGCGCATAAAAGCCCTGGCTTCTCCGGTTAATCAAAACGCTGCCGTTGAAAATATAAACCTTCGACAGCGCAACAGAATATGTGAACTCCGTAAATTACAGGCGGTCCTCAGCTTTTTATTATTATTATTATTATTATTTATTGAAAGGTTTTACAAAAATTTTTAATAATAACCCCCCCTCCCCATCAACCCTCCCCCCTTCCCTCCCCCCCCCTGGACTTCCCAAAGCAGAATACAGGGTATTACATATAGCAATCTTATGCAAACATATGCTAAATATCTATTACAACGTTAACAAACCTTCCACCCTTTAACTCCCTTATAACAAAACTAAAGTAATTATAATAATCAGCTTTTCATCCACTATATTGGGAGTGGAATTTCCACGGCTGATTTTTTGCGACCTTCTCTCTCTCTCTCTCTCTCTCTCTCTCTCTCCCTCCCTCCCTCCCTCCCTCCCTCCCTCTCTCTCTCTCTCTCTCTCTTCTTGTCTCTCTCTCTCTCTCTCTCTCTCTCTCTCTCTCTCTCTCTCTCTTCTTGCTACGGTGGTGGGATTCAAACAGGTGAACAACCGGTTCTCCGAGGAGATGCTGCAATAGTCGAAGTGGGAGGACTGGTTATAAAATTGCTTTTTTTTCAGGGCTGTCGTAACCTTGAACGGTCCCTAAATGAATGTGTTATAAGTCTGGAACGATCCGCGGTGGATTGTGCATTGGTGAAGCTCGGATCCAGGCATACGATGGGCTTTAGCTCCCACGTTTTCTTACAGAGCCCTTAGAATGATGCTTTGTTTCATCTCGATTCCCAGGACTTGTGATCCAGTATTCGAACGACAATGGAATAAGCTGGATTTTGCTACGAGAACTGGATTTCTTGTCTTTCTTAGAACCACAGATTGTGTCTATTGAACTGCCGCAGAAGGCCAAAACATCGGCCACTGCATTTCGGTGGTGGCAACCTCAGCACGGTAAGTAACAGTCATATATTTCTCTACAACCAACAAGAACAAGAAAGTGGAACTATGACAGGTGAAAATAATCAGGCGCTACAATTTTTCAGAAGATCTTGGTATATTTGTTACTAGATTTCCCCCCCCCCTTACGCCGGCCTGGTGATCTGCTTTCATTTTTCATTCAGCTCTTTAAAAGCTCATCCATTTCCCTTATTGTATTGTAAATGGATTGCAAAGGATTGCCCCTTTTCAAAGATTAATTGCTTGCGGAAAATCCCTCTGGTTAGTGCAATACCGTAACTTTGTTGTTGTTGTTGTTGTCATTTTGGGTGCCTTCGTGTTAGTGTTGACGAACCCCCTGCAGTTTTGGCAAGACTTTTGGAAGTGGGTTACCCATGGCTTTCTTTTTAGGGCTCACTCAACAGACAATTGGCTGTCCAGTCTCTTCTTAAAAACTTCCAGCGTTGGAGCATTCACCACTTCTGGAGGCAGGTTGTTCCGCTGGTTAATTGTTCTGACTGTCAGGAAGTTTCTCCTTAGTTCCAGGTTGCTTCTCTCCTTGACTAGTTTCCATCCGTTGCTTCTTGTCCTGCCTTCAGGGGCTTTGGAGAAGAGCTTGACTCCCTCTTCTTTGGGGCAGCCCCTGAGATACTGGAAGACTGCTATCCTGTCCTGTCCCCCCCTCATCCTTCTCTTCATTAAAGTAGACATTCCCAATTCCAGCAACCGTTCCTTCTATGTTTTAGCCTCCAGTCCCCTGATCATCTTTGTTGCTCTTCTCTCTAGATGGGATTAGAACTCACAGTGACCTGTTTAGTGTCTTAACCATTGCACCGAACCGGCCCCGTACCACAGCTTAAATAAAATAATGCCAGGTATAAAGAATTAAACATCATGTTCTCTCCTGCTTTGTTTATAGGAAAGCATTCGGCCCAGTGGGCTTTGGACGACGTCCTTGTAGGCATGAACGACAGCTCTCCAACGGGTTTCCAAGATAAATTTGATGTCTCTGTAGATTTACAGGCAAATTGGTACCGGGTCCAAGGGGGGCAGGTAGACGTCGATTGTCTATCTATGGACACCTCGCTCATCTTCAGTGAAAATATAGGTAAGGCTCAGACTGAGCAAAGGGCGTGCTTTTCACCCATTTCTGCTTTGAAAACCCCCAGCATTTGGTAGTACTTTGCAGACTTTTCAAAAGTTTCGAAACTTTGCCGACTTTCATACATTCATATCCATTTGGCTGCTCCCTTTTGCCGTGGGCCACATTTCCAAAATTGTGGAAACCTTTCGGGAAAAGTGTATTTTTGAGGTTTGATGGCTAATAACACCACTTTTTTGCGGGGGGGGGGGGAGCAGTACCATAAAATTATATATCAATGGAAAAATAATTTAATCAAGAACGTAATGCAACAAAGTTTGTTCAATTACCTGTGCTGTATTCTATGCCAAGTTATAGCCCAATAACCAGGAAAAAAAACGAAGCACAACTTGCTTAGGTTGAGATCGGGTAGCTTTCCTTCCTCCGATGGTAGCCAATGAGCACGAGTGTTTAGAGAGCCAATTGGGTGTCATCTTGTTTGGGCAATGAGCCAATCAGATCGCAGTAGGATCCGGTTATTGATGTCACGTATTGAAGCTGAGATGAGGACACTTGTCAGTGAGTTATGTGATGGCTATCAAGTGGGTTGTGGGGGGGGGGTTGTGTTCTTTCATTTAGTGAGCTTGTAAAACCTAATAAAATTAAAGCAATGGTGCAATGGGTTGACTGGTCGCCCAGAAAGCAATGTCAAATAGTATTATTAAGTGAACGAGGCTACAGTTATAAAGAAATTAGTGGAAACTTAACCAAAAGTGTTGTGATTCAGGGTCAGCCTGTGGGTTCGGCAGTTGGGTCGGACGACTCAGAGGAGGAGGAGGGGGGTGTTGAAGACCTTGCTGAGGGGGTTGAAGATCTTGCTGATGAGAGCCCTCAGCCAGGCCCCTCCCACCTGGTCACGACGGAGACCCAGCTGTGTGAGCCTGACAGCATGGATGAAGATGACCCACAGCTGGCCCTGTTCAAGGACGCCCGACGCAGGAGGCAGTCAATTAGGAGTAAACAGAGGAAGGCAATGGGGCTTCTCGGAAGGAGGCAGAGAGAAGCCACGCCCTGAACTCTATATAAGGGGAATGTGTGAGGAGGGCTGGTTTGCTGAAGGCAACCGCTTGGATAGTTCGTGTTTCTTAAAGCTCCTGTTTCTTGGTTCGTGTCTTGTTTGTTTTTGTAGCTATAAATTTGGCAGGCGTAATTCCAGCCTCTTGCTGTTTGTAAAGGGGTTGTCCCTGCCTTTTCTGCAGGGCCGGTAGCAGGCTGGTACAGAACAAAAGGTGGCATTTCTAACTGGACGCTTTTCCCCCAAAAGGTTTCCACAATCTTGGCCACTGCTGTATGCAAGGTTCAAAAAAGGAATAAATAACAGCAAGTCAACAGAGGTGTTCAAAAAGTGAGGTCAAAATGATAGCCATGATCTTGTGGTTGAAGTCAACCTGCTTTTTATGTGCATCATTTTTTTGACCTTTTGGACCAAACTCCGAAGATAACCCCACAAGCCTGTACAGATAGATCTCAACTTACAACCACAGTGGAGCCTGTTGTTAAGTGAGACATTTGTTAAGCCAGTTTTGCCCCTTGCTGTGACCTTCCTTGCCACAGCTGTTAAGTGAATCACTGCGGTTGTTAAGTTAGAAACCCGGTTGTTAAGTGAATCTGGCTTTCCCCCTTGACTTTTGCTTGTCAGAAGGTTGCAAAAGGGGATCACGTGACCCCGGGGCACGGCGACCGTCATAAATACGAACCAGTTGCCACCATCTGAATTTGGATCACATGACCAAGGGGATGCTGCAAAGGTCGTAACTGTGAAAAACCATTGGAAATCACCTTTTTCGACGCTGTTGTCATTTTGGACGGTCACTCAATGAACTGCTGTAAGTCGAGGACTACCTATAGATCAGCGGGTGCAATAATAACAAAACATCCAAGTTGGAAGGGACCTTGGAGGTCTTCTAGTCCAACCCCTTACTCAGGCAGGAAGCTCTATACCAGTTGAGACAAATGGCTGTCCAGTCTCTTCTTAAAAACTTCCAGTGTTGGAGCATTCACTGCTTCTGGAGGCAGGTAGTTCCTCTGGCTAGTTGTTCTAACTGTAAGGAAGTTTCTCCTTAGTTCTAGGCTGCTTCTCTCCTTGACTAGTTTCCATCCGTTGCTTCTTGTCCTGCCTTCGGGTGCTTTGGAGAATAGCTTGACTCCCTCTTCTTTGGGGCAGCCCCTGAGATACTGGAAGGCTGCTATCATGTCCCCTCTCGTCCTTCTCTTCATTAAACTGGACATACCCAATTCCAGCAACCGTTCCTTGTATGTTTTAGCCTCCAGTCCCCTGATCATCTTGGTTGCCCTTATTTTCTGTACGCTGATTTTTTTTTCTTTTTTAAGGAAAGCCTCGCTATGTGGAGACCTGGGATTTCCACGTGGCTGATTCCACCTTCATGCAGTTCGAGCTGAACATGGGCTGCAGCAAACCGTTCAGCGATTCCCACGGCATTCATTTCCAGTATTCCCTAAACAATGGGAAAGACTGGCACTTGGTGACGGAGGAGTGCGTGCCGCCCAAAATAGGCTGTCAACATTACACAGAGAGTTCGATTTACGGCTCAGAAAGGTTTCAAAACTGGAAGCGGATCACGCTCTCTCTTCCTCCCGCAGCAATGTAAGAAATAGCCTCTTAATGTTACCGATAAAGGAGAACATTTGTAGCTCGGAGATGAAGTGAGCAGTCCTTGGTGGTCTCTGAACTTGGTTGTCTTCTTGCAGACGAGAATGAGAAAGAGTAAAGTGGTAGATGTCATCCAGCTCCTAAGAGTTGGGTTGAATAGAGCTGGAAGGGATCTTGGAGGTCTTCTAGTCCAGCCCCCTGCTCAAGCAGGAGAACCTAGACCAGGGGTAGGCAACCTTGGCTCTTTTATGACTCGTGGACTTCAACTCCCAGAATTCCTCAGCCAGAGTGCCTGGCTGAGGAATTCTGGGAGTTGAAGTCTACAAGTCATGAAAGGGCCACGTTTGAAGACCCCTGCTCTTAAAGTGAGTGTGTATGTGTGTGTGTGTATGTGTGTTTAAATTATTCTTAACTTCTGGGCTGTACAAGTAACTATGACATATGCTGGATCTGTTTACCTCTTCGTAACGCATACTGTGAATAAGCAATTCTTTCATTAAATCAAATGGGTGTTTTTTTTCTTAATTGCTGGAATGCTTACCAAAATGGACCACCTTTTAATAAAACCTTTTTTTAAAAAAAAAATTGATTCTCAGCCCCAACAATTATTTTAATATTTTGGCCAAATCATTTTTTATTTTTATTTTCTTTTTGTATTCCTTCTTAAGTGTAAGTGGATGTTACAGTCACTTATCCAGTGTCTTCTCCTTTCTCTTCTGTAACCTCACAATCTGATTTCCCCACCCCCCACCTACAATTTACTCTTTCCAGGTCCCCCAGAACGCGCTTCAGATGGATCCAACATGATTATAGTCCTGGTGGGGATACCTGGGCTATTGATAACGTCATCCTGGCCACCGGATGTCCCTGGATGTGTTCCGGTCATGGAATCTGCGATGCTGGGCATTGTGTGTAAGAAAACAAAGGAAATGTTCACTTTGCTTAGGACCGTGGTGGAGAACCTACGGCACGGGTGCCACAGGTGGCACGCACAGCCCTCTCTGTGGGCACGCATGCCGTCGCCCCAGTCCTAGGCCTTCAGCTGGGTTTTATAAACCTTTTCGCTTTAGGCCTCCGCTGCCATGTACCAAAAAACAAAAAGGTTCAATTAATCAATTTCAAATTCTCGTGGGGGAAAAAAAGTTCTCGCAAAGTTGGAATTGATGGATTGAACTTTTTAGTCCCACCCAGTCTGCCGCTACCACCGCAGCCACGCCCACCCAATGGGCCACGCCCACCCAGCACCCGACGATACATAAGTGGGTTTTCGGTTGCAGTTTGGGCACTCGGTCTCTAAAAGGTTCGCCATCACTGGCTTAGGAGGAGGAGAGAATGTATTTAGGCCTAATGTTAAGATATAAAGGTAAAGGTTCCCCCACACATGCGTGCTAGTCGTTCCCAACTCTAGGGGCCGGTGCTCATCTCCGTTTCAAAGGCGAAGAGCCAGCGCTTGTCCGAGGACGTCTCCGTGGTCATGTGGCCGGTATGACTAGATGCCAAAGGCGCACGGAACGCTGTTACCTTCCCACTGTAGTGGTCCCTATTTTTCTACTTGCATTTTTTACGTGCTTTCGAACTGCTAGGTTGGCAGAAGCTGGGACGAGTAACAGGCGCTCACTCTGCTACGCGGCACTCGGGATTCGACCCGCCAAACTGCCAACCTTCTGATCGACAAGCTCAGCGTCCTAACTCACTGAGCCACCGCGTCCCTTGTTAAGATATAGCTGCTGAGAATTCTGGTTTTGGTTTAATGCGTGAGTTTATGCCTCCACCTAACCTAAGTAGAAATTACTGAAGAAGCAGCAGCTGCCCATTACATCTCTGATGAAACCCTGGCTTCTTTATTGAAGCCATAGCTTCAACTCAAAATGAAATTCAGTGGTGAAAAAAGTAAGGTTCTACATTTAGGCAAGAAAAACCAAATGCACAGGTATAGTATAGGTGGTACCTTGCTCAATAGTAGCAACTGTGAGAGGGATCTCGGAGTCCTAGTGGACAATCACTTAAATATGAGCCAGCAGTATGCTGCAGGTGCCGAAAAAGCCAACACAGTGCTAGGCTGCATTAACAGAGGGATAGAATCAAGATCACGTGAAGTACTAATACCACTTTACAATGGCTTGGTAAGGCCGCACCTGGAAAACTGCATCCAGTTTTGGTCACCGTGATGTAAAAAAGATGTTGAGACTCTAGAAAGGGTACAGAGAGGAGCAACAAAGATGATTGGGGGACTGGAGGCTAAAACAGAAAGAACGGTTGCTGGAATTGGGTATGTCTAGTTTAATGAAGAGAAGGACGAGAGGGGACATGATAGCAGCCTTCCAGTATCTCAGGGGCTGCCCCAAAGAAGAGGCAGTCAAGCAATACTCCAAAGCCCCTGAAGGCAGGACAAGAAGCAACGGATGGAAACTAATCAAGAAGACAAGCAACCTAAAACCAAGGAGAAACTTCCTCATTACAGTTAGAACAACAACAATACTCCAGAGGTTGTGAATGCTCCAAAACTAGAGGTTTAAAAGAAGATATTGGACAACCATTTCCCTGAAATGGTGTAGATTCTCCTGCCTAAACGGGGTTGGACTAGAAGACCTGCAAGGTCTCTTCCAACTCTGTTGTTTTGTTATTATTGCACCTGCTGATCTATAGCTATTCTGTTTTGTTCTGTTCTGTTCTATTCTATTCTATTCTATTCTATTCTATTCTTCATTCCTATATTCTGTTCTGTTCTGTTCTACTCTGCTCTACTCTAGTCTAGTCTACTCTACTCTACTTTACTCTACTCTACTCTACTCTGTTCTATTCTTATTCTTTCCTAATCTTATTTCTATTCTGTTCTGTTCTGTTCTGTTCTATTCTATTCTATTCTATTCTATTCTATTCTATTCTATTCTATTCTATTCTATTCTATTCTATTCTATTCTATTCTATTCTATTCTATTCTATTCTATTCTATTCTTCATTCCTATATTCTGCTCTGCTCTGCTCTGCTCTACTCTACTCTACTCTACTCTACTCTACTCTACTCTACTCTATTCTATTCTATTCTATTCTATTCTATTCTATTCTATTCTATTCTATTCTATTCTATTCTATTCTATTCTATTCTATTCTATTCTACTCTTTATTCCTATTCTATTCTGTTCTGTTCTATTCTATTCTAATCTATTCTATTCTATTCTTCATTCCTATATTCTGTTCTGTTCTGCTCTGCTCTACTCTACTCTACTCTACTCTACTCTACTCTACTCTACTCTACTCTATTCTATTCTATTCTATTCTATTCTATTCTACTCTTTATTCCTATTCTGTTCTATTCTATTCTATTCTATTCTATTCTATTCTATTCTATTCTATTCTATTCTATTCTATTCTATTCTATTCTATTCTTCATTCCTATGTTCTGTTCTGTTCTGTTCTGCTCTGCTCTGCTCTACTCTACTCTACTCTACTCTACTCTACTCTATTCTATTCTATTCTATTCTATTCTATTCTATTCTATTCTATTCTATTCTATTCTATATTCCTATTCCTATTATTCTTTATTCTACTTTACAATCTGTCTATTCCATTCCATTCCATTCCATTCCATTCCTATTCTATTCTATTCTATTCTATTCTATTCTATTCTATTCTATTCTATTCTATTCTATTCTATTCTATTCTTCATTCCTATATTCTGCTCTGCTCTGCTCTACTCTACTCTACTCTACTCTACTCTACTCTACTCTACTCTATTCTATTCTATTCTATTCTATTCTATTCTACTCTTTATTCCTATTCTATTCTGTTCTGTTCTATTCTATTCTAATCTATTCTATTCTATTCTTCATTCCTATATTCTGTTCTGTTCTGCTCTGCTCTACTCTACTCTACTCTACTCTACTCTACTCTACTCTACTCTACTCTACTCTACTCTATTCTATTCTATTCTATTCTATTCTACTCTTTATTCCTATTCTGTTCTATTCTATTCTATTCTATTCTATTCTATTCTATTCTATTCTATTCTATTCTATTCTATTCTATTCTTCATTCCTATGTTCTGTTCTGTTCTGTTCAGTTCTGCTCTGCTCTACTCTACTCTACTCTACTCTACTCTACTCTACTCTACTCTACTCTACTCTATTCTATTCTATTCTATTCTATTCTATTCTATTCTATTCTATATTCCTATTCCTATTATTCTTTATTCTACTTTACAATCTGTCTATTCCATTCCATTCCATTCCATTCCATTCCTATTCTATTCTATTCTATTCTATTCTATTCTATTCTATTCTATTCTATTCTATTCTATTCTATTCTATTCTACTCTTTATTCCTATTCTATTCTGTTCTGTTCTATTCTATTCTATTCTAATCTATTCTATTCTATTCTTCATTCCTATATTCTGTTCTGTTCTGCTCTGCTCTACTCTACTCTACTCTACTCTACTCTACTCTACTCTACTCTATTCTATTCTATTCTATTCTTCATTCCTATATTCTGTTCTGCTCTACTCTACTCTACTCTACTCTATTCTATTCTATTCTACTCTTTATTCCTATTCTATTCTGTTCTGTTCTATTCTATTCTATTCTAATCTATTCTATTCTATTCTTCATTCCTATATTCTGTTCTGTTCTGCTCTGCTCTACTCTACTCTACTCTACTCTACTCTACTCTACTCTATTCTATTCTATTCTATTCTATTCTATTCTATTCTATTCTATTCTATTCTATTCTACTCTTTATTCCTATTCTATTCTGTTCTATTCTATTCTATTCTATTCTATTCTATTTTATTCTATTCTTCATTCCTATGTTCTGTTCTGTTCTGTTCTGTTCTGCTCTACTCTACTCTACTCTACTCTACTCTACTCTATTCTATTCTATTCTATTCTATTCTATTCTATTCTATTCTATTCTATATTCCTATTCCTATTATTCTTTATTCTACTTTACAATCTGTCTATTCCATTCCATTCCTATTCTATTCTATTCTATTCTATTCTATTCTATTCTATTCTATTCTATTCTATTCTATTCTATTCTATTCTATTCTATTCTTCATTCCTATATTCTGTTCTATTCTGTTCTACTCTGCTCTACTCTAGTCTAGTCTACTCTACTCTACTTTACTCTACTCTACTCTACTCTGTTCTATTCTTATTCTTTCCTAATCTTATTTCTATTCTGTTCTGTTCTATTCTATTCTATTCTATTCTATTCTATTCTATTCTATTCTATTCTATTCTATTCTATTCTATTCTATTCTATTCTATTCTATTCTATTCTATTCTATTCTAAATGTCTTGTACCCATTTTCCTTCAGGTGTGACCGAGGTTTTGGAGGGCCCTATTGTGTGCCTACTTTTCCCCTCCCAACTGTGCTAAAAGATGACTTCAATGGCAACCTGCATCCTGATCTTTGGCCTGAAGTCTTCGGAGCCGAGAGAGGAAACCTGAACGGCGACACCATCAAATCTGGAACGAGCCTCATCTTCAAAGGGGTTAGGAGTTACTGACATTCGAACGTTACTTAATTCTAAATTGTCTTTCTCCCATTTTGGGTGGTTCTTTACAAAAATCAGCTGCAATTGTTTCCCATCTGCTGTCTTCATACTCAGTCTCTTTTCACATCTCTTCATCCAACTGTCCTGTGAGATTCATTTAGGATAGGCATGGCTCTTTTATGACTCGTGGACTTCAACTTCCAGAATTCCTGAGCCAGCATGGCTCAGCTTGGAAACCTCTCCTTTTCCCCTCAGCATGGCTGGCTCAGGAATTCTGGGAGTTGAAGTCCACAAGTCATAAAGCGGCCTAGGCCTAGGCCAGGGGTAGGCAACCTTGGCTCTTTTATGACTCGTGGACTTCAACTCCCAGAATTCCTGAGCCAGCATGTCTCAGCGTGGAAACCTCTCCCTTTTCCCTCAGCCTGGCTGGCTCAGGAATTCTGGGTGTTGAAGTCCACGAGTCATAAAGTGGCCTAGTCCTAGTCCAGGGGTAGGCAACCTTGGCTCTTTTATGACTCGTGGACTTCAACTCCCAGAATTCCTCAGCCAGCATGGCTCAGCTTGGAAACCTCTCCCTTTTCCCTCAGCGTGGCTGGCTCAGGAATTCTGGGAGTTGAAGTCCACGAGTCATAAAGTGGTCTAGGCCTAGTCCAGGGGTAGGCAACCTTGGCTGTTTTATGACTCGTGGACTTCAACTCCCAGAATTCCTCAGCCAGCATGGCTCAGCTTGGAAACCTCTCCCTTTCCCTTCAGCGTGGCTGGCTGAGGAATTTTGGGAGTTGAAGTCCACGAGTTATAAAACAGCCAAGGTTGCCTACCCCTGATCTAGTTTAATGAAAAGAAGGACTAGGGGTGACTTTGTAGCAATGTTCCAAGTTCTAAGGCAGAAGTAGGCAACCTTGGCTCTTTTATGACCCGTGGACTTCAACTCCCAGAATTCCTGAGCCAGTGTGGCTCAGCTTGGAAACCTCTCCCTTTCCCCTCAGCCTGGCTGGCTGAGGAATTCTGGGAGTTGAAGTCCACGAGTCATAAAAGAGCCAATGTGGCCTACCCTGATTTAGGAGAAGGACACAGAAAAGATATCAGACAACTCTCAACTGCGGCCTACCGCCATGCCCCCCAAATATTGGGAAATTATTAAACCAGTCACCTCACTCTTCACCCTAGTTCCAATTATATAGCATTACTTTAGTAGTTTTGAAGAAGGTTTTTTTTTTAAAGAAAAAAAACTGTGCTGGATTTGCTTGGTAAGAACGATTTACCCAGGTATTATTTAAGTCCATGAAAAACAGTAACACTATCTATTCTCTTTTTACAGGAAGGGTTGAGGATGCTCGTTTCAAGGGATCTGGACTGTACAAATACAATGTATATTCAGTTTTCATTCAGATTTTTAGCTAAAGGTAAGTAGCATTTTAAAGAAGGACTTGGGTGTTCTCTTTACCGCTGCCTAACGGAGGGGAAACAGTCCCCCTTTTAGTCAGATTGGATTATTGTTCCTTGCAGTTTTCTTAGCAGAATTTTTTTTTCCAGAAGTGGCTTGCTAGGGAACTAGCTGGTTTTGTGCCTTAGTTGAGATTAGAACTGACTGTTTTTGCTTCTTATCCTGTTGCCTTAATCACTACCCCGAACAGGAGTAACGATAAATTAATATAATCCTCGCTGAGTCCAAAAGTGGAACTAATTCACAAACATCCAATTACCCCTCAGAACCAAGACTCAATGACCTGATGAAGCTAGGAAGATGTTACTTGTGTCGTAATACCTACAACCGGTTGTATGGTTCCCCCAGCATCTGTGGAGATTAATGCTACATTTTATACTTACTTATACTAATATACTACTATACTATTAACCTGGCACTAAAATGACAGACTCCAAAGGCTTACTCAGCAAAAGGTCTATGTTGAAGTCGAGTCAGAAATGACTCGACAAAATGAGACTCTGTTGCAGACAAGAATGAAAACATAAGCCAATTATTTGTCATCTGCAATACGGTATAAAACTGTCAACGCCCTTAGTTAGGCCTCTGCGCCAGACTTTAAATCCCAGCCATTTTCTTCCCAGCTTTCTGAATTAGTGGATACTTGGCAGTTGACTAGTTCACTTTGGCAAATTTAGATGCTCTCTGAGAAATACTAATTTCTGTCTTCCTAAATTTAACTCTTAACACAACCTGGCATCAGTTATCCAAATCGTTTTGCTGTTTTGGATTCATCTTGTCGTAAAGCTTTCGCCCGAATCTGTAGTTAAACAGAAAATTGTCTCGCCCAAGACTACAACAGGCTGCCATTTTTGATATGTAAAATTCCTCTTTATGGAAAAAAAAGTAGGTGGGGGGATCCGGAATCTCTATATCTTTGAACAGAACAATATTAAACACTGTGTCATATTTTGGGGGGAGAAATTCTGGCGTTTTCTTAAAAGTACAGAAAACCAAAAGATGGATTCTTCTATTAAAGCAAAGATGGTCTATTTCTCTCCATGAACACCCCATGACATCTCAAAATCTTGTCCAATAACTGGTGCCACCCTCAAAAAATAAGCCCAAACATCAGAGTTTGTAGCATTTGAAAACCTGTGTGGTATTATTGACTACTATATAAAGGCTCCTTTAAAGAAATGACTCAATTTCATCAAGGTAAGCTTTCATAATTGATTTATCTTAGCCAGGGATCCCCAATCCCTGGTCCGTGGACTGGTACTGGGCCGCGGCATGCCAGCAACCGGTCCGCACAAACAAACAAAGCCCCATCCGCAGGATGCAGGCAGCACACAAAACCATGCACTCTCCAGTCCACGGAAAAATCTCTCCACGGAACTGGTCTCTGGTGCCCAAAAGGTTGGAGAACTCTAATCTTACCCTTGTCATCATTGCGATGTCTTGTCTTACATTCCAGGTACTCCGGAAAGATCCCATTCTATTCTGCTCCAGTATTCCATCAACGGAGGCATCACTTGGCACCTGATAGATGAGTTTTACTTCACCCAAACCACCGATGTCCTTTTTATTAACATCCCACTGCCATACTCGGCACGAAACAGCGCCACACGTTTCAGGATCTGGCAACCGTACAACAACGGTACAGAACGAAGGATCTAAATTTTAACGGCTTTGAGAGACAGGGAGTCCTCCGCGTTTTTAAGAAGAGACTGGACAGCCATTTGTCTGAAATGGTCTAGGGTTTCCTGCCTGAGCAGGGGGTTGGACTGGATGACCTCCAAGGTCCCTTCCAACATTATCATCATCATCATCATTATTATTTAATTTTTAATTTAATTTTAATTCCATTTATATCCCGCCCTTCTCCGAAGACTCAGGGCGGCTTACAAGCTTAGCAGCAATTATTATTATTATTATTATTATTATTATTATTATTATTATTATTATTATTATTATTATTATTATTATTATTATTATTATTATTATTATTATTATTACAACCGATTGCTTAGCAACTGAATTGAAAAAGGAGACTTACAACCAGCGGTAGGATTCAAATAAGTAAGGACTCCAGGCTGATTCCTCTCTTGACTCCGCCTGTCCTTCTCCTGCAAAAAGCCATCTAATCCCTGAATAAAGTACAGGTGGAATCTGGTTTGGAGAGAGAGAGAGAGATGGAGACATGGAATGGTGGGATTCAAATATGTAAACAACCGGTTCTCTGCATGGATGCCACTTGCGGAAATCCATTCTGGGCCTGGGCAGCAAAAAATTAGCTACTGGTTCTGCCGAAGTGGTGCAAACTAGCTGAATCCCACCACAGACAGGAAGGAAGGAAGGAGGGAGTCGTGGGATTCAAAAATGTGAACAACCGGTTCTCTGCATGGATGCCGCTTCCGGAAGTCTATTCTGGGCCTGGGCAACAAAAAATTAGCTACCGGTTCTGCCGAAGTGGTACGAACTGGCTGAATCCCACTACTCTATCTATCTATCTATCTATCTATCTATCTATCTATCTATCTATCTATCTATCTATCTATCCATCCATCCATCCATCCATCCAGTGGTGTGATTCAAATAGGTGAACACCCAGTTCTTTGAATGAATCCCACCACTGCTTACAACCCAGTTCTGACTGGTTGGGGTTGTCTTTCACGATCACATGACTGGACTTTGCGCAGCAACATGGGCTCATTTACAGCCATTAGCCGTGTCCCATGGTGGTGTGACCACATTTTTATGGCAATTTTGTCAAAAGATGGTACTTCCAGTTTTTTTTGGAAAAACCACCTCCTAGTGGTTCACCTAACAACTCTGGTGTTCGCTTAATGCATTCGTTCAACAGTCAAGTTGATTCGCTTGACAACCCTCTGCGTGAAAGGTTGTAAAATGGACTGTAATGACATATGGCTTTGGTGGGCAAGCTCCATTACCGTTACGTGTTGAGGACTGACTGTACATTTTGATTCTGAAAGACAATTTGAGCAGCAAGTGAAGTTCAGTGGCATATTCTTAATGACAGACTCGGTGTGCTTGAGTTAATGTGCCTAACGGAGAAGCGTTCATTAATGTTATCTCCTTCTGTCAATCTATCATTATCAGATTTGAAATTTATACGAGAAAATATTACTACTCATGATCATTTCTTAGAGTGTTTTAGGAAGCACTGAGTTGTCTTAGTGGTAACTAATAAACTATTCCATTGCATACCATTATTTCCTAGTGGTCTCTAGGAAATAGATCGGTGGTTATCAGGATTTTATTTATTTATTTTTCTTACTTTTCCTAGGTAAGAAGGAAGAGATTTGGATTATAGATGACTTCATTATTGATGGAAATAACCTCAAAAATCCTGTGATCCTTTTGGATTCTTTTGACTTGGGCCCAAAAGAAGACAACTGGTTTTTCTATCCTGGTGGCAACATTGGACTTTATTGTCCATATTCATCCAAAGGAGCACCGTATGTATTAAACTGAAAATATATTATACATAGTGAGACATGAGAGTAGAGTAGAGATAGACTGGACTGGACTGGACCAGAATGGAGTGGAGTAGAGGAATAGAGTACAGTAGAGCAGAGTGGAGTAGAAATAGACTGGATTAGAATAGGAATAGGAATAGGAATAGAGTAGAATAGAGTAGAAATAGACTGGACTGGACTGGACCAGAATGGAGTGGAGTAGAGGAGTAGAGTAGAGTAGAAATAGAATGGACTGGACTGGACCAAAATGGAGTAGAGTAGAGTAGAGTAGAGTAGAGTAGAGTAGAGTAGAGTAGAGTAGAGTAGAGTAGAGTAGAGAGACTAGACTGGACTGAACTGGACTGGACTGGACCAGAATGGAGTAGAGTAGAGTAGAGTAGAGTAGAATAGAATAGAATAGAAATAGACTGGACTGGACTGGACCAGAATGGAGTAGAGTAGAGTAGAGTAGAGTAGAGTAGAGTAGAGTAGAGTAGAGTAGAGTAGTAATAGACTGGACTGGACTGGACCAGAATGGAGTGGAGTAGAGGAGTAGAGTAGAGTAGAGTAGAGTAGAGTAGAGTAGAGTAGAGTAGAGTAGAGTAGAGTAGAAATAGACTGGATTAGAATAGGAATAGAATAGAATAGAATAGAATAGAATAGAATAGAATAGAATAGAATAGAATAGAATAGAATAGAATAGAATAGAATAGAATAGAATAGAATAGAATAGAATAGAATAGAATAGAATAGAATAGAATAGAATTAGAATAATTTGACCAAGTATGATTAGATGCACAAGGAAATTATCTCTGAGGCAGAAACTCTCAATGTACATGCAAAGCAGTGGAGTAATAATAATGATACCAATAAGAGAAGATAGTAGAAAACATGCAGATAATAATAATAATAATAATACAGCCCTACTACATGGGTAAATATGCTTAGACATAAGACAGTGCTGTGAGGGTTATGTGTTCAGCAGAATGAGGGCATGGGGAAAGAAACTGTCTTTGTGTCCAGTTGTTTTGATTTGCAATGCCCTATAGCAGCGTCCCGAGGGGAGGAGTTGAAACAGTTTATGTCCAAGATGCGAGGGGTCCATAGATATTTTCTCAGCCCTCTTCCTGACCTGGGCAATCTACATGTCCTCAGTGGAAAGCAGATTGTTTGCAATTGTGTTTTTTTTGTTTTTTTTGGAGTCCTAACTGTATGTTGAATTCTACGTCTGGTCCTGTTCGTCTGCTCTGCCAAACCGGACACTTAATCAAAGTTTCAGAAAAAAAAGATGCGTCAAGTAAAGAATTATATTGTGAAATATATCCCTTTTGCTCCTGCCACAGAGAAGAAGATTCTGCTATGGTATTTGTCTCAAATGAAGTTGGAGAACATTCGATTACAACGAGAGACCTGAACGTCAACGAAAATACCATCATCCAGTTTGAGGTACTTATCTCTGCTTTCTTTTCTTCTTGCTGTCAAAGCGGTTTTTAAAATAAATAAATAAATAAATCTTGCTTTAGCATTTTTCTGGATATGTTACCTTTTTTTTTAAGGCTACGGAAGGATCAGGTGGGTACGATTTTATGAATTCCTAGGGGGTTGCCTAATCCAGTAAGACTGGCAGATAAATTTCATTTTTGCAAATGTGAAAATGTGCAGTTACTCTCTTTCAAGTTTACGCAACGTGAAACCTTATAATTTTCAATAAGGGCCTGAAAATTGAAGGTACAGTAAGATTGACAGGAGGTTATCGGTAGGGATAGTGCGTCCTTGTCCAATTCTGTGTCTCAAGGTATCTAAAATATTTACATGGGCTACGAAATTGTCCTTTTATCCACCAGACATATAGCAGTCCTCAGCTTACACCCCAGTTGGGATAGGAATCTCCATTACTAAGCGACAGCTTTTGGCAACCGTTTTTTTTAAGCAAATTGCTGCCGTTATTAAATGAATCAAATGGTCATTAAATAAATCCAGCTTCATCCATTGACTTTGCTTGTCAGAAGCCAGCTGGGAAAGTCCTTGGACAGTGCAACTATTGTGAATTCATGCTGGTTGCCAAGCATGATCCTGTGACCTTAGGGCAGGGGTAGGCAACCTTGGCTCTTTGATGACTCGTGGACTTCAACTCCCAGAATTCCTGGCTGGCTGGGGCGGGGTTAGGCAACCTTGGCTCTTTTACGACTCGTGGACTTCAACTCCCAGAATTCCTCAGCCAGCATGACTCAGCTTGGAAACCTCTCCCTTTCCCCTCAGCGTGGCTGGCTCAGGAATTCTGGGAGTTGAAGTCCACGAGTCATAAAAGGGCCAAGGTTGCCTACCCCTGCCTTAGGGATGTTACGATAGTGGTTAGTACAGCACTTTTATCAGGGCTGTTGTAACGCCACTAAGCAAGTGGTAAGTCAAGGACTAACCGCAGTTGAACTTTTTTTCTTTTTTTTTACAAACGCAAAAGATATCTCATAACTTTACCACTCAACAAAATACTTGTTTTGTTCTATGAAAAAAAAAATTGTATATTGTAAAATGTGTACAAACAAGGAACAAGCCCCACACTCATTGACCCTGAGGATGTTACCTAGTTGGGTAATGAAATGTCTGCAGGTGACCAACCCAGCTTAGAGAGCACCAAGGACTCCACATTAAGAAAATAAGAATCTGTTGTCATCCTAACGTTGTGGTGTAAGTTGGGATATTAAGCAGATGATAGGTAGACGGGAACATCAACATCCACTTATTGAATTGAGATAAATAGTTGCATCCTCAGAGCATATGCCGTATTTCAAGAGTTTAATTAAAACTGAAGCTGAAGCACAATGCACAAATTTTGTGTGTGCACTAACACGTTTATGCAAAGCATTAATAGTCCCAGCACATTCTTGTGCAGTTGTAAGAGGCTACCAGTTGCTCACCTTGTGTATTCTTAGTAAAACCTCCCCTGACTGTTTATTCATGCACATTTCAATTTGTCACGACAACCAGTTAATAATATATAGAATGCAAACTGTTTTATATTTTAAAATATAGATTAAAAGTATGTTCGACAAATGCTTTCGAGGCCACATTCAAAAGGAACACGTTTTCAGGGTGTTTGCCCCAGAAGATGTTATACTTAACATCTAGGCATCCAGGAAAGACAGTTTAATTTAAAAAAAGAAAAGAAAAGAAAATGTTTTACTGCAAGGTTAGGGAGATGCTAATAAACAAGATGCTGTTGTAGGTAATGTAGGGGTTGTCTTTCTAGATTTCTGAAGCTAATGAACCAAATCATTTCTAGATCAGCGGTTGGTTAGGCCTAATAATGGGAAGCTCACGTGCATTATGTAGGAAGACAATTCTTTTAGTCCTTGGAGGTAAAAAAAATTAGACGTCTGGTAGAACCTTTTCCAACTAACACACTTTATTAAGGCTCAGAGAGCATCAAGGACCCCACAGTCCTCCTCCTCCTCCTCCTCCTCCTCCTCCATCATTCCACAAACTCTACTCCCTTCTAGCGCTGACAATGTCACCTAGTTTGGGTAATTAAACATCTGCAAGAAAACAGCCAAACTCGGAGAGCACCAAGGACTATTCATGACAACCCTGAGCTGCAAATAGTTTCTTCTGTCGATAAATAAATAAATAAAAAGACTGTAGCCACGTCTGCCTCTGAGGTCCTCCCCAAATTACACCTCAATTCTTAACAATTCTTATAGCTCAGGGTGTCTTTGTTAATTAAAACAAGGCATCCACCAGTTCAACATGGAGAATTTGTTTGATTTTTAGATTAACGTCGGCTGCACCACGGACAGCTCCTCGGCTGAGCCGGTGAAACTTGAGTTCTCCCGAGACTTTGGGGCGACCTGGCACCTGCTTCTTCCTTTATGTTATAGCAGCAGCAGCTATCTCAATTCTCTCTGCTCTGTTGAGCATCACCCGAGTAGCACCTACTACGCTGGAACGACCCAGGGCTGGAGAAGAGAAGTCATCCATTTTGGAAAGCTACATCTCTGCGGGTAAAACATTGTTTTGAATCTCCCCTAGCTTGTATCTCTATCTCTATTTTTCTGCTTCAGTGTAAGCAAGATGTAAGCTGATTGCCTCTGATCACAAAGAGGGTTAGTAGGCAGTTAAGTTCAGGAGAACATACTTTAGGGCAGCACACATGGGACCCCAAATCTACAACTCTTTCATGAAGATCTTACCTGGAAAGTCAACACAACCCAGGTGGCCAGAAAGGCCCAACAGAGACTCCACTTCTTCAGGGTATTGTGGAAGAACAGCATAGAACACAGGTCTGCAACCCGCGGCTCCGGAGCCGCATGCGGCTCTTTCAGCTGTCTCCTGCGGCTCCCAGTCTTCTGCCATGTGCAGTCAAAAAAAAAAGTGGGACTAAAAAGTTCAACCAATCAATTCAAATATGCAGGGTAGGTGCATATCTCGCCTTGGCTCCACTCTTCAGTCAAACCCTGTTCTGCGCATGCGCGCATGTAAGCGCATGCACACATATTTTTTGCGGCTCCCAGTTTTTCCTTTTGTGAGGGAACCGGTTCCGAGTGGCTCTTTCACTGTTTCAGGTTGCTGACCCCTGGCATAGAACAACGACTAATGACCTTATTTACCAGTCTACTATAGAGAGCGTCCTCTCGTGCTGTATTGTGGTTTGGTATGCTGGTCTGACAGCCGCGGACAGGAAGGCATTACAGAGGGTGGTGAGCACAGCACAAGACATTGTGGGCTGTCCCCTGACACCACTGGATGACCTCGCCAGGGCTCGTTGCCTTGGAAGAGTGAGGAAAATCCTCAGGGATGACTCACACCCTGGTCGGTATCTCTTTACTCTCCTACCATTGGGTAGGAGATACAGGACTATAGCCAGCCGTACCAACAGGCTGAAGAACAGCTTTTATCCATGGGCTGTCAGGCTCTTGAATGGGAAATCATTTTATAATTTTATGTATGACTGACTTGCGAGGCCGGTGTGTTGTGCAATTAGCTCACGTGGTGTAACAAGATGGAGGGTTTGGTGTCACTGTGAGTTGGGGGTGGGGGCACGAAGGAAGGCTCAGCCAATCTCAATGTATACATGGTTGTACTTTGACAACAAAGGTTCATTCATTCATTATACAGGTAGTCCTTGACTTGATGGCCACAATTTGAGCCCAAAATTTATGTTGCTAAGTGAGACATTGGTCAAGTGAGTTTTGCCACATTTTAATGACCTTCCTTGACACTGGGAATCCCAGTTGCAATTTTTAGTAATAGTGACTCTGGCTTCCTTCACGTCACCACTAATGATATGAAAATGAAGTTGGGAGGCTAGAAAGGGTGCAGAGAAGAGCAACAAAGATGATTAGGGGATGATCAGGAGCTAAAACACACAAAGAATGTAGACATCAAGAGAAAAAGAGAGGAAGTATTTAATGTTGAAATAAGAGAAAATGTTGGTTACTAAATTTAAGACATTTGGAAATTAATAGAAAATAGGAATGTTATACTGTCTTATTAATCAGTTGATATAAGATGGTGAGAAATAGACTATATTTAAATACATAAGACATGCATTCTGAATATTAGATTTTGTGATGAATTACGATAAAGGGAATTGTGGTCATTTAAAACTTGGAAATTATAAGTATCAAATGTTAAACCTAAATATTAATGGGAAACTAAAAATTGAGGAAAAAACTAATTAAGACAATGATTGCCTATAAAGATTGAATGTTAAAATAACCAGGATGTGTATAAACTAAAAATTATCGATAAATGTAAGAAAGTTATTTTTATTTAATTGATATAATAAGAAATGCATTAGTTTAACCGTGAGACAGTAAATACTAAGGGGAAAAGAGAGGAAATACTTAGTGTAGTAGTTTGAGACTTGTACTAAAGATATTTGTATGTTATTGAATTATGGATTAACTCAGCCGCCACGTTGCTTTTTAAATATTTAAGTGTAAAATTAGAAAATCAATAAAACTTTAAAAAAAAATACGAAGAACGGTTGCAGGAGTTGGGTATGCCTAGCCTAGTGAAACGAAAGACTTGGGGTGACAGGATAGCAGCATTCCAGTGTCTCAGGGGCTGCCCCAAAGAAGAGGCAGTCAAGCTATTCTCCAAAGCGCCTGAAGGCAGGACAAGAAACAACGGGTGGAAACTCATCAAGGAGAGAAGCAACCTGGAACTAAGGAGAAACTTCCTAACAGTGAGGACAATTAACCAGTGGAACAACCTGCCTCCAGAAGCTGTGAATGCTCCAACACGGAAAGTTTTTAAGAGGAGACTGGACGGTCACTTGTCTGAAATGGTGTAGGGTTTCCTGCCTGAGCAGGGGGTTGGACTAGATGACCTCCAAGGTCCCTTTCAGCTCTGTTATTCTCTTAAAAGGGCATGTTCAAGGTGGAGCCGTACTCGTAGCTATTTCACGAGATGTTACACTTGGATGGACGGGAGCAATCTTCCTCCTCAGAGCCTGCAAGTGGGCTGACCCGTGTTGGTGGGAGATTTCCCCACCCCACCCCCTTTGTTAAAGCTTAGGACAGCCAGATGGAGCAACAGGTACGTTTGAAGTGCCATCGAGATGTCACATCTGAATGGCTGTTTTAACTCCGGACCTAGAAACCTGGATGCTTTGGAAGAGCTGAGGCTTTATCTTCATGCATCATTTCACCAGACAAATGTCTTACCTTTTTCCCCCCCAAAAAAAAAACCAACTGGGTCTTATATCATGGGTCCTCAACTTTGGCAACTTTAAGACTTGTGGACTTTGACTCCCGACTTCCTGCTGGCTGAGGAATTCTGGGAGTCGAAGTCCACAAGTCTTCAGGTTGCCAAGGTTGAGGACCCCTGTCTTATATTAATTTTTGCTCCAAAAGATGCATTAGGGTTTACTTTCAGGGAAATACGGTACTAAATGCATCCGTCTGGCTGATGATCTTAAATAGGGTTTATTTTGGGGGTGGGGCTTATATTACAAGCATCCTGAAAAATCCCGCCAAGGCTTATTTTCCGAATGGGTCTTCTTGTTGGGGAAACACGGTAGATAACCTAAAAAGGAACACTCACGTGACTTCTGAGCTCTTTAAAAAAAGATTTACGATCAGCATCCCCATGTCGACGGACTCCTAGAAAATACAGCAGACCTTACAATCCCTTGAAGAACTGGAGCAAAACTAAACACACACACACACACACACACATACCCCGGTTGTTTAATAATTAAACAAAATATTTAATTCTGAAATGCAAGCATGCATTTTTTATTGTCTTTATTCCCGGAACGTTTAGCATCCCTGCTGTTCCTGGTCACGTTCTCAAACCTTTTGTCTAATTTTCCAGCCTGTCAATCAAAAAGAGGGAGAGCCAAAGGCTTGCCAGAGTTGTGTGCCAAAGTCACACAAGCGTACTCCGTATGAGTTGACTCTTGTTGTTGTTTTTCCTTTGGCCGACTTTCAGTGTAGATGTAGGACAGTTTATTCTCTTGCCACTCTGACCTACTACAAACCCCCCAACACACACACACACACACACACACACATACACCCTTGAGACAAGAATGTTCAACGGTAAAAACAAATAGAATCATACTTTTCACTACAGCTTGCAGCAAAGCAAAAACGCGTGTATAAAAAACAAAGGTTAAACTAACACCAGCTCAGCGATAAAAGTAGCATGGGTCAAAAGCCTCATTCCTTGTCTTTCTGTAATGACTTAGCTTCTAGTAACTTTCCAGAAGTTATAATAGAACATAGAATAAAAGGGTTGGGAGAGACCTTGGAGACAAGAAGAGACAATACAATGCAATGCAATGCAATACAATACAATACAATACAATACAATACAATACAATACAATACAATACAATACAATACAATACAATACAATACAATACAATACAATGCCTTGGTGGAGCAGTGGGCTAATGCCTCCTTAAGTAACACCAGCTGCCTGCAATCAGTGCAGGTTCGAGTCCCACCAGGTTCAAGGTTGACTCAGCCTTCCATCCTTCCCAGGTAGGTAAAATGAGGACCCAGATTGTTGGGGGCAATAAGCTGACTTTGTAATAATGCCGCTTGGGGTGTGTGTGAAAGCCCTAATAAGCAGGCATATACATAGAATGAAGGCTACTGCTAAGCTTGTAAGCCACCCTGAGTCTTCGGAGAAGGGCGGGATATAAATGGAATCAAAATAAAATAAAAATAATTGGAAGGGACCTTGGAGGTCTTCTAGTCCAACCCCCAGCTCAGGCAGGAGACCTAATTGTTCTGTCAGGAAGTTTCTCCTTAATACCAGGTTGCTTCTCTCCTTGATTAGTTCCCACCCGTTGCTTCTTCTCCTGCCCTCTGGTGCTTTGGAGAATACATTTTCTAGTCCAGGCCCATGGCAAGACCGCTCTACCACGTCCAGTCTCTTCTGGAAAACCTCCAACAATGGAACTTTCACAGCTTCTGGAGACAAGCCGTTCCCCCGATTAATTGTCCTCTGTACTTTACATGAAGACTGCAGCTTTGCAGCTTTGAGTTGTTCATTTCTCGCCTTTGTGCTCAAAGGATAGAAAGTATTTCTTAGGGTTCTGCTCGTATGTGTCGTGGAGAAAACCCAAGTGGAAAAAGACAAGAGACAGCAACACAAAACAATAATTCTTACTTTTAAGATTCAGAGCTTTATTTTGCTAGTCATTTGGCACGTTGCAAACGATAACACAACATCACTTACACATTAATAACCCATTGCAATGAGGTACAGTAACATAGCAGTTCCAGTAAGAACAGCTACAGGCCAGAGGCAAATCAACCAGGTCCAGTCCCAACACTTTATAACTTTTCCAGTCCTAAGACTATAGACCAGGGGTGTCAAACTCAATTTCATTGAGGGCCGCATCAGCATTGCGGTTGCCCTCAGGGGGGCAGGGGTGTGTGGCCTGGGTGGGTGTGGCCTACTGGGTGGGTGTGGCTAGAGTGCGTATGGCCTACTGGGTGGGTGTGGCCAGCTCTACATCGTTCGCATCAAGGGTGCCTATGGGGGCCTGGGCAGGAGTGGGACAGATCTGAGGGTCTCTGGCAGAAGGAGGGTCTCTGGGCCAGGGCCAAGGCAGTGGGGGCCGTTCCCTCACTCTTTCCAGGATGGCTTTGTGGGCCACATGAAACCACTTTGCGGGCCAGATCTGGCCCCTGGGCCTTGTGTTTGACATGTCTGCTATAGACAGATGATCAGCAATCTTACACTTCCTGCTGATCCTCTGCTGAACACAACTTTCCACATACTCATGTGCATTGGAACCCACACCCATAAGCTACTTTCAGTTCCCTGTCCCTTCCTGCTCCAGTCCTTATGTTCTAAATACATTTGAAACAAGCAAGCTTAGCTAACTCGTATTACGTAAAGCACAATTGCGAACCGCAAAATTGAGCACCGCACAGACTTTGGTTCCATACTGTTTCCATGAGGCCTGAGTTGGTTCACCTGGGCCTAAACCTTGCGTAGAAGGAACAAAGGCCAATATTTTCGTTTTCCACATACGGAACGGTCCTCAAAGCATGTGATATAAGGCAAGCTAGGAGGAGGAGTTAACGCAACTGTGTGTTTCAGATTGGTGAGATTCCGATGGTACCAAGGGTTTTATCCTGCCGGGTCTCAACCGGTGACCTGGGCCATTGACAACGTGTACATAGGACCACAATGTGAAGAGATGTGCAGCGGACATGGCAGTTGTGTCAACGGGACCAAGTGCATCTGTGACCCTGGATATTCTGGACCCACCTGTAGAATAACCACCAAGAATCCTGATTTTCTCAAGGACGACTTTGAAGGTATAGTACTACTACTACTATTACTACTACTACTAACGAACGGCTTCTGTGGTGAAAAAAATTGCCGGTAACATCATCGTTGCCTGAGGGAACACCCATTTGGGGGCTCCATGAAGATGCCCACCGAAGTGGTACCCATTTACCTACTCGTGGTTGCCCGCTTTTGAACTTCTGGGTTGGCAGGAGCTGGAGCGTGTGATGGGAGCAAAGCCCATCACACGGCACCAACGGGTCTCAAACGCGAGCCTGCCAGTTGTTAGCCCAGCATTCTAACCTGGTTTGCCACTGCACTCTGTACTTAGGTTTTGTGAAACAAAAGCCTGGAGACTAAAACATATGAAGAATGGCTACAGGACTTGGGTTTGGCTAGTCTAAAGTAAAGAAGAAATAGGGAGACATGATAGCAGTATTCCAATATCTGAGGGGCTGCCACAAGGCAGAGGTGGTCACATTATTCACTAAAGCACCAGAGGGAAGGACTAGAAGCAATGGTTGGAAACTGATCAACCTGGAATTAAGGAGAAACTTCCTGACAGTGAGGACAATCAACCAGTGGAACAGCTCGCCCCCAGAAATTATGGGTCACATTTATGACCATTGCAGCATCCCCACAATCATGTGAACAAAATTCAGACCTTTGGCAACTGACTCATATTTATGACAGTAGTGGCATCTCCATGGTTACATGATCAAAATTCAGATAATTGGCAAACAAACACATTTATGATGGATGGCAATGTCTCGGGATCACGTGATCCCCTTTTGCGACCTCCTGACAAGCAAAGTCAATGAGGAAGCCAGATTCACTTAACAACCATGTTACTAATTTAACAACTGCAGTGATTCACTTAACCACTGTGGCAAGAAAGGTCATAAAATGGGGCAAAACTCAACTTCACAACTATCCCGCTTAGCAGTACAAATTTTGTGCTCAATTGTGGTTGTAAGTCAAGGACTATCTGGGGAGGGATTGAGGAAGGAATTTCCATTTTTAATCGTCACTTTGTAAATACTAAATAAACATTAGTCCAAACCGGCTAGATTTAATCCACTGGACAAAATCAAAGTTTGTAGGAAATTGGAGAAATGCTTGACCCGGCATTTACTCATTTGCACACAGGTAACCCGTGCAATTTCCAATTCCTAGCAGAAATGCTTCAGGGCCAGTCCTAAAGCAGTGTCAATCTCTGTTCGCATTCAGGACAACTGGAATCAGACCGGTTCTTACTGGTGAGTGGCGGCAAACCATCCCGAAAATGTGGAATCCTGTCCGGAGGGAATAACCTCTTCTTTAACGAGGAAGGGTTACGGATGCTGATGACTCAAGATCTGGATTTATCCCAAGCTAGGTAACCCTATTTCCTTCCTACACAAATAGGTCGAGTACAATTTGCATTGGCTCCTTTCTCTAGGGCAGGGGTGTCAAACTGCTGGCCCGGAGGCCAGATGCGTCTTGCCAAAACCGTGCCCACCACAGCTCCGGCAATGAGAAAAAAGTCACGATACATCGCGACGCGTCACATGACATGGCGAGTTTGACACCCCTCCTCTAGGGCCTACATTCTGGAAGTGGTTGAGCCCGGGGCCTAAATCTCCCAGTCTTCTCTGAATTCCAGATGTTCTTCAGCAAAGTGACAACGTAACTCCAAAGAACATAATCTGAGGTCAAAATACACTGGAGTGTCATTGGTCTAAAGCAGCCTCGTTTTGCTCAATGTCTTATTTATCTACCTGTTTGTTTGTGTGTTTTATTCCTCAAAAACAAAAATTACAAATTCGTACAAACAAAATGTGAATGTGATAACATGATAACGTAGCTGTGAACAGCACAAACTGAGGTCAAAATATACTGGAGTTTCATTGGTCTAACCCAGCCTAGATTTGCTCAGCATCTTATTTATTTGTGTTCTGTCCCAGCCTACGTGAGTCCTTGTTATGCTCGCAACGAGAAACCCCTCTTCCAAGAACCAGGCAGGAACCGCAGGAAAAAAAACAATCCCCTTTTATTATTCACAGACCTGAGTCAATGTCCAAGGCAAAGAAACACAGTCCACAGAAACTCGATCCTCAACACGAATGGTTGCCTTCAGCAACCAACACCTCCCACACCTTCCCTTTTATAATTCAGCCAAGGCGTGGTTTCCTAATGCCTTCTCCTTTGCCTTTGGAGCCGCCCCATTGCAATCCTCTGTCCTACTTGATTCTCTTGCCTAGGCATTTGTGCATCCGGGATTTGTCCTAACTGTGCTTCATCACTGTCCAACTCAGGCTCCCAGCACAGCTGTGTCTCAGCCTGAGCACGAGTAGAGGGGCCAGGCTGATGTCACTCAGGGCCCCTCCTCCTCCTCCTCCTCCTCTGATTCCTCAGACTCAGCTGCCGGATCCGCTGGCTGGCGAGGAATCACAACAATTTGTTTATTTGAGGAATGGGTGTTTCCAAGCGCCCCATTTGCAAGCAGACTAAGCTTCCAGTTTTCCTCTGGGTGAAAAGTGTTTGGGCGCCTATGGGGCACTTGGAAACGGAGCGATTCAGTCCTTTTTCAAGCACCCCCATAGGCACCCAAACACTTTTTGCCCAGACGAAGAAATGACGGAGACTGGAAGTGAGTTGCCTGGGAAATATTCTCTATTTTTTTCTACAAACCAAGCTGGTTCCATAAATCTTGACCCGAGTTGGCTCTATGCCCGACATCTCCTGGAGTATAAATAACTTTTTAATCTTAAGAGATTGAACTCTCTCTTGCATACTAACTGCCCAATAATGGGCTGCTTGACAGCAAACCAGGATTGAAACATGGTGTGTTTATTGCCAAGATGCCTTTGGATGCTTCATTTGAAGTTCCAAAATATTTGCAAGCTGGCTTTGAACTGCCAACATTTATTTATGGTTGATAATTGCCAGATTCCGAGCAAGCTGGTGTTGAGCTATTTAAAATAGCAACTGTTAAATTCTAAAGGGTTTTTGCACCTGATTAGAAATTCTTCGATGAGAGAGGCTGCGTCTAAAATGTTGAAATAGGAAAAAAAAATATGTAGGCTAGTTTGAAATTAAAAATCCTGTTTACAAGTTACTGGGTGGCCCTGAAGGTATCTTCCTCAGACTTTAAACGTCTGAAAAAAATAATAATCCCATTTTCTTCAGGGATACTTAACCCTCAGTATCTTGTGATGAAAAATTGATTTAAAACTCTGTAGAAATTTCATTTTAATATGGTCTTCTGGACTTCTGTTATTAACATAAGGCTTAACGCTATTACTTTTTCTGCATATTTTTCTTCTCTGCTACAGGGCTTAATTTATATGTATTGCATTTTCCAAATAAACAGTAAGTTGTCCCTATAAAATGAAACCACTGGGGGGAAAAAACACAACATCACATTTTTGTGGCAAATTATCTGCTCAGAAGCAAGAGGGCTCTTGTGTAAGGGCATGGCATTTAAATTCCTTCGGTGAAGTGATGGAAAAACACCCAATTTTCATTCTTTTGTGGAGTCAGATAAATAAACCCTTGTTGACTTTGTTATTTTATGTATGGACCAACTCTGGCTCAAATATAATGAAAAGAAAATACCAGCTCCGCATTTACATTTTAAATGTAATAATGTTTTATTACTGATGTGAAATAAATTTTGGTTATCCGTTGAATATTAGTCTTTGCAATAACTTTGATCTCGGCAATTGGTCCATCACTACATGTATTTAGTAAAGCAATAATGTTTTTTTTCCTGATTTTTGCCCAGAATAAATGCACAAATCCTTTCCTGCAACCCCTAACCAATCATTTGGGGTTTTATACAGCTGCATTTCCATCTTCTGGAGGATTATATGTATATTAATAAATGAATGTAGCTCGTGGCTATGTTTTATGCTTTGTCTTTTATATGCTGCCAAGATTCTGGGCTAAAATCGTGAAATTTCAGCGCAGATTCAAATTTACTGGGATGTGCATTCTATAAGTAAATCTGTCTATTTATTGATTCTGTGCTCAGGCCTGGAGGATAAATATCTTTTTTTTTTTAAAAAAAGAAATCTTTTGATGCTGTTCTAATGGATAAACAAAATACAAAAGCGCAAAGGCAAGTACTTCATTTAAAAAACAAATGAGGCAAAGGCTTGAGCCACATTGATATATATACCCAAAATAGAATAACGATATAGCGTTACTCGTTGTGGCAAAAAGGAATGGATGTGTTTTGTGCAACGGGAAATAATAATCGTAATATATTTCTTTTCGATTTTGGCTCTTCCACGCTTAATGTAGATTTGTGCAATTCTTCATGAGGCTGGGATGTGGCAAAGCCGTACCTGATCTCAGGAGTCAGCCAGTGTTGTTACAATATTCCCTTAACGGTGGACTCAGGTGGAATTTGCTTCAGGAATTTCTCTTCAGCAATTCGAGCAACATTGGACGTTACGTTGCCCTGGAAATCCCTTTAAAAGCTCGCTCTCCCTCTACGCGTCTTCGCTGGTGGCAGCCTTCAGAAAACGGCCATTTCTACAGCCCTTGGGTCATTGACCAGGTAAGTCATTCTTTTTACCTGAAAACAGAAGAACGTGGTTAACCCCAGCGCTGTTCTGTCCCAGCCTACGTGAGTCCTGGTTACGCTCACAAGGAGAAACCCCTCTTCCGACAAGCAGGCAGGAACCGCAGGAAAAAAACAACAATCCCCTTTTATTATTCACAGAACTGAGTCAACGTCCAAGGCAAACAAACCCAGATTCACAGAAACTCCATCCTCAACACGAACGGTGGCCTTCGGCAACCAGAACCTCCCACACCTTCCCTTTTATTATTCAGCCCAGGCGTGGCTTCCTGATCTCTTCTCCTTTGCCTTTGGAGCCGCCCCATTGCATTCCTCTGTCCTACTCGCTTCTCTTGCCAGTTCAGCTCATTCCCCTCCCCCGCGACCACTTTTCTAGGATGGTCGTGTATCACCTGCCAGGTGCCAATGGACCACAAAGGCCTGGACTAGAAGACCTCCAAGGTCCCTTCCGGCTCTGCTCTGATTGATTGCAGTGGAATCCATTGAGGTACCAGGAAGGAGCTGCTCTGCAGTTCCAGGGAATGGATTCTGGCCTTGGTCAACCAGGGACCAGGGGAATCTGGCAAACTATACCCCTTTCCTCTAAGGAAAAATATCTTAATATAAAGAAGACCAGTTGTGCATTGGAAGGAAGCCAGCCTTTCTATGCTAGAAAAATAGCAATAGCACTTAAACCAAGGCTCTTCAAACTTGTCCCTTTTATGACGTGTGGACTACAATTCCCAGAGTGCCTCAGCCAGGCACGCGTGCCTGGCTGAGGAACTCTGGGAGTTGAAGTCCGCACATCATAAAAGGGACAAGTTTGAAGAGCCCTGACTTAAACTTATATGCCGCGTCATGGTCTTTTACAACCCTGTGACCATAACCCTGTGGCTCAGTGGGTTAAGGCGATGAGCTTGTCGATCAGAAGGTCGGCAGTTTGGCGGGTCGAATCCCGAGTGCCGCGTAGCAGAGTGAGCGCCTGTTACTCGTCCCAGCTTCTGCCAACCTAGCAGTTCGAAAGCACGTAAAAAATGCAAGTAGAAAAATAGGGACCACTACGGTGGGAAGGTAACAGCGTTCCGTGCGCCTTTGGCGTCTAGTCATGCCGGCCACATGACCACGGAGACGTCCTCGGACAAGCGCTGGCTCTTCGGCTTTGAAACGGAGATGAGCACCAGCCCCTAGAGTCGGAAACGACTAGCACGCACGTGCGGGGGAACCTTTACCTTTACCTTTATAAACAGTTTACAGAGTCAGCGTATGGTCCCCGGCAATCTGGGTCCTCATTTTCTGACCTCAGAAGGATGGAAGGCTAAGTCAGCCTTGAGTCTGGACAGGATCAAACTCCTGGCAGCTGGCGGAGTTCGCCTGCAATACTGCACTCTAACTATTGCGCCCCCAAAGAAGGAGAATGAGGAAGGGAATAGAGAGGAAGGAAGGGAATAGCCCTTAGACTTATATACCGCTTCATAGAGTTGTACAGCCCTCTCTTAAGCAGTTGACGGAGTCAGCCTATCGCCCTCAACAATCTGGGTCCTCATTTACTGACCTCGGAAGGATGGAAGGCTGAGTCCACCTTGAGCCCGGTCAGGATCGAACTGCTGGCTGTGGGCAGAATTTGCTGGCAATGCTGCTTTCTAACCACTGCGCCACCACGGCTCTTATAATAATAATAAAAAAAATAACCTGCCCTCCAATTGCCTCATTAGGAAGTGGAAAGGAAGCATCTTCTGATGCCATTAAGCAGCTACAGAGGAACCAAAAGCTGTTGGGTCCTTATTTCTGCCCATCTTACCAAATCTGGCAAGGTGAGCTTCTTCTAGGTCCCTTCTGGAAAATGTGTCACCTTCTGGGATCTAAAAAGGCTTTGTTGCAGAGCTTCCGTTTCCCTTTCAGGTTAGGATGGCCCCAACCCACTTGATCTTACAGAATGCAGAATAATTATCGAGTTGGTAGGGGACCTTGGAGGTCTTCTAGTCCAGCCCTCTGCTCAGGCAGGAGACCCTACACCCTTAAAAGCCTCCAGAGATGGAGCACCCACAGCTTCTGAAGGCAAGCTGTTAATTTTATTATTATTATTATTTTTCACTTAATCTTTCCAAATCTTTCTCAACCTTCCCAGAGGCTTAGAATTGGAGTGTCCGAAATCAGTGGGACAAATTTCTAGATTTAACCTGTGTGTGTGTGTGTGTGTGTTTGCGGCATTTCTGAACGCCGCAACGTTAAAGAGTCGAGGATGCAACCTGAGACATGTACAAAAGTTCTTGTTATTGGACTACCGACCACCCAATCGCCTCGCTGCTTCCTAAATATTTGGATGTAAAACTGGAAAATGAATAAAACTTTGGTTTGTTGTTGTTTTTTTTAAGGCCAGGATAGCTTGCAGCATCTCGTCACTTTTCAAAAAGCTGATGACAACAGGGAACGTCCCGTGACTAGACGTGACGGTTTCCTCAAGGCACTCTTCATCCTTTTTTTTTTCATTCCTCTCCTCAACGGGTTTCTGCATTTGTCCAAGTCAAAGCCTGCATGGTGTTGGTGTGTGTGTGTGTGTGTGTGTGTGTGTGTGTGTGTGTGTGAGAGAGAGAGAGAGAGAGAGAGAGAGAGAGAGAGAGAGAGAGAGAGAGAGATATGATCCAAGCCCTACTCGTTTTGTAAGTGCATCACCACCAGCATAGAGATTGCAATAGCGAGCTCACAGACCTTTTGATCGCATGCTGCAGATGGACACTCCTCCGAAGTTGAGATCTGTCGGGATGACAACGATGGGTTTGGTACACGTGGCTAATTCAGAAAGTTACAACCGCAGTGTATCTCAAAACTATAGGCTGGGGGGGTGGGAAATTGAAAGAAAGCAAAGACTACTGCTGGACAAAACAGTGTTATGGAAGGAGTTGGGATAATTATGTTTTATTTATTTACATATTGTGGTGTTTTAATACACAGCCATCTGCCATCTGCTTAAAATTCCCCCAAATATTTGGATATCAAATTCATGGCAGAAACAAATGCCAGCAACACAAACATGATTCCTTTTGCTCGCAGGAAGAAGAATCTTTTAGAAGTTCACATTCACTCACTGTTAATTAGGCCCGATCGCAATAAATAATATTAAAACGGTTTTTTTTTTAAAAAAAATAAATAAATGAGGAATTCACTTTGACAAGGGGGGAAAAAACCCAATGCAAGTAGTCTTCAACGTACGATCACAATTGAGTCCCGACATTTATGTTGCTAAGTGAGACAGTCATTTGCCCCATTTTACGACCTTTCAGGCCAGCGCCGTTAAGTGAATCACAGCAGTTGTTAAGTTAGTAACGCGGTTGTGAAGGAAATCTGGCTTCCCCCCGTTGACTTTGCTTGTCAGAAGGTTGAAAAAGGGGATCGCTGAACATCACCCTGGGACACGGCAAGCGTCATAAATATGAGTCAGTTGCCAAGGGTCTGAATTTTGACCACATGATTTTTGGGGATGCTCCAACGGTCGTAAGTGTGGAAAACTTTCCTAAGTCGCTTTTTCCACTGCCGTTGTTCAATTGGAATGGTCACTAAACTAACTATCGTACGTTGAGGACGACCTGTATGCTAGTTTTCCAATCAGACTCAAAGCAATAGTAAAGCATCTACTATTCACTTCAACCTGGAATTATTTGCATTACACCAAGTACAGGAGTTTTTCTTCTCGATACTTTACGAAAGCAACTTTGATTGCAGTTCTGTACAATTTAGGAGGAAGGGACGCGGTGGCTCAGTGGGTTAGGACGCTGAACTTGTCGATCGGAAGGTCGGCAGTTCGGCGGGTCGAATCCCGAGTGCCGCGTAGCAGAGTGAGCACCTGTTACTCGTCCCAGCTTCTGCCAACCTAGCAGTTCGAAAGCACGTAAAAATGCAAGTAGACAAATAGGGACCACTACGGTGGGAAGGTAACAGCGTTCCGTGCGCCTTTGGCGTCTAGTCATGCCAGCCACATGACCACGGAGACGTCCTCGGACAAGCGCTGGCTCTTCGGCTTTGAAACGGAGATGAGCACCGGCCCCTAGAGTCGGAAACGACTAGCACGCATGTGCGGGGGAACCTTTACCTTTACCTTACAATTTAGGAGACTTACGAACAATAATTGCAAATAACTCTTTGCCTACAGAGCATTAAGGGCCATTTATGGAAAATTTACTGCACCTCTTGACCTATTTAGGACAGGCTCATAGCAAAAATACGTTTTTCTAAAATTGCCTCCGGGCTCCCATTTGTTAATAGCTTGTTATATGGAATATACGATGCTTATAACTGTGGGCAATTTTTTTAAAAAAATTAAGTCGTACTGAATTTAAGAGTCTTTTAGCACCCTTTATTAAAACTCAGGAAAAATTACAGCGTACTTATTAAGCGACGGTCCCTCGTTCCACAGCCTCATTCCGTCAGCTTATGCTAGTTAAGAGATCCTTAATAATTGCACTAAGATTACAATGTTGTAGCATAAAAGAGTCTGCCTTTATTCTACACTGAGTAAAGAAGAAACATTAAAGATTAAAGTTATTGTCTTCATGTATTGTCTGGTTTAATCTTACTCTCTCTCTTTTTTTGATAGCCTCTTTCTTTACAAAGAAATATATCCATTTCTGCCATAGGAAACTAATTTAACAAGAGAGTCTTAGCTAACATTTTTGACTTAAAATTTAATGGAATGGATTGAAGATGATGATATTATTATTATTATTATTATTATTATTATTATTATTATTATTATTATTATTATTATTATTATTATTATTATTATTATTATTATTATTATACAACATTTTGCTTCTTCTCCAGGAAGCTTCTTCAGTTCACTGAAGAAGAACTGAAGAAGATTCTTGGATGAGAAGTGAAACATCTTCAAGGAAAAACAAAGTCCAGTTGCCTTTTGAAAAAGGACCTTTAGAATAACCATGAACCTGGATGACTGAGAATCTCCACAGACATTTCAATTCAAGGAATTTGAAATTAAGTAAGTGTTTGTGTCGCTGTATTCCAGATCCTTATCGGTGGAAACATTTCCGGCAACACAATCCTGGAAGATGATTTCAGCACCTTGGACAGCAAGAAGTGGCTTCTCCACCCAGGTGGGACCAAAATGCCCGTGTGTGGCTCCTCTGGAGATGCCCTGGTCTTCATTGAGAAGGCCAGCACTCGCTACGTGGTCACCACCGACATTGCCATCAACGAAGACTCTTTTCTCCAGTTGGACTTTGCTGCTTCATGTTCGGTCACTGACTCTTGCTACGGTAAAGGCGATTCCTTTAAACTGTTCTGTTCTGTTCTATTCTATTCTATTCTGTATTTCTATTCTATTCTATTCTATTCTACTCTACTCTACTCTACTCTACTCTACTCTACTCTCTATTTTCTGTTCTACTCTACTCTACTCCTATTCTATTCTGTTCTGTCCTGTCCTATTCTATTCTTCATTTATTCTATTTTATTTTATTTTTCATCTATTCTATTCTATTCTATTCTATTCTATTCTATTCTATTCTATTCTATTCTATTCTGTTCTGTTCTGTTCTGTTCTATTCTATTCTATTTTCCTATTCTATTCTGTTCTGTTCTATTATTCTTTCTTATTCTATTCTATTCTGTATTCCTATTCTGTTCTATTCTTCTCTGCTCTGCTCTACTCTACTCTGTTCTGTTTCTATTCTATTCTATTCTATTCTATTCTATTCTATTCTATTCTATTCTATTCTATTCTATTCTATTCTATTCTATTATATTATATTATATTATAAATATCAAACTGCTTTCCCTTTTTCAACTGCCATGGTCTTGAGAAGACACTGAATTAGTTATCCACTGTTAGGTTTAGAACATAGAGTCATAGGGCTAGAAGGGACCTTGGAGGTCGTCTAGTCCATAGAGATGAGGCATCTCTCCATATATAACTGCCAACTTTGCTCTCCAGGTTTAGTGGAATTCACACCGAGGCAGGTGTTCTTTGGAAACAACATAATACTGAACACCTGGCAGAACATTTGAATCTGCTCCTCTATAGCGGTCATTCAAAAGTCTATAGACATTCTCAGTCATCCAAGTCATGGTTTCCCTAAAGGTGTTTTTTCAAAAGGCACCTGGACTTTCTTTGGTTTTTCTTTGAAAACGTTTTGCTTCTCATCCAAGAAGATTCTTCAATTCTGATTGAAGAATCGAAAAAGCTTCTTGGATGAGAAGCGAAACGTTTTTCAAGGCAAACCAAGGAAGTCCTGTTGCTTTTTGAGAAAGCACCTTTGGAGCAATCATTCAAGTTATCTATGCTTCTTCACATGTCATGTTTTAATGCTGGCCTGTCGGCCCATCTTACCATTTTTGCATTTCATTCTTTTTTAGCTATTGAGCTGGAATATTCTGTGGATCTGGGTCTGTCCTGGCAACCTGTGATAAGGGATTGCCTTCCTACTAATGTGGAATGCAACAGGTATCATCTCCAGAGGATCTTGATCTCCGATACCTTCAACAAATGGACCAGAATTACCTTGCCTCTTCCTCCATATACCAGGTGAATTATATTTGGCCTGCTTTTATCCAGCAGAGCAAGTTTTCCATTATATTATGAATTGTGATCAGGGATCTCTTTTTCCCTGGTGGCTACCTGTTTCTAAACTTGTTTTCCAAAGGAATTCTACAAGTTGCATATTTGTCCTTAGTTGGCTTAGATAGATAGACAGACAGACAGACAGACAGACAGACAGATAGATAGATAATTAGATAAGATATAGATTAGATGATAGATAGATAGATAGATAGATAGATAGATAGATAGATAGATAGATAATTAGATAAGATATAGGATAGATAGATAGATAGATAGATAGATAGATAGATAGATAGATAGATAGATAGATAGATAGATAGATAGATAGATAGATAGATAGATAGATAGATAGATAGATACAGTGGTGAGATTCAGCCAGTTCGCACCACTTTGGCAGAACCGGTAGCTAATTTTTTGTTGCCCGGGCCCAGAACGGACTCCCGGAAGTGACCTCCATGCAGCGAACCGGTTGTTCCCCTATTTGAATCCCACCACTGCTCAAATCTGATAAAAAGTCGAACATAAAAAAACCGAAAAAAAGCTGTGCTTGACAGGACAGCATTAAAAGCACTTGCCTATAAAGTCACCAAGAGTCCGACACGACTAAATGGTTAAAACCAAACAATTTCTCAAGTGCTTCCTATATAGGGTGAGGAGTTTCAACTGCCACAGAAACAGCTGGGAGAATCCCAGAGTAAGAAGGAAAGAAGGTCATACTTGAACCGTAAATGCACCTCAGGGTTTTTTAAAAAATTGTTTCCGGTTGATCAGAAATAGTGTAGACTATAAAACCAATGGGTTAAATTTACAGATCACCCTAATCTGATTGAAAAAGCCCCACGACTGGAGGAAAACCATCAGAAAAAGAAGAAAAAATGCCGAGGGTACAAACTATAAAGGGAATAAGCAAATAGGTTGCGATCCGCCCGAACAGAACTTTTGTTCGCTCCGTGAGCAAACTTGGTTTGAAGTTTAACGCTGCCATCTAGTGTTTATTTGTTGAATAAAGCCAGAGTCTCCGTTTGCTCGATACCACACACCTGTGGAAGTTGCTCGTTCTCATGTTTTAACTCCACAAGCAGTGGTGGAATTCAGCCGGCTCGCGCTGGTTCAGCAGAACTGGTAGCTAGTTTTTGGTTGAGTTTGGTGAACTGGCTGAAGCCCTAGCCCCTTTTCGCAAGGCCCAGAATGACTCTCCAGAAGTGCGTGGATGCCGCTTCCAGAAGTCCGTTCTGGGCCTCAAAGCCTTGGAGGAGGCCTCACAGGCTCGGAATAGCCCACCGGAAGTTCATGGACGCCACTTCCAGAAGTCCGTTCTGGGCCTTGGAGGCCTGGAGGAGGCCTCCCAAGCCCAGAACGGCCCACCAGAAGTGCGTGGATGCCACTTCGGGAAGTCTGTTCTGGGCCTCCAAGGCCTGGAGGAGACTTCCCAAGCCCAGAATGTCCTACCAGAAGTGTATGGATGCTGCTTCTGGAAGTCTGTTCTGGGCCTCGGAGGCCTGGAGGAGGCCTCGGAAGCCTGGAGGAGGCCTTCCCACACCCGGAACGGTTTGCCGGAAGTACATGGGCGCCACTTCCACAAATTTGTTCTGGGCCTAAGAGGCTCAGGCCCAGAACGGACTTCCAGAAACGGTGTCCATGCAGAGAACCAGTTATTCACGTATTTGGATCCCACTACTGTCCACGAGCATTTTTTTCCACATCTTTTGTCTTTCCTAAAGGTCTGATGCAACTCGTTTCCGTTGGCACCAAATGGCTCCTTTCGACAAGCAGCAAACCTGGGCCATTGATAATGTCTACATAGGTGACGGCTGTATAGATATGTGCAGCGGACACGGAAGATGTTCTGAAGGGAACTGCGTGTAAGTACTCACTCCACTGAGAGAGACAAGGTAACTACAGGTAGTCCTCAACTTACGATCACCACCGAACCCAAATTTTAGGTTGCTAAAAGTGAGGCGGCGGCGAAGTGAATTTTACCCCGTTGTACAACCTTTCTTGTCACAGTGGTTAAATCAATCTTTCAAATTGTTCAGTTAGTAACCTGATAGTTAAGTGGCTTTGACTTTGCTTGTCAAAAGGTCGCAAAAAGGGGACAATGTGACACACACACCCGGGGACACTGTAACCGTCATAAATATGAGTCAGTTTTCAAGCATCGGAATGTAAATTGCGCGGCCCCGGGGATGGTGCGGTGGTCATAAGTGTGAAAAATGGTCATAAGTCCCTTTTTCCAGTGCCGCTTTGTACAAGCTGTCCCAGAAACCTTTGAGATTCCCATTAGGAATTTTTCATCCCACTAAAACAACAGGCTGAATGTTGGTGTGCCGTCTCATCGGTTGTGCCTGTCTGGAAAAATAAGTTTTTCTTCGCCTCAAAGCCAAGAATCTTTCCGCAGGAGTTTTAGTAATGGGTTCTTAAACAGAATTAATGTTCAGGAAGGCAGAATTGGGCAAGTCTAGAGAAAAGAAGGACTGGGGGGGGCATGATAACAGTATTCCAGTATTTGAAAGGTTGCCACAAGGAGGAGGAGGTCAACGTATTTTCCAAACCTCCAGAAGCCAAGAGAAGAAACAACAGTTGGAAACTGATCAAGGAGAGAAGCAACCAGGAATTAAGGAGGAACTTCCTAACAGTGAGGACAATTAACCAGTGGAACAACCCGCCTCCAGAAGTTGTAGGTGCTTCATCACTGGAGGCTTTTCAAAAGAGACTGGACAGCCACTTGTCTCAAATTGTATAGGGTCTCCTGCTTGACCAGAAGACCTCCATTTGTCCAGAAAGATCTCCTATCTGTGCAAGAAGTTGGACTAGAAGACCTCCAAGGTCCCTTCCGGCTGTATTCTGGTTCTGAAGATCTCCAAGACACCTCCTAGAGGAGACCAACGAAGCCTAACTCTGTGGAAACCCATCCCTCTTGATGAAACGCTCAAATATTGGATGTTTGTGTTTAATCGGGTTCTCTGTCTGCTGTTTTTTTACAGGTGCGATGAAAACTGGAGCGGGTTGTATTGTGACGAGCCCGATGTGGCCCTCCCCACTCAGCTGAAAGACAATTTCAATCGTGCGCCGTCCAGCCAGTACTGGTTCACCGTCAACGGGGGGAAACTCAGCACCGTCTGCGGGGCGGTGGCTTCCGGGATGGTCCTTCATTTTAGCGGGGTTAGTATTTTGATTTGGGGCATCTTGTTTCTCTCAAGCAGGCCTTCTTTCCTTCTGCTTTCCTTTCCCCTCCGCTGCATTTTTTTTCCCCCTTGGGTTTGTGTTTTTGTTGCTGTCGCCGCCTGGCTGTAAACGTGACAACGTGTCGGAGGCAGGTGGGCACAGAAAAGCAAAATAGATTAAAACGCTTCATTAGAAAGATTAGCCCAAGCCTAAGTGAAAAGTAGTGACTCAAAGTTGCAGACTTCTTCTAGACATTGAGCAGGACTATAAACTCTTAAGTTGCTTTCGTATAGAAAGCCAGTTTGGTCTAGGGGTTAAGGCACCAGGATAAAAAACAGGAGACGGTGAGTTCTAGTCCCACCTTAGCCATGAAAGCTGGCTGGATGACTTTGGGTCAATTACCAGGAGACTGTGGATTCTAGTTTCACCCTAGACATGAAAGCCAGCTGGGTGACTTTCGGCCAACTACCAGGAGACTGTGAATTCTAGTTCCGCCCTAGACATGAAATCCAGCTGGGTGATTTTGGGCCAATTATTAGGAGATGGTGAATTCTAGTTCTGCCCTAGATATGAAAGCCAGCTGGGTGACTTTCGGCCAACTACCAGGAGACTGTGAATTCTAGTTCCGCCCTAGACATGAAATCCAGCTGGGTGATTTTGGGCCAATTATTAGGAGATGGTGAATTCTAGTTCCATCCTAGACATGAAAGCCAGCTGGGTGACTTTGGGCCAATTACTAGGAGATGGTGAGTTCTAGTTCTGCCTTAGCCATGGAAGCCAGCTAGGTGACCTTGGGCCAGTTACCAGGAGACTGTGAATTCTAGTTCCGTCTTAGCTACGAAAGCTAGCTGGGTGACCTTGGGCCAGTCCGTCTCTGTCATCCCAACACATCACAGGGTTGTTGCTATGAGGAAAATAGGAAGAGAAAGCTGTGATGGATATGTTCACCCCCTTGAGTTTTTTATAAAAATAATAAAGGGGGGGGATAGAAATAAATAAATAAAACATGAATCTATAGCTTGCTTTCACAGCCACTAAACGTAGTTGACTGGGGAAACAACTTTTGAGAAACCAAGTTGTGTTACTGCAACAATATTTTCCGCAGGAAACCTTGAATGAATGAATGAATGAATGAACGAACGAACGAACGAATTTATTTGCCGCCAATCTCACAATGAAACAACTCTGAGCAGTTTCCAGCATGGAATAGAATATTATATGTATTAGCTGCTTAACTAATCAAGAATAAGCAGCCACGATGATTTGTAGGAGTACCTAAGGGAATGTCGAATAGGACAGAGAGAGAAAAACCTGGACGGACTTTAAGATTTCTCTTATTTTACCCTGTTATAGTAAAGGCATTCCTGGCCTCTTGTTTGCTTTTCCTAGCTGACTTTGAAGCGCTAACATCAGTGTTGAAATTGCCACCAAGAATGAGGGATGCCCACAAACGTAGTTCAGCATCGTCTAGATAGCTACATCTTAAGCTGGGGGGGCGGGGGCGGGGGGGATGTGGCCAACAACCTTCTCCTATTTACTTATAATTAGGGCTGTGCAACATTTGGCTCCGATACATGAAAAGTGCTTTTGAGCATGCAGGCGGGGCAGCAAGTGTAACACCTGCCTGGAGTCCATGAAAGTAGCCGTATCTTTTCATGGGATTGTCTATGGAGATTCTCGATGATCCAAGGTGCTTTCCCCCCCCCCCAAAAAAAAAGGCAACTAGACTTTCTTGGGTGTTTTTTTTTCCTTTGAAAATGTTTCACTTTTCATCCAAGAAGCTTCTTCAAGCTCTAACTGACTGGTGGAGAATGGAAGGATTCATATTCCCTGCAGTCATCCCGTTGTTGTTGTTGTTAGCTGCAAAGTCGTGTCCGACCCATCGTGACCCTATGGACAACGTTCCTCCAGGCCTTCCTGTCCTCTACCATCTTCTGGAGTCCATTTAGGCTCACGCCTCCTGCTTCAGTGACTCCATCCAGCCACCTCATTCTCTGTTGTCCCCTTCTTCTCTTGCCCTCAACCTTTCCCAGCATGAGGCTCTTCTCCAGTGAGTCCTTCCTTCTCATTAGGTGGCCAAAGTATTTGAGTTTCAACTTCACGATCTGTTCTTCTAAAGAGCAGTCAGGGTTGATCTCCTCTAGGACTGACCGGTTGGATCGCCTTGCAGTCCAAGGGACTCACAGGAGTCTTCTCCAGCACCATAGTTCAAATAACATAGAGTAACATAATTGGAAGGCACCTGGCAGGTCTTCAAACCCATGCTGGACTTAGGAAAGCAAGTCGTTAACACTCATTTGCAAAATATAATAACAATAACAGTAATAATAAAAAAAGTTGGAAGGGACCGTGGAGGTCATCTAGTCCAACCCCCTGCTCAGGCAGGGAAACCCTATCCCATTTCAGACAAATGGCTGTCCAATGTCTTCTATAAAACTTCCAATGTTGGAGCATTCACCGCTTCTGGAGGCAGGTAGTTTCACTGGTTAATTGTTCTCACTGTCAGGAAATTCCTCCTTAGTTCGAGGTTGCTTCTCTCCTTGATTAGTTTCCATCCGTTGTTTCCTGTCCTGCCGTCAGGTTTTCCATTCCCTACCAGCCTGAAAAATCTTCTTGGGTGAGAAGCAAAAAGGTTTTCAAAGGGAGGGGGAAAAAATAAACCCAAAAATTCCAGTTGCCTTCTAGAAAAAACAACAACAACGCACCTTTGTTTTTTTGTGGGATTGTACCACCAACCTTTTCAGCTGCCAAATAACTTAGAAAAAGATGTGGCTGCTTTAAAGAGTTGCAGAGAGGCGAAGTGCTTGTCCTCGCTTTCCTCTGCTCCAAAGTAACAATTTTGCACTGAGCCAAAAGCAATGCATAGACCTGTTAATAAACCTCCTAATCCTGGTTTCGCCTTCTTTGGAGAAACAAAAAAAAACCCAACAACTAACCTTGGTCCTGCTTTTCTAAGCCTATCAAGCCGGTTGAGCTCCGGATGGCGCCCGACCTTCGCTCTTTCCGACGTGATCTGAAGACTTATTTATTCGAACAAGCCGGCCTGGCCTAATGGGGGATGGGTTGGGATTTTATTGTTGTTCTTAATATATTTATTTATTGTTTTAGCTTGGGCATTGTGTTTAATTCTTTTTAACTTTTGTATCTTGTATTTTTATATGTTTGCCCTGTTCACCGCCCTGAGTCCTTCGGGAGAAGGGCGGTATACAAATAAAATTATTAAAAATTATTATTAAATTATTATTAACAAGGTTGGTTGTCTTTCCCTTAGCGCTCTCCATTTTTCCCCCCTTTCTTTACTAAGGGATGCAGCCGTTTGCTCGTGACGGTGGATTTAAACCTAACCAAGGCAGAATTCGTTCAGTTTTATTTCATGTATGGATGCCTGATCAGCCCCAATAACCGTAACCAAGGAGTTCTTCTGGAGTATTCCGTGAACGGTGGCATTACGTGGACCCTTTTGATGGAAATATTTTACGACCAGTTCAGCAAGCCCGGGTAATAGCAACCTTCATCTTGCCTGTTGAAATAACTCATCAGATCTTATCCTGTCAGTATCAATAAACTGAGCTAAAAGTAGACTTTCCCTAAGACTGCCGTCATACTGTAAAACTCAGTGGGTTTTTTTTTTCAGATTGATCCCCGCTTCCTTACTGATGCTTAATTTAGGAGTAACATCTTTGTAGCCGTTTAGTAGTTAAAACGAGGTCTTTCATACCCTTAAAGTTAGCACAATAACCGTGTTCATGTAGAGCAGGGGTCTTCAAACTTGACCACTTTTAAGACTTGTGGACTTCAACTCCCAGAATTCCTCAGCCAGCCTTGAGGGCTGGCTGAGGAATTCTGGGAGTTGAAGTCCACAAGTCTTAAAAGTGGCCACATTTGAAGACCCCTTATGCAGAGAAACTGAACGACAAGTTCAGTTATTCAACTATGAATAATTCCCATCATGCTTTGGGGCTGGGCCATCTTTTCCAAGCCATTTCTACCTGTCCAATCCCGCCGTTTGGGCAGGTTATGATCTCATGACCCCGGGACATGGTGGCCATCAGAATTCTAATCACATGACCCTGGGGAGGCCGCAACGGTCGTTGAGTGTGAAACAGGGCCCTGTCACTTTTTACAGTGCCGTTGTAACTTTGAACGGTCACTAAACGAGCTGTTGGAAGCCAAGGACGGCCCGTGTGTGTTTCTTCTGAAATATTTGACGGAGTGGCGTGTGATGTTTCTCCATTTAGCTTTGTGAACATTCTCCTTCCTCCGGATGCCAAGCGAGTAGGGACGCGTTTCCGCTGGTGGCAGCCGAAACACGAGGGTCTCGACCAGAGCGACTGGGCAATTGACAATGTGCTGATATCGGGCTCAGCGGATCAAAGGACCGTGATGCTGGATACCTTTAGCAGTGCACCGTTGCCCCAGCACGAACGCTCGCCTGCCGATGCGGGACCCACGGGCAGGATCACTTTCGACATGTTTGTCGATGACAGGACAACAGGTAATTGTTGACACAGTTGCAAATTATTAGGAGAGTTGGGTTTTTAAACGCACACACAAACGTGTGTGTGTAGGTGTATATGTGTGTGTGTGTGTATGTATGTTTATATATGTGTGTATGTGTATAATTATGTGTATAATTATGTGTATATGTATGTGTGTATGTGTGTGTATATATATATATATATATATATATATATATATATATATGTGTGCATGTGTGTATGTGTGTGTATATATGTATATGTGTGTATGTGTATAATTATGTGTATATGTATGTGTGTGTATATATACATGTATATATATATATATATATATATATATATATATATATATATATATATATATATATATATATATTTATATATGTGTCTACGTGTATAGTTATTTGTGTGTATATGTGTGTGTATGCATGCATATGTGTGTGTGTTTGTGTGTCTCTGTGTGTGTGTGTCTGTCTGTCTGTCTGTGTAGCTATATATGTACACACACACACACACACACACACACACACGTTTCCCCAAAAATAAGACCGGGTCTCCTATTAATTTTTTGCTCCAAAAGACGGATTAGGGCTTATTTGGGGAAAATACTGTACTAAATGCGTCCATCTGGCTGACGATCTTAACTGGGGCTTATTTTTGGGGTGGGGCTTATATTACGAGCGTCCTGAAAAATCATGTTAGAACAATTAACCAGTGGAACCACCTGCCTCCAGAAGTGATGAATGCTCCAACACAGGAGGTTTTTAAGAAGAGACTGGACAGTCGTTTGTCTGAAATGGTATCGGGTTTCCTGCCTGAGCAGGGGGTTGGACTAGATGACCTCCAAGGTCCCTTCCAACTTATTGTTGTTGTTGTTGTTGTTGTTGTTGTTATTATTATTATTATTATTATTATTATTATTATTATTATTATTATTATTATTATTTTCAGGGAAACATGATATATATGCGCACATAAATACACACACACACACAATGTTTATAAAACAAAGATATAAACTTAACAAAAACAAATGGTCCAAGAGAAAAATAGGTTGTTTTTTTTAAACAAAAAAAAAAAGGAGAGAGAAAGCCAGAAGAGACTGAAGTAGAAAAAGGTAGAAGTAATACAAGGATACAAAACTGGCAAAAATATATATATTAAATTTTACAGATGATAAAAGAAGGGTTGAATTGAATGCCGCTTAAATTCAGCCCGTAGGTTAGAGTAGGGACGACACGTTTACTGGTGTTTTTTAACCTTGACGTTTGTGTAATAAGAAGAAATCAAGCAAAAAAAAAAAATCTTCAGAGTGATTTTTAAAAAGATCAACCGATCACTTTTTTCCCCAAGCAGGTAGCAATTCAAAAGACAGGTCCACAAAGGGATATAAAAAGGGAGGGGGAAAAACAGGGTTACCACCAAGCTCGATTTTTCTCTGAAAGGTGGGCATCTAGTTAAAGCTGCTTATTAAAAAAAAAACATAATTCATCATCATGTTACAATCCACTAATATTTCAGTTATCCGGACATTTGTTTTCAGGAACTAAGGCAACCTAGTTAACCTCCGTCGTTATGAAATGCTGAGGTTTTACAAGATTGATCAGAATTTTCTTTTTTCTCTCTTAAGTGAGCGAGCTCTGGATGTTCCACGATGATTGCTCTATTGAAAAATTCTGTGACTCTCCGGATGGCGTCCTGATGTGTGGCAGCCATGACGGCAGAGAGGCCTACGCCATCACTCATGATCTGACTCCGACTGAGCGTTGGATCATGCAGTTCAAGGTATGGAGATTTCATGGACCTTGATCTTGTGTTAGGTATTGTTGTGCAGAGGTCTCCTTATGCTACCAAAGAGTTGCACAGACCAGGAAGGGTACTGAGAGCAGTAAGAGTCACACAGTAATCACAAGAGTACACTGAGTTGTAAAAGCAAAAAGTATTTTACTTTGAGGTGGTGTAAGAACAAAAATGCACGGTCAAAAATAAACAGTCCATGTCATACACAATAGCAACAGTCCAAGGAGTAATCCAAAATACAAAGTCTTCTTACTGGTCCGGAGGTCAATACACAGTTGTACAGGTTTATCACAGTAGTAAACCAAAAGTACAGCAAAACAGAGCAAAAACAGTAATAGTAGAGAGCAGTGAATTCAGAGAGAGAGAGAAGCTACGTTCCTAGCTCCCTCTTATGGCCATGAGAACACTTACACACCCATTGGCCAATTAACATCTTAAAGTCACAACATCATAGTTAAGATATTTTCAACCCAACATTGTAGGCTATCACCATATGCCTAACATCTTGGATAGCTACATTATTGTTATCAGTATACCTGTTGAACTGATGAGCTAAGTGCTGGAGTAAGCTAAGTCCCTTTCAACAGTGGAGGGACACAGGGTAGAAGAACATCCTGCAGAAAGCACAGCTCTACAAAACGGTCCTTTCAGCAGCTCCAAGAAGGCTCCACACCCATTTGCACCACTCAGGTGACCCTGAGGACACAGGTAACCCCCCCCAGTGGCCTCAATGACTCTCTAAAACAGGGGTCTTCAAACTTGGCCCTTTTATGACTTGTGGACTTCAACTCCCAGAATTCCCCAGCCAGGCACGCTGGCTGAGGAATTCTGGAAGTCCACAAGTCATAAAAGGGCCACGTTTGAAGACCTCTGGTCTATTCTATCTATCTATCTATCTATCTATCTATCTATCTATCTATCTATCTATCTATCCATCCATCCATCCATCTATCCATCCATCTATCATTTTTCTCTCTCATCCATCTATCTACTTTATTTCTCTATATCTTTAGTCTATTTATCTCTATCATCTATCTATCATCTATCACAAGGGTCTTCAAACCTGGCCCTTTTATGACTTGTGGACTTCAACTCCCAGAATTCCCCAGCCAGGCATGCTGGCTGAGGAATTCTGGGAGTTGAAGTCCACAAGTCATAAAAGGGCCAAGTCTGAAGACCCCAGCTGTAAAAGAAGGCAAACAAACAGCTGTCTGCAAGGAGTATACCTCCTTCCGTTCCCCACCATCCAGTCAGAGCTGAAGAAGCTGCTGGGATAAGAAATGAAACTTCTTCAAAGAAAAACCAGAAAGTCCAGTTGCTTCCTGAAAAAAGCACCTTTGGGACAACTATGACCTGGAAGATTGAGAACCTCCGTAGACAAGTGCTGGAGTACCACGTGGAAAGATGTTGGGTGGTATAGATCAGTGGGCTAGCCGTGTTCATTAATACACCAAGGAGCCTTGGTGGAGCAGTGGGCTAATGCCTCCTTAAGTAACACCAGCTGCCTGCAATTAGTGCAGGTTCGAGTCCCACCAGGCTCAAGGTTGACTCAGCCTTCCATCCTTCCCAGGTAGGTAAAATGAGGACCCAGATTGTTGGGGGCAATAAGCTGACTTTGTAATAATGCCGCTTGGGGTGTGTGTGAAAGCCCTAACAAGCAGGCATATACATAGAATGAAGGCTACTGCTAAGCTTGTAAGCCGCCCTGAATCTTCGGAGAAGGGCGGGATATAAATGGGATTAAAAAAAAAAAAATTTCAGCCTTGAGCTGCCAATGTTCTCTTCTGTCAAAATGACATTGTTTTGTGCCTTACGATCTGAATTATTTTTGCTCTTTTTTTAAAAAAAACAAACAAACTGCGAAACAAAACGCATTTCTGTTTGTTTGTTTTTTTTTGCACCCATTAGATTTCGGTTGGATGTAAAGCCTCCGAAAAGATTGCTCAAAACCAAGTCCACGTACAATATTCTACCGATTTTGGCGTGAGTTGGAGGTACCTCGTCCCTCAGTGCTTACCCGCTGATCCGAAATGTTCCGGAGCTGTTTCCCAGCCTTCTGTCTTCTTTCCCACCAAAGGATGGAAAAGGATAACGTACCCATTGCCTGAAAACCTAGTAGGAAAGTAAGTAGGAAACGATACTTAATTATCAAGTAGAGCTGGGGGGTCTTCAAACTTGGCCACTTTAAGACTTGGGGACTTCAACTCCCAGAGTTCCTTAGCCAGCCCTGAGGACTGGCTGAGGAATTCTGGGAGTTGAAGTCCCCAAGTCTTAAAGTGGCCAAGTTTGAAGACCCCCGAAGTAGAGGCACAGGGTCATAACAAAGGAGAGGGTCTACAATGTACAGAAGAAGGAGAGACTCGAACGTGGTGCCAGAAAACTGGGACTAGAAATACTGAACAGCTGGTTTTCCCATACAAGTTGTCCTCAACTTACAACTTACTCATTGAGCCTTGAAGTTACAACAGCACTCAAGAAAAGTGACTTATAACTGTTTTTTTCACATTTAAGAACCATTGCAGCATCCCCTTGGTCACATGATCAAAATTTGGAGGCTTGGCAACTGGCGTGTACTTACGACGGTTGCAGCGGCCCAAGGTCATGTGATCCCCTTTTGCAACTTTCCAACAGGCAAAGTCAATGGGGAAAGCCAGATTCGCTTAACAACCGTGTTACTCATTTAACCAGTGCAGTGATTCACCTAACGATGGTGGCATGGGGCAAAACCCACTTAACTGTCTCACTTAGCAACATAAATGTTGGACTGAGTTGTGATCGTAAGTTGAGGACTACTTGCATTGTTGTTCCCCCTGGTCAAAATAAATTACTCCTCTATTTTTTTTTTTGGAGACCATTTTAACATTATTTATTGTGATCAGACCTGATTAACAGCGAGTCAAGGTGAACTTCTAAACATTCTTCTTCCTGTAAGCTAAAAGAACAATATTTGTTTTGCTGGCATTTGCTTCTGCTATGAATTGGATATCCAGATATCAAATCCTAACTTCTATCCTAACAACTGTGGCAAGGAAGGTCGTTAAATGGGGCAAATGAGAAAATCTTAACCAGTAAAAATGCTTAGAACATTGTGGGGAAAACAAATCTAAACAAGAACTGTAAACAGGATATATGATGAGACAACCAGAATGACCAGATAGAAAAGGAATACTCAATTGATGCGATTATTATTTGTAGAAATATTAGAAAACTTTTATACTTAATTATCATTTATTAAAACAATAAGAATTGTATTAACTTAAGGTGGGTAAAAGAGAACACAATGGGGAAAAGAGGAAATCATGTAACGTTATCGTGTGGATTATATAGATTACAGAATTTAACCGTTAGTGAATGTTTGTGAAATATAAAACCAGACGACGCACTGTCTACTGAATATTCAGGCGATTATGTTAAAAAATTAATAAAACATACTTTTTTAAAAAAAAAATGGGGCAAAGCAGTGGATATTTTAGGCGCAGTTGTGGTCAGGGGCTATCTTATTTGGTTCCCCTTTAAAATTTTTAACCAAGACAAATTCACTGCTTTCAACAAAATCCTTTATTTTCACTCGAAGTCGTAGAAATGCATTCCTGAACTGAGAAAGCATACTTTCTAGGAATCGTGCTCTATTATCATGCTGTCAAGATGTGTGCAATAATCTCAGCTCCTTCTTGTGTGTTCCTGCAGTCCAGTGAGATTCAGATTTTATCAGAAGTACTCCGATATGCAATGGGCCATTGACAATTTCTACCTTGGGCCTGCTTGTGCCGAAAACTGTCGAGGCCACGGCGACTGTTTGAAAGAGCAGTGCATTTGTGATCCGGGATTCTCCGGACCAAATTGTTACCTGACCCATCCTTTGAAGGTAATTAAAGAGAATCTGGACGATGGAAAGAAATGCAAACGAACCAAATATTTGCATTCGAAGGAGTAGCCTATTACTTAACATAGCATATATAACAAAACGATTATCAAAGCATTGTGATGGGACGTAGTGAGGAGGCAGATTTCCAGGAGTGAGGGGCTGCAGGACAGAGGAGTAAAAAAACAACAACAACTCAGTCCAGATATCCTGTGCGAGAGAAAGAGGGTGAGGACAGCTCCTCCCTAATAGTACACAGGATGTTGTAGATGCAGATAGTAGAGTCTGGAAAAAGTCTGTCTCTACTGTGAAACAATAAGGAACTCAGCTTGGAGGAATCGCAACTGTTATTCTTGATTTTGGACCTGACTAATATGTATTTAGGGGTGTGGTGGATCAACAGTTAAAAACACTGAGTTTGTCAGCTGGAAAGAGGACAGCCCGGGTTTAAGACCCCAGCGCTGTGCAGCGGGGTGAGCTTCTGTTCTTTGCTCCAGCTCCTGCCAGCCTAGCAGTTTGAAAGCATGCAAATGCGAGTAGATAAATAGGTACCACTTCGGTGGGAAGGTAACAATGTTCTGTGTGCCTCGGCATATAGTCATGCTGGCCACAGGACCACAGAAATTGTCTTCAGACAACGCTGGATCCCTGGAGTAAGAAACAGAGAGGAATACTTTTCCCTAGAGTCGGACACGACTGGATAGGGAAACCTCTTAATATGTATTTAGATTATATTTCTGCAGAAAATACAAGCTCATTAGTCCAAGATCTATTTCAGATGTCAAATAATTCTATTATATTGTGGTATGTTATGGGGACAAGGGAAGGGAAGGGAAGGGAAGGGAAAGGAAGGGAAGGGAGAAAAGGAGAAGGAGAGAGGGAGGGAGGGAGGAAGAAAGGAAGAACTGAAGGGTAAAAGAAGGGAGGAGGGAGAAAGAAAGGAAAGGGAGGAGGAAGGAAGGAAAGGGAAGAGGAAGGAAAGAAAGAAAGAAAGAAAGAAAGAAAGAAAGAAAGAAAGAAAGAAAGAAAGAAAGAAAGAAAGAAAGAAAGAAAGAAAGAAAGAAAGAAAGAAAGAAAGAAAGAGAAAGAAGAAAGAAAGAAAGAAAGAGAAAGAAAGAAAGAAAGAAAGAAAAGCTGAAGGGAAGAAGAAGGGAGGAGGGGAGGAAGAAAGGAAGGGGAAGAGGGAGGAATTGCATTTTTCTGAACATTCCCCCTAAAAGCCCGTCCGCCTGTTCTCACAACCTTGCAATCCCTCACCAGACCTTCCTGAAGGAGCGCTTCGACAACGAAGAGATTCGGCCCGACCTGTGGATGTCTCTGGAAGGCGGGCTGGCCTGTCTGGAGTGCGGGGTCCTGGCCGAGGACACGGCTCTCTATTTCGGAGGCCCCACCGTGAGGCAGGCCGTCACTCAAGACCTGGATCTCCGGGGCGCAAAGTAGGTCAGCTTACCTAGTAGAGGCGAACGTAGCTCATCCGTGTTGTTGGCGACCCAGAATAATCGCCACGAATGCCCTCCTGAAGGCTGAGAGGACATCAATCTTTCATCCTTAACATGTCAGCTCAGGAAGGAAGGAAGGAAGAGATTTTGGGTTAAAATACATTTATGGTTGGAGAAGATGACTAAAAAACAAATAGACTTTAAACCAGAATCGTTTTTGTTAGGAATAATCGGAGCCAGTTATGAGACAGATTGCAGATATTTAACACTTACACCGACTAACGGCAGCAAGAATTGCATTTGCCCAACAATGGAAAAAGCTGAAGAAGTACTAATTAAGAAAATTCTAGAGTGTGCAGAAATGGATAAGATTGACTTTAAAGATAAAAGAGAACAAAGACTTTAGAACATGGGATAATTTCTGTCAATGGCTAGAAAAACGAGTCGGAGAGAAAGGAACGTGACATGTAATTTTGAATATATATTAGCAAGAAGAAGGCTATTGAGTGATTAACTAACATATTGTTTATGATAATTAACTATTATCTGTTATCGTTTGTTAAACACCTGAACCCAGACACTGTGCTGTTTGCTAAATATTGAAAATGTTATTTGGAAAAACCCTAAACCCAACCCCAACCCTAATCCTAACCCTAACTCAAATCCCTACCCTAATCCCGGCCCCGCCTTATCCCTAATCCTATAAAAACTAATAAAATCTATATTTTAAAAAAGGAAGGAAGGAAGGAAGGACTTGTTTCCGCAGCTGACCACGTCCGCTGGCTAACCGCGTGCAAAGTGATCAATAATTTCATAAATTATCCATCCTTCCAAAGATGAACCATATATATAGTCCACCTTGTTAGGGGTAGCTCACTGCAGCCCTATGGCCCGTGCACTTTTTTTTTTAATTCTGCCTGTTGAAAGGATTAGCCTTTCTTTGATTCAATCCCTGGATGGATTTAGCCCAGAAAATACGAGAAAAGAAGCAAAGTGTAGAAGGTAGGCAGGTTTGGAAAAGACTCCGTTATAAATGCTCGTGGTAGATGGCCGATCTGGTCCATCCCTATCCAAAAACCTAATTTCTGAAATTCGCTTTTCCCACAGTTGAGAAGAAATCGAGCTAGACCTACCTAAAAAGAAAAAAAAAAGAAAAAAGAAATTGGGAGGTTTAACGTATTTTAAGTAACGCACACAAAGTCTCGGGTTGAGCTCCGTTGATTCCCTCCGGAGAACCTTGAGAAACGAAGATATTTAACACTAAACACGCGTGTAGTTTCTTCCAGTAAATTAAATTAGCTCCATGTTTTTAATCCAGGTTTCTGCAATACTGGGGAAGAATAGGGAGTGAAAGCAACATGACCACTTGCCACAGACCGACATGTCGAAAAGAAGGAGTTCTACTGGATTATTCCACAGATGGAGGCAAGTGATTTATAGAGGGCCTAACACATTATTTCTATTAGTTTAACAGTCTAACACAGGGGTGGGCAAGTATGGCCTCTTTACGACCTGTGGACTTCAACTCCCAGAATTCCTGGCTTCCATGCTCCCAGAAAGCATGTCCAGCTTAGGAATCCTGGGAGTTGAAGTCCACGGATCATAAAGATCATTTGTCTGAAATGGTATAGGTTCTCCTGCTTGAGCAGAGGGCTGGACTAGAAGACCTCCAAGATCCCTTCCAGATTCTATTCTATTCTATTCTATTCTATTCTATTCTATTCTATTCTATTCTATTCTATTCTATTCTATTCTATTCTATTCTATTCTATTCTTATTCTTATTCTTATTCCTATTCTATTCTATTCTATTCCTCCATTCCATTCTTCTATTCTATTCTATTTTACATTATTTTATTCTATTCTGTTCTGTTTTATTCCTATTCTATTCTATTCTATTCTATTCTATTCTATTCTATTCTATTCTATTCTATTCTATTCTATTCTATTCTATTCTATTCTATTCTATTCTTATTATTCTATTCTTATTCTTATTTTATAAAAGGGCAGCACTCATAACAAATCAGCCGTAAAGAGAACTCCACAAGGAATCTCAGACATTTACTGATTTTTTTTCTTTATTTTGAACCATCATAATCTAGGAATATCATGGACGTTGCTGCATGAGATGGATTATCAGAAATATATCTCCATCCGGCACGATTATATTCTGCTCCCAGAAGAGTCTCTCACCAACACAACTCGCCTACGCTGGTGGCAACCCTTTGTGATCAACAACGGGATTGTGGTTTCGGGTGTGGATCGTGCTCAGTGGGCCCTGGATAATATACTGATTGGTGGAGCAGAAATCAATCCAAGTCAACTGGTAGATACGTTTGATGATGGTAAGAATCAAATAGAGTAGGGGTCCCCCCCCCGGTCCATGGACCACTACTGGACCGCGGCACGCCAGCAACCGGTCTGCACAAACAAGCAAAGAAGACTCTTTGTTATCTTTTTTTCTGATAGTGTAATAAAATTCTTCTTTTTTCCTTTTGTCTCTCAGCATCTCCATCTCTCCGAATTACACCCCACCTTTACAAACAATTCCAATGGGATAACTGGGAAGATGTTCTTAATTATTTATAATTTGGCCGCCTTGGGATACATTGCGCTGCCTATTATCTGGCCCCTGTGCTTCGGAGGGTGCTTGCATATCCCGAACAGACAAACGTGTTGTAACAATTCTGCACATGTTTCCGTAGGATAAATCCCCGGCTCATTTTCACTCTTTGATCTTAACAGAAGGCGTGTCCCATGAAGAAAACTGGAGTTTCTACCCAAATGCGGTCAGGACTGCCGGATTCTGCGGGAACCCCTCTTTCCACCTTTACTGGCCAAATAAGAAAAAAGATCAGACGTATAATATCTTGTCCTCTCGGGAACTCATTATACAACCTGGATACATGATACAGTTTAAAGTAAGAAGATTAATTCCTGTGCATTCAGAGTAAAACGTTGACTTAAATCCAGACTGGTCCCGAAACGTCCGATCAATATGTTCAAATTATTATCCCAATATTTACTGTACTTGGCTTATTAGCAATTTTTGGAAGTTACACAAGTGCATCTAACAATAGCATCAAATTAATATGAATATATATATATATATATATATATAGACGGTGGGTCAATTGGACGAGTAATGTCTGAGTCTTATTTATTACATTTTTGTCCCATCTTTATTACGTACTTTATAAATAACCCGAAGCAGCGAACATACCTACTACTCTTTCATCCTCCTATTTTCCCCACAACAATAACCCTGTGAGGTGGGTTAGGCTGAAAAAGACACCCAGGTGCCTTTCATTGATAAGGCGGGACTAGAACTCAAAGTCTCCTGGTGATTGGCCTAAGGTCACCCAGCTGGCTTTGAGTGCTAAGGCGGGACTAGAACTCACAGTCTCCAGGTGATTGGCTCAAAGTCAACCAGCTGGCTTTGAGGGCTAAGGCGGGACTAGAACTCACAGTCTCCAGGTGATTGGCTCAAAGTCACCCAGCTGGCTTTGAGGGCTAAGGCGGGACTACAACTCACAGTCTCCAGGTGATTGGCTCAAAGTCACCCAGCTGGCTTTGAGGGCTAAGGCAGGACTACAACTCACAGTCTCCATGTGATTGGCTCAAAGTCACTCATCTGCCTTTCATGGCTAAGGTAGGGCTAGAACTCACAAACTCCCAGTGCTTTAACCACTAGACCAAACCAGTTCTCTTTATAGTTACTCTTATGAGTAACTAGAGGACAGGGCTATCTTATTGTTTATGAGAAGAAAAATATTCTTATCCAAACGAAGCAGAAGTGAAATATCATATATAAGGTGGTACTATTGCCAAAGTAGGGATATATTTTGGGGTTGACTATTTTGGAACGAACACATGCAATGATCTACCAGAACGGACAGCAAGAATAAATTGTTCCTATCAGAATGACAAAACCGAATAGAAAATGCATCTCCTTTTAATTATTTCAGATTGTGGTTGGCTGTGAGGCAACATCTTGTGGTGATCTCCATTCAGTAATGCTGGAATACTCTAAGGATGCTCGGTAAATTACGAAACCTATGGCCGCCATTGAAAATATGGTGGACTTGAAGATTCAAAACACTTCTTTTACAATTATTTAACATTTGTGTGAATATAAATGTAACTGTAAATATGAAGTTTCCCTTGACTCAAGTTCTATTATTGGAATTTATAAACGTGTCTTGTTTGTCTGTCTTCGTAACAGAACAGATGCAAAACGACTTGGTTGTGGCCAAGATGGTTTTGTTTTTTCAATGATTCAACTCTGACTAATGCAGGTAGCCCTCAACTTACGACCACAATTGAGCCCAAAATTTATGTTGCTAAGTGAGAAACTTGTTAAGATATAGATTGACAGGGATGAATGAGAGAGAGAGAGATGATATAGATATAGATAGATGATAGATACGTAGAAAGATAAATAGATAATAGAAAGAAATAGATAGATAGATAGATAGATAGATAGATAGATAGATAGATAGATAGATAGATAGATAGATAGACAGACAGACAGACAGACAGACAGACAGACAGACAGACAGACAGACAGATGATATATAGAGAAAAGATAGATAGATGATAGATAGATAGATAGATAGATAGATAGATAGATAGATAGATAGATAGATAGATAGATAGGCAAGAAATGATAATATAGATAGGCAGACAGATAAATGATAAAGGTAGAGATAGATAGACAGACGAGATTATAATAGACATAGAAAGGCAGACAGATAAATGATAAAGGCAGAGATAGATAGATAGATAGATAGATAGATAGATAGATAGATAGATAGATAGATAGATAGATAGATAGATAGATAGATAGATAGATAGTAGAAATAGGTAGGCAGGCAGGCAGACATAGACACACACAGTATACAAAAAACAGTCATCAGGTGAACCCAAAGGTACAGCCAGTCTCCAAAGCCCTCTGTTAGCCATCTATACTCTATTTGACACGTGGAAAGTCCACCAGTGGCTTCCCAATCTCCTGTGAACTTACCATGTCCAACGAAGGCAGATAGAAACTGGAGCCGGCTCTTTTAACAGGCTCCGAAAAGGCTTACGGAGAAAGTAAGGAAGCCGCTCAGGTGTGAGGGGTGTTGTTGTTTTTTTTCCGCCCATGTTTGCCACTCCCTCCCACTCCTGGCAACGTCATGTCTCTTGCTGTCCTTCAGGTTAGATTTCTGGCAGCTGGTCCAGACCCAGTGCCTGCCTTCCTCCTCCAACAGCGTTGGCTGCTCCCCCTTTCAATTCCACGAAGCGACCATCTATAACTCCGTCAACAGCTCCACTTGGAAGAGGATAACCATCCAGCTGCCGGATCACGTCTCCTCCAGGTACGTCCCTCTCCGAAGAAGCACCGCGCTCCTTCGGCAGCGTATCAGCACGCGGAAGATGCGCTGACTTTGGAAAAGGACATTTCAATGCTGTCCGTATCTTATCGAGAAGAGGTTCCCCCACCTTTCGGGCACCGGGGACCGGTTCCGTGGAGGCAGGTTTTCCCACGGACCGGTGGGGGCGTGGTTTTGTGCGCTGCCTGCATCCCGCGGAGGGGGCTTTGCTGATTTGTGCGGACCAGTTGCTGGCATGCCGCGGCCCAGTACCAGTCCACACACCGGGGTTTGGGGGCCCCTGTTATAGAGAGTGGGCCCGGATATTTGCAGGACCGTCTGTTACCGGGAACGACTTCCCATCGCCCAGTGCGCTCACACAGAGAGGGCCTCCTCAGGGTGCCGTCGGCTAGACAATGTCGGCTGGCGACCCCCAGGGGGAGGGCCTTCTCTATGGGAGCGCCAGCCCTATGGAACCAACTTCCCTTTGAGCTCCAGATGGCCCCAGATCTCCGGTCCTTTCGCCGCGGCCTTAAAACATTTCTCTTCCATCAGGCTGACCTGGACTGACGACAGGGATTTTAAAATGTTTTTTAATTTTTAACTTCAATTTTAATTTATTCTATTGGGGCTGTTAATTTAATTCTTTTAAACTTTTCTATCGTTGTATTTTATTGTTGTTAGCTGCCCTGAGTTCTTCGGGAGGTAGGACGGCATATAAGTCCCAAAAATAAATAAATAAATAAATAAATAAATAAATAAATAAATAAATAAATAAATAAATAAATAAATAAATAAATAAATAAATAAATAAACAGTCGTGCCCAGAAAGCAAGTGAGCATCATTCAAAGCTATAGGATACGAAAGCCCTTTACTTTTCTAATAACTACTTAAGGTGTCTATATTATATGCCAGAATAACACAAATTACAGCTAGTCCCCAACTCGCGGCTACAACGGAGCCCCAAATTTCTGCTGCCTAGCGAGACAGCTCTTAAGTGAGCCTTGTCCCGTTTTACGACCTTTCTTGCCACAGTTGTTAAGGTTACTAAGGTAGTAACGCGGTTGTTAAGTGAAGCTGGATTCTCCATTGAATTTGCTTGTCAGAAAGGTCGCGGAAGGGGATCACGTGACCTCCCCCCCCCCCGGGACACTGCGGTTGTCATAAATATGAAACCACTTGCCAAACATCTGGATTTTGATTACGGGATCCTGGGAATACCGCCGTGGTTGTTAACTGTGAAAAACGGGCAGAAGTTCCTCTTTCCCAGTGCCGTTGCAAAGGCGAACATTCACTAAACGAATCGTTGTCAATCGAGGGCTATCTGCATTGACCTATTACCTGGAAGCCAGGCTGACCTCTTTTGTGTCCACTTGTGGACCATTTTATTTCTAGTGCGACCCAGTTCCGCTGGATCCAAAAAGGAGAAGAGCCAGAAAAACAAAACTGGGCAATAGATCACGTCTACATCGGAGAAGCGTGCCCCAAGCTGTGCAGCGGCCACGGATATTGTACCACGGGGGCCGTTTGCATTTGTGATGAGGAATACCAAGGTCAGATCCTGTGCAGATGCTCTGTGTCCTTTTTCCCACGTACAGGATTGCTGCAGCGTGTGGCTGTGCTCTTTTCAATGGTGTTTTGTGGTGGCTACTCTCGTGGGAGGTTGCGTTGTTACTTTGCTAGTGGAGCTCTAGGTCAGCGGCCCCCAACCTTTTGGGCGCCAGGGACCAGTTCAATGGGGAGACAACTTTTCCGTGAGCCGGAGGAGGCGTGGTTTTACGTGCTACCTGCATCCCACAGATGAGGCTTCAGTTGTTTGCCACGGCCCAGTTTCTGGCATGCTGTAGCCCGGTGCCAGTCCACGGACCAGGGTTTGGGGACCCCTGCTCTAGGTTGCTGTGGAATGATTTTAGAACAGGGGTGTCAAACTGTAGGCCCGCGGGCTGAATGTGTTGTGCCGAAACCGTGCCCGCCCCAGCTCCGGCAATGGGGGAAAAGTCACGATACGTCGTGACACGTCATGTGACGTGACGAGTTTGACACCCCTGTTTTAGAATATCCCCACCCAGCAGCATCCACCCTTGCTCCTGTTGTGCTCACGTCACACCTTGCCTACCTACCAGCCCACTTGCAAACCTTCTAGGACTCATTTAATGGCCTGCAGTCCTGCCTAAATGACAGCAATAAGGTGTGCCATGATTGCTGTCCTTGAATGATGTGGTCACGTGATAGGAACAGGAATATTCTTCGTTGGCCAAGTGTGATTGGACACACAAGGAATTTGTCTCCGGTGCAGAAGCTCACAGTGTACATATAAACAGCAAAGTAGTAAGTCATAGATCATAGATAGAATAGAATAGAGCTGGAAAGGGACCTTGGAGGCCTTCTAGTCCAGCCCCCTGCTCAAACAGGAGAACCTACACCATCTCAGACAGGTGATTGTCCAGTCTCTTCTTGAAAATCTCCAGTGATGGAGCGCCCACGATTTCTGGTGGCAATCTGTTCCACTGGTTAATGGTCCTCACTGTCAGGAAGTTTCTCCTTAATTCCAGGTTGCTTCTCTGTTTGGTCAGTTTCCAACCCTTGTTTCTTCTCCTGCCCTCTGGTGCTTTCGTCATAAGAGAATCATAAATCAAAAGACAGAATCATAAATTGTAAGATACAAACAACAAGTGATAAATCACAAGATACCAATAGGAGAATGTAGTAGCAAAGATGAGAGGACGAGAAGGATAGTACTAACACAGCCATACTACATGGGTAAATATGCTTGGACATAAGACAGTGCTGTGAGGATTATGAGTTCAGCAGAGTGAAGGCCTAGGAGAAGAAACCGTCTTTGTATCTAGTTGTAATAATAATAATAAAGTTGGAAGGGACCTTGGAGGTCATCTAGTCCAACCCCCTGCTCAGGCAGGAAACCCTATACCATTTCAGACAAATGGCTGTCCAGTCTCTTCTTAAAAACGTCCAGTGTTGGAGCATTCACCGCTTCTGGAGGCAGGTTGTTCCACTGGTTAATTGTTCTCACTGTCAGGAAGTTTCTCCTTAGTTCTAGGTTGCTTCTCCCCTTGGTTAGTTTCCATCCGTTGCTTCTTGTCCTGTTTTGACCTGCAATGCCCTACAGCAGCATCCCGGGGGGGGGGGGAGGAGTTGAAACACTTTATGTCCAGGATGTGGTGGGTCCTGTAGATATTTTCTCAGCCCTCCTTCTGACCCGTAGCAGTATACAGTACATCTCCTCAGTGGAAGGCAGACTGTTTGCAGTTGTTTTTTTCTGCAGTCCTAACTGTACGTAAAAAAGGGACGCGGTGGCTCAGTGGGTTAGGACGATGAGCTTGTCAATGAGATGGTCAGCAGTTTGGCGGGTCGAATCCCGAGTGCCGCGTAACAGAGTGAGCGCCTGTTACTCATCCCAGCTTCTGCCAACCTAGCAGTTCGAAAGCACGTAAAAATGCAAGTAGAAAAACAGGGACCACTCCGGTGGGAAGGTAACAGCATTCCATGCGCCTTTGGCATCTAGTCATGCCGGCCACATGACCACGAAGACGTCCTCAGACAAGCGCTGGCTCTTCGGCTTTGAAACAGAGATGAGCACCATCCCCTAGAGTTGGAAACGACTAGCACGCATGTGTGGGGGAACCTTTACCTTTAACTGTACGTTGAAGTCTGTCTCTGCCTTGTTTGGCTGCTCTACCAAACCAGACAGCTGCGGAAGTACAAATGACGGTCCCATAATTCCTCCGTAGACCTGTGTCACTTTATGTTGATCATGTCGCGTTTTATGCACCGCTTAGTGAGGAAAATAACTAAGCCTGGGACTAACTCTACACAAGGGGCCGTACGGTACCTCGAGCCTCTGTGTTGCATCCGTCCAGGTTAAAAGGCACGAGTTGACATACGCATCATTTTGAAAACACCAACGTACGTTGTCAGTCGCAATAACTTGATATCTGTTGATGGGAGATGCTTTCGTTTCTTTTATTTTATGTTATTTTGTTTAGGTGATGACTGCTCTGTTTTCAACCATGAACTTCCCAGCTACATTAAAGATAACTTTGAGTCGGCCAGAATTACCGAAATAAACTGGGAGATTATTCAGGGTGGAGTGATAGGAAATGGATGTGGACAGCTAGCCCCCTACGCGCATGGGGATTCTCTGTATTTCAACGGCTGCCAGATAAGGCAAGCGGTGACGAAGGCCCTGGATTTAACCCGAGCAAGGTAAATTTTAGAAACCTAAAATACTTCCTCGTTTATCCAACCACCCTGGGCAGCTAACAGCTTAAAACATTTTTTTTAAAAAAAAAACATTAAAATCATCGGTCGTAAAAAAAAAACAAAAAACACGGTGCATACAGAATGACTAATTTCTATAATAATTTTATAGAACAGTTTTAATAATTGAGTTATTCGGTTGGGCTAATTTACTGAGAATTCCAAAGCTTTCATTGCTTTTTTCTTTGTGTATGTGGTTTCGTGTGCGTGTGCGTCTCTGCGTCTACTCGCATTTGCATTTGTGAGTCAAGTTGCCAGTGTTTGGATAATTCTTTTGTTCTTGTCGTAGATCAGGGGTCTTCAAACTCGGCCCTTTTATGACTTGTGGACTTCAACTACCAGAATGCCTCAGCCAGGCTGCCTGGCTGAGGAATTCTGGGAAGGGTCTTCAAACTTGGCCCTTTTATGACTGGTGGACTTCAACTCCCAGAATTCCTCAGACGGCCATTTTGATGAAACTGCGGGCTTGGATCCAGACCAGGGGTCCTCAAGCGTGCCTGGCTGAGGAATTCTGGGAGTTGAAGTCCACCAGTCATAAAAGGGCCAAGTTTGAAGACCCCTGTCGTAGATCATGATTTAACTCCTTCTCTTTCCTATCATCTGCTTTCCCCTCTCCCCCCTCCCACACCCCCAGCAAAATAATGTTCGTTTTGCAAATTGGAAGCCTTTCACAAACGGATAGCTGCAACACAAATCTCAGTGACCCCAACACTGTGGACAAAGCTGTGTTGCTCCAGTACAGCGTAAACAATGGAATTACTTGGCAAGTCATTGCGCAACACCAGCCGAAAGACTTTATACAAGCCCAGAGAGTGTCTTACAACGTGCCGCTGTGAGTATGCCATTATTACTACATTTCCCTTTAGAGCGCAAAGCGTCTGGCGCGAAGAATCGGGACACCTCAGGCTAAATTCTCGTTAAGCTGATTCATTGCTCCCGCCTATTAACGCAAGAACAAGTGAGTCAAGTAACGGTCAGCATTAAATTGGTGCTAGATAAAGAGCGGACTTCAAGAGGTTGAATTCAGACCGTTTGTGGCAACGTAAGGACTCCAGGCTGATTCCTCTCTTGACTCCGCCTGTCCTTCTCCTGCGAAAAGCCATCTAATCCCTGAATAAAGTACAGGTGGAATCTGGTTTGGAGAGAGAGAGAGAGAGATGGAGACATGGAGTGGTGGGATTCAAATATGTGAACAACTGGTTCTCTGCGTGGATGCCGCTTCCGGAAGTCCGTTCTGGATCTGGGCAGCAAAAAATTAGCTACCGGTCTGCCAAAGTGGTGCAAACTGGCTGAATCCCACTACAGACAGGAAGGAAGGAAGGAAGGAAGGAAGGAAGGAAGGAAGGAAGAAGTGAAGGAGTGGTGGGATTCAAATAGGTGTGGATGCCGCTTCCGGAAGTCCGTTCTGAGCCTGGGCGACAAAAAAAATAGCTCCAGGTTCTGCCGAAGTGGTGCGAACCAGCTGAATCCCACCCCTGCACGTGACCCGTGATTATTGAAAGATTGCCATTTGAATCTCCCGCCAAAACAGCAAAACACATTGTTTGAAAATGTGCGGCCCAAAATCACATCATGCAAACAAACCAATTGTTATTTTTAGCAAATGCAGCTTCAGTGAAGAAGATGGTTTCACGTTTCTTTAGCGTATTTATTTACTTTATTAAATTTATATGCCGCCCTTCTCACTGGTAAGGCGACTCTGGCTGGCCGACAGATAGGAAAGAGACAAAACATAAAAGCAGTTCCATTTTTAAAAGCGACGTATGAAACTCGAAGGAAGCAGCTAGACGGCACGAGGGCGTGGTCCTCTGCTTTGGGCTTGTGTTTCCTTCAGAAACTCCAGATATTACACAATGTACTCCCATAATTTTATCTTCACATCATTTTTGTGAATTAGGTTAGGCTTGATCAACACTTGAGTCACTCAGCCTTCACTAGAGCCAAAGTCAGCGTCCATTTTTATCACAGAGCTGATGGACTCTGATCCAATTTTCAGTAGCCAGATTCCTCGATGAATTTTAAAAGGGCTTTTCAACTCAAAATAGGATCAGAATAACAGAGTGGAAAAGAACCTTGGAGGTCATCTAGTCCAGCCCCCTGAGCAAGCAACAGCCCCTACATTATTTTATACAAATGGTTGTCCAATCTCTTCGAAAAACCTCCAGTGTTGGAGCACCCACAACTTCTGAAGGCAGGTAGTTCCACTCGTTAATTGTTCTAATTGTGAGGAAATTTCTTCGTCCTGTCAGGTTGATTCTCCCCTTGAAGTTCTAAGCTGGTTCTCTGCTCAGCTCATTAGCTTTTTTTTTAAAAAGCATATACTATTGGCTTACTTCTAGCAATAATCGTAAGATGTTGACATCTAATGAAATCCAGGATCCATTTTCATCCTGCTTGTAAATTTTCACAAATTGCTAACTTCCAAGAGCAACTTCGGATAAAAAGCAACCTTCTGCATCACAACGCGGAGGGCCTCGGCACCCTTCCTAAGTGAGGATTAGGGGAATTGTAGTCTAGAAGGTCTGAAGGCCGTCCGTGTCAAAGAGGACATAGCTCTAGAGCAATGTCTTGCAACGCAATCTTCTCGGTGCGTGTTGGGCCTCAGTATCCAATCTAGCAGGGGATTATGAGAACTGAGGTCCAAAATCTCTGAAGGCGATCAGGAAGCTGAGAAGTCCTAGTGGACAATCACTTAAATATGAGCCAGCAGTGTGCAGCAGCAGCGAAAAAAGCCAATGCAATCCTAGGCGGCATTAACAGACGGATAGAATCAAGACCACGTGAAGTTCTAGAACGGCTTTGCAAAGCCTTGGTAAGGCCACACTTGGAATACTGCATGTATTACAGTGCTGGTCATCACAGTACTAAAAAGATGTTGAGACTTTGGAAAGACTGCAGAGAAAAGCAACAAGGTTTATTAGAGGGCTGGAGGCTAAAACAAAGAATGGTTGCAGGAACTGGGTATGTCTAGGCCAGGGGTAGGCAACCTTGGCTCTTTTATGACTTGTGGACTTCAACTCCCAGAATTCCTGAGCCAGCCACGCTGAGGGGAAAGGGAGAGCTGGCTCAGGAATTCTGGGAGTTGAAGTCCAAGAGTCATAAAAGAGCCAAGGTTGCCTATCCCTTGTATAGGGCCTCCTGCTTAAGCAGGGGGCTGGACTAGAGGACCTCCTAGGCCCCTTCCAACTCTATTGTTCTATTCCTTTCCACTCCCTCACTGAGTCGTTTCTCGTTTTAGGGAGGCACGAATGAAGGGGGTGTTACTCCGCTGGTGGCAATCCCGCCACAGTGGCTCAGGCCACGATCAATGGGCTTTGGACCACGTAGAAGTTGTTCAGTGAGTATATTGCATGCCGTTCTAACGCACGACCACCAGCCCCATATTCCACATCAGGATGGAATATGTTCAGTTATTGACTTGAGTCCTGTGTAAATGTGGGGTTTGAGAATGCTTTATCTGCAAATCGCTGTTTATCAAGGCGAGGAAAAGGGGACTTTTATGAAATACAAGGGGAAATATGTCTATCAGAGCAGTGGGTCTCAACCTGGACCACTTTTAAGACGGGAGGACTTCAACTCCCAGCATTCCCTAGCCAGCATGCAGTGGAGAATTCTGGGAGCTGAAGTCCAAAGTGGCCCAGGTTAAGGAACTCTGCATTTGTGCATCAAGCTTCAGCAATGTAAAGGAAGTTCAGTCAGCATAAACCGGACTTCCGTTCTTTGCGGCAAAATATAAAATTGGATGGCTCTTCTACCGCGTAATATTGCTATTGACTTTGGCGCGTAATTCCTTATTTTAAAATGGCAGAATAATGTTTCAACAACAACTTTATTGATTAGCCCTTTGGGCCATATCAAAGTGCAAAGTTCCAGCAACAAAAAGTCACCAAAACTTGATAAAAGCAATCCAAAATGGGATTTGATAAAATACAATTTAAAATGGAATTAAATAAGATACAATTTAAGATGAAATAGTAATAAAATACAAATTTAAGATATAGATAAAATATAACATTATATTTCAGAGTCGCCCTTACAATCTACCCCAATCAGTCCCACATATGCAGATCTTAACCGGATCATTTTGTTTAAATACTGTGCTACGTTAAATATTATTTTCAAGTTCTGACTGGACATAAGATAAGTTATTTTGATATGGGGATCCCAATGGGTCATTCGTGATAATGTTGAGAAGTAAGGTCCGCTAGATTAGGTTTCGTGGGCAGAGAGTATATTCTTTTGCCTGTTAATTCTTTCCCCAGACGGAAGCGATCTAACTCACGGTAGAAAAACCACTTTATATACAGTATATACATATATATCGCTGGAGAAGTTATTCACTTTTTCTCTAACAATTTCCTGAAATTCTAGTGTCATTGCCAGGCTGGGACTCATCGCTACGGTGTTTGGCTGAGAGATAGATTCCGATGTTCTTTTATTTGAAATTCTGGAAGAATATGCCTGATAAAACCCGAGTTGTAAGATTACCTATGGAAATGTTGGCTCAGTGTGAAAGGATCATTTCCTTGAATCACATTTAAATCAGGGCTGGAAGAACCAATTGCTACAGAGCTTCATTACACTGTACTATGATTTACCTTTTGACATGAGCTGTGGAAAGTTGCCCTGGTTCAGAGGCTAGCCATGATCTAACCGCCATGATTAGCCCTACATTCTTTGCCCTTAAGCCCCGGTAGACTAAGACGATGTAATTACAGCTCATTTTATTTGGTTAGAATCGTTCGCTAGGATCTATTACCTCTCGCTCCATGTTCCTCCTTGCTCAGCCTTCGCCCCCGCAGAAAAAAAAATGGTGGGGGGGTGGCAGGACCCCTCTCAGATTCCACATAGTTGGACTGAAGATTACAGAGAGCATAATTGAAATTGGAGGCATTTTGGCCTAGCAGTTAAGATCCTGGATTCGTTGACCGAAAGGTTGGCAGTTTGAGACCCAAACATCATATGAAGGGGTGAGCTCCCGTTCCTTGCTCCAGCTCCTGTCCACCTAGCATGCAAATGCGAGTAGATAAATAGGTACCACTTTGGTAGGAAGGGAACTGTGCAACCTGGCATATAATCATGCTGGCCACATGACCACACAAGTGTGTGTGAACAATGCTGGCTCCCTCAGCCAGGAAATGGACATGAACGCCACCCCCTTGAGTTGGACACAACTGGACAGAGTAAGCCTTTACCTTTATAGTTGAAATTGCCTTTGTAAAGTTCCGGTTTACACCAGGGACCCTACATCCCATGCCATGCTAGATGGTTACTGATTGCTGGGGAGGATCCCTGGATCCTAAGTGGATTCTCGGTAGAGGAGGCTCACCCAAATCAAGCCATTAAGTCGATGGTTCACCTTTTTGCCCTAGCTGACAAAAAAAAATGGTCATTTCCGCACAGATCTATCTAATATTTAAATCAAGCCGCCACTGATCTGTTCCAAAGGAAGGCATTCGATTTGCTATCAAATAAATAAATAAAATCTCTATCGGTCTATTGACAGCCCTAATTTAAACAAGTGAAAAGGACAAGGACAACTTAAGATTCCTTCATTTCTAGTTGATTCTGCTATTTTTTTAATTTTAATATTTTTTTGCACCAAAAGGCACCAGCTTTGCATGGCATCCGTGCCATACTTAAATTGTAGCTTTTATCCAACAATCGGTAATTTTTCGTGCTTAGCTGCCCTGCCTAGTTGTGTTTTTTTTTTTAACCACACTCTTTGCTAAGCTTGGCCTCCGTCACATCAACTTCTGAGTTTAGCCTAACGTGAAAATAGAATCTTATTACTGATTCGTCCGCTACCTTTGTGTGTGTGTGTGTGTGTGTACAGGTTTAAGAGAGAAATAATGTTCTCATTGCAAAAAAAAATAAATTCATAGTTCTTGGGAAGTTCCTTTTTCTATGAGAAACCTGTGAGAATATTTTTATTGAAAAGTTTTAACATACATTTTATCTTTAACAATCCCCCCTCCCCCTCCCATACCCATCCCTCCCTACCCCTCCCCCCTTCCCCCCCCCCCGACTTCCCAAAGCTAAGTACAGGGTATAAAAACAAATAAAAACAATCATAAGCATCCAAATGCTAACAACCACAAACTCTAAAATCTATCACTCTCTAGCTCATATAGGATGACTACAAACACTATTACTATTAAATATATAAAAAAAGAAAAAAGAAAAGAAAGGAAGACTTATTCAAATGCTACATGAAACTTTTTAGTCCCGTATTTGTTCTGGATATACTCAATCCATTTTCTCCACTCCATAATATAACGTTCTTGCGAGTGATCTTTCAAATAAGCCGATATCTTTGCCATCTCTGCCAGGTCTGAGACCTTTAAAGTCCATTCTTCTATAGTCGGCAGTTCCTCCTTCTTCCAATACTGACCTATTAAGAGTCTTGCTGCCATAATTAAGTTCAAGATCAACTTAGTGTCCACAACAGTAGCTTCTGTAATTATACCCAACAGAAAGAATTGCGGACAAAACTTTATCTTTTGCTTGAAGATCTTCTGCATATTCCACCAAATTTTTATCCAAAAGGCCTTAACCTTTTTGCAAGTCCACCATATGTGAAAATATGTTGCATCTTCGTCACCACACCTCCAACATTTAGGCTGATAGTTCGGATACATACTTGCAAGCTTTTTAGGATCTAAATGCCATCTATAAAACATTTTATAAAAGTTCTCTCTTAAATTTTGAGCTTGTGTAAATTTTACGTTCCTCACCCAGATCTTTTCCCACGTGTCCATTGTAATAACTTCTTGGATATTTTGGGCCCATTTTATCATGCAATCTTTAACAAGTTCTGTTTCTGAATCAATTTCTATCAATGCAAGATATATCCGTTTAATATGTGCAGGACCCTGATTTCTAATTTGCTTTATCAGATTTTCATCAGTCATTGTAAAACCAATTTTCAGATCTTCTTTCCACCTGGCCCGTAGCTGAATATATTGAAACCAAGTTTGAATAATCTTCTCATCTCGCAAGAAATCGTACGGTTTCAGACACCAGACATTTCTTTCCAGACTTAAAATCTCCTAAAACCTGTGAGAATATTACGGGGGTGGCACGATGGCTTCCCCAGTTAGAGTGACTGGGCTTGTCAGCTAGAAAGTTCCTCTTCTCCTTCTGCTTTCTGTCTTCCCCAACATCTGAGTCTTCTCCAAGGAAGTCCCCTCTTCTCATTTGGTGGCCAAAGTCTTTGCGCTTCAGGATCTGTCCCCTCAAAGAACAACCAGGGTTGATTTTCCTTTGGTGTCAGTTACATCGAGGACACCATCTCACCATCTCATCCTCTGGACTCAGCTTGAACCAAATTTTCTTCTTACTACTCTGGTGGACTTGAGGTCATCTAACCAGAGCATGCAATAGATTTTGTTTTGGGGGGTTGTTGTTGTTTTTTTCAACGTTTGCCATCTTCAGTTAGGAGAGGTAACCCAAACATGAAATTATAGCAGTAGCCCTTAGACTTACGGTATATACCGCTTCGTGGTGCTTTACAGCCCTCTCCGAGCGGTTTACAAAGTCAGCCTATTGCTCCGTACAATCATTTTGCCGACCTCGGAAGGACGGAAGGTGTTGGAAGGATTTGCAGAGCTACCCTTGAGTAAGCAAGAGCTTGCACAGAAAAACGGGATTTTGAGAGTAATGAATTATGCACAGCAACCATACAGATGCACTGGGATGTGTAAAACTTTTACTAGTAGTATAAAGCATAGTCCAGGTCATTCATAAGTAATTAGATGATAGTCAATAACAACAGTCTAAGGATTATCCACTACAGAGCCGTCTTACCAGTCTTTAAGACAACCACAATAAACAGAGTTCTTCAGACTTTACAAACAGTAGCAAAATCCACACTCCACAACAAACAGAGAGAATAGCAGAGAGACATGAAAACATCACCGATTGTAACAGAGAGAGATAAGCCATGTCACTAGCTCCCTCTTATGGCCATTGGGATCAGTACTAGCCAATCGGCAAAAGGTATGATGCAATACAGTTACTTTTAAAGTTATGCATTACAGTTTTTATTGCAATCATACAGTAGTTGTTTATATATTGCCAACCCGACCAGTTAGGCAACAGACATATACCTAACAGAAGGCTGGGTCAACCATAAGCCGGTCAGAATCGAACTGCCGGCAGTGGGCAGAGTTTCTCTGCAATGCTGCATTTTAACCACCGCGCCACCATGGCTTAGATAGCAATAGCACTTAGACTTATATGCCGCTTCACACAGTGCTTTACAGCCCTCTCTAAACGATTTACAGACACAGCCTATTTGCTCCCAACAATCTGGGTCCTCATT
>NC_138208.1:3439404-3446904 GCF_964194415.1 Vipera berus | reverse complement strand
GCAGAAATACGAATTGCACAGAAAAATATTTTCGTGTCATTTACAGTGAAACGGAATGCTGGCATCACAATATTTTGAACAAGAGGCATGCGGTAAATCGTCAGATAAACGTTGTCACCATGCTTTTCATGATTAAAATTGTAACTTTGGGGGGCAAGAGTTTTAAAGGTGGGGGAGTTGCAAAAATTGGGGGGAAAGATCTTTCTTAAATATCTTAGCAGTAATAATGTACATTCGTGTAAATGCCTGTCTTCCTTTGCTTCATCTCTTTAGTTCGGAATCGTGGTGATACATACCCAAAATAATATAGTTTACGTTAACCTAGAAAAAAAAAGTTACTTTTTTTGCAGCTTTGTGCTAGCTTGCCCATTTACCTATGCCAACTTTGGGGGTTACATTGCTAAGTGGTATTTCTAGAACTATATATTTGAATGATTACAGCTATAGAGATATACTTTCTTTCAACCGGAAAGTAATTTGTTCAATTTTTATTTTCAAAAGAGATGAAAAATCCTATATTGCCTCTAAACCTCATCAGTCTTTAATGACTAATCACAGTGCTGCATGCATTGAAATACATTTTCTAATTTGTGTTGTATTTCATTATTTGCTGTCATTGGTTTTACACTAGAGTAAGGTAAGTGATTTCAATTCCTGCAATATCAGTGCAATCCCGTAGTGTCGTGTCATACTGATATTGTCGCTTGAAGCTGAAGTCAGTCGCTTCAGCTCTGCTTTCAGACATTACCTGAAAAGCTAGCTTTATTTGGAGAGGTTTGAGGCTGTAAGTTTACCTGCATGTCAAGTAGTCGGAATTCTGCGATATGTTTTGAAAACTGTTGGGCTGAATCCGTTCAATGTTTACCGAAATTCAAAAAGGAAAACGAAGGGATTTCTCACTTTCAACAGGAGAGCACAGATGGAATCAAATTAAGAGGGGCAATAAGAAGTCCACGGGATCAGAGAAATGAGTTCAAATCTATCTGTTCTACATCACAGCAATAGGCTGCTTCTGGCTGATCTCCTCTGGGCTGGGAAGCTAACCAGAGATGGGCCTAAGAGACCGCCAAGGAAATTCTATAATTGTAGGTCAAAAGAACCCAAGAAGAAGGGAATGGAACAGCAATTCCACAATATTTTCCCCCCAAAAATTGACACCACCATGGAGCCTTGTTCCTCATGCTCTGAAAATAGCAATAGACTTATATACCGCTTCACGCAGTGCTTTACAGCCCTCTCTAAGGGGTTTACAGAGTCGGTCTCTTGCCCCCCCCAACAATGTGGGTCCTTATTTTACCCACCTCTGAAGTATGGAAGGCTGAGTCAACCTCGAGCCGGTGAGATTTGAACTGCTGGCAGTCGGCAGAGTTTGCTTGCAATGGTACATTCTAACCACTGAGCCGCCACGGCTTAAATAGCAATAGCACTTAGACTTATAGACCACTTCATAAAAGGTAAAGGTAATGTTTCCCCCGCACATGTGTGCTAGTCGTTTCCGACTCTAGGGGCCGGTGCTCATCTCCGTTTCAAAGCCGAAGAGCCAGCGCTTGTCCGAGGACGTCTCCGTGGTCATGTGGCCGGCATGACTAGACGCCAAAGGCACACGGAACGCTGTTACCTTCCCACCGTAGTGGTCCCTATTTTTCTACTTGCATTTTTATGTGCTTTCGAACTGCTAGGTTGGCAGAAGCTGGGATGAGTAACAGGCACTCACTCTGTTACGTGGCACTCGGGATTCGACCCGCCAAACTGCCGACCTTCTGATCGACAAGCTCAGCGTCCTAACCCACTGAGCCACCGCGTCCCTACAGTGGGTTTACAGAGTCAGCCTCTTGCCCCAAAACAATCTGGGTCCTTATTTTACCAACCTCTGAAGGATGGAAGGCTGAGTGAACTTTGAGCCGGTCAGGATCGAACTGCTGGCAGTGGGCAGTTAGCCTGCAATACTGCATTCTAACCACTGTGCCACCACAGGAGCTGCATTTGAACTTGCCCTTACACAGCACCCCAAGTGACACCTTGGTGGCTTGGACACCTTTCCTAAAGAGGCCAAAAAGTAGCCAGTCAGTCGGTCGGTCAGTAATATGTATTCGGTCAATGACCAAGGACTGCAGAAGTAACATCTGCAGGCAACTTTGACCAAAGAGAAATTTTAAGGAAGATGCCCCAAGTCAAGAGGCTGGATTTACCAATTCCTCCTCTTCAGATTTAGCCGGGAGCGGAGTCACGTTATAATTCCTGGTCATGCCACTTTGTTAGACCCGCAAGATCAAGGCTGGTCCCTGTGATTAGAAGCCCCAAATTTAACCACGAGTAGGTTTTACATTCCCAAAGACAAGAAATCAGAAACCAGGACCAGAATTGCTTAAGTTCAGCCTACAATTCAGCCCTTTTTTTCCTCCAGATGATCTAGTTACCCCTATAATTGCACATTCCTCAAACAGAAGTTGTGTAGATCCCTCAGCCTGCAGAATTAGCACAAGGTGTGACTTTTCAACTAACACTAAGGTTATCGCTTGAGTCATATATATTTTTTTATCTCGGTCCATGACTGTCAGGTCGGACACGACTTCGCAACTAACAACAACGACTGTTAATCGAGTTTTACTTTTTTATTATTATTTACCTCGCTAATTTTGAAGAGAAGTGAGATTTCTGCAAATGTTCATTAAAATCAGGTCTGGCTGGGGAATTCCTGGAGTTGTAGGCTACACGTCTTAAAGTTGTCACATTTGAGAAACACCAGACTAGGAGTTATTATCGCCAATAGCTTATCCTATGATGGGAGAAAATAGCTTATCCTATGATGGGAGAATTCGTTAAAGTCCCATCCAAATAACGGGATTCTGAGCACCTCTGTGGATTTTCTGATTTGAATGTTCTGCTTTCCCCTGGAGACAATTCAAGAGGCTGGTCCTCATGAACATGCGTTTCTTCTCAATTTACAAATACTCCCCCATTCCTCTAATGAACCAAGACACCCCGTGGGGTGTGTTAGTGGAGAACAAGTTAGTTCACAGCAGGGGAGGTGTAGGTCTTCATATGATCCCACAAAGTCCTTCCTTGATCCTCTGCTAAGTCAACTAAGGAGTGCCGCTTTCTTGTGGTAGCATAAAAAAAACAAGAATGCATTGCACACAAGTGGGTCTAAGGGCGAAATCTGATTTCTTAGCATTGTAACTGTACTGGGAGAGGAAATTGGAGAGATCACAGCATTCAGCCAATCCATTTATATTCAACCTTGTCAACTTTAAGACTTGTGGACTTCAACTCCCAGAATTCCTCTGGCTGAGGAATTCTGGGAGTTGAAGTCCACAAGTCTTAAAGTTGACAAGGTTTAGACCTCTGCATGATAGAATAATTGGCCACTGGGGTTACGGTGTTAGACTGCCACCTAGTGGATAAAAAGCTGCATGGCCCAAGAATGAACTTTTACAAATAACGTCAGCAAATGTTGATTTTGACAGACTGTCCTGAGCTTACAACCGTTCCTTTAGCGACCATCCAGAGTCACAACGGCTCTGCCAAAAGTGACTTACGACCATTTTTCACCCCTACGACTTTTGCAGCATCCCAGGGCGGTCACATGATCAAAATTCAGACGCTTGGCAAGCGGTTTCTATTTATGACAGTCGCTGTGTCCCGGGGGAGGGGTGGGGGGGGTGGAATCACGTGGTGCCCCTTTTGCGACCTTCTGACAAGCAAAGTCAGTGAGGAAGCCAGATTCACTTCACAGCCGTGTCACAAACTTAACAACTGCAGTGATTCACATGTGTGGCAAGGAAGTTTGTAAAGCGGGGCAAAATTCACTTAGCAAATGTCTCGCTTAGCAACGGAAATTGTGTTCGTAAGTTGAGAGCTACCTTGTATATCTACCTGAGCCATTTCCCAAACCGCTATATGAATAAACCGAGATTTATTAAAACGGGATACCTGCGAATAATGCAAAAGTGCTTCAATCTTGACAGCCGCTGCTGATTTTCAGAACTACTTAAACCAGCTGCAGACGCTAGCCTGCAGCAATCACAATTAAGTCAGGGTTGTGTTGTTCAGAAATCAAACCAAGGTTAGCGCCCAGAAGTAAGCCGCTTAATATTGGCCATCATTATTTAACCCCCGATATGTTTCGCTCTCTACTTCCTTCTCTCTTTAATCACTTGGTTTATTCTCTCGTATGTTTCAGCCGTCTGTGTGTGTGTGTGTGTGTGTGTGTGTGTATGCCAGCCAGTTCTGAGCTGCCTCTGTGCCATTTGAAAGGTGTGATTTACCCATCCCAATAAATGGGTAAATCAATAATAAACTTAACGCTCGCATTGCACAGGTATTTTATTTATTTATTTGTTTGTTTCAAATTATATACCGCCCTTTTCCCGAGGGACTCAGGGTGGTTTACAGGGCAAATTAAAACAGTGCAATGTACAAATTAAAATAAAATTAAATTAATAGCCCCAAAAGAGTTTAAAATTTAAACTTTTAAATTTAAAATTTAAATTTAGACCACAGTTGAGACCCAAATCTCAGTTGCTCAATGAGCTTTGCCCCATTTTACCATTTTTGGCCACAATTCTTAAGCAAATCGCTGCAGTCATTAAGTGGATCACGTGGACGTTAAACGAATCCGGCTCCTCCCCTTCCCATGAACTTGGCTTGTCGGGAACCGGCTAGAAAGCTCACAAACGGTGATCACATGAGCCCAAGACACGGCGACGGCCATAAATACATCCCCGCTTCCCTGGTTTTTCATGCCATGAACGTGGAGAGGCTGCAACAGCCCTATGTGAGAAAAGCATAGTCCCAAGTTGCTTTTTTTCCAGCGCCGTTGTTCACTTCGAACGGTCGCTAAACAAGTGGGTCGTGAGTCGGGGAAGCCAGTGTGTTACGGGTCACTTAAGGCAGGGGTCCCCAACCCCCGGTCCGTGGGCCGGTACCGGGCCGCAGCAGGCCAGCAACCGGTCCGCACAAACAAGCAAAGCCCCATCCGCGGGATGCAGGCAGCGTGCAAAACCACGCACCCTCCGGTCCGTGGGAAAAAACCCTCTCTACACGGAACCGGTCCCTGGTGCCCCAAAAAAGGTCGGGGACCTCTGACTTAAGGCAATGCTGGTGTTTTTGGTTGGAACCGTGCCGTCTTTAGGTTTTTGCATTTGACCTCCCAACCCGTGTGTGTTGGCGGCCAGTGACCCTCTTCTCTCCCGTCCTCTTTCCGTTGTGCAGCACTCGCAAACAAAATTACATGATGAATTTTTCACGGCAACATGGGCTCAGACATTTCTACAACAGAAGGCGAAGGTCCGTCAAGCGTGGCCCGTGAAGAACAAGACATGACTTACTTTTTTGTTTCCTCCTTCCCCTCCCCCCACCCACACTTTCCCCAACCTGCGACGCGTCGCTTTTCGATCCCACCGCAAATTTGATTTACGAGGACTTTTCCTACCGACCTCCCCTCCCTTTCCTTCCTTCCTTCCTTCCTTCCTTCCTTCCTTCCTTCCTGGAGGTATATTTCGAAAGCCTCCCTCAAGACAGAAAGTTACGCCCTGTTTTTTGTCGTCGTTTTTTTTTTCTCCTCGCACTGTGATCTCATGGGAAGCGACTCATATTCTCATAGGTAAATGTTTTGAATGTCGTCGTGTCTGTGGAAAATTGTGATTCTGTTGTAATACCAGTTACAGTGGCAGTATTGGGAAGGAAGCGACTGTTTTGAACCAGGAAAAAAGAACGACAACAACAACAACAACAAAGCTGTAAAGCACAAAAGGACTTAATTATTTAATGTCGGAAGCTACAACGTTCACTACAAGTCAGTATTTAAACGCACTGTATTTTGGCTCTGTATCATACTTTGTACGATTTAAGTTATTCTCGCCCCCTTTGTGTCCTCCTCTTTGAGACCTGACGACGACGGCACTGCGTTAAATGTTAGGACAATTTGCCGATGACGTCTGCGCGACTGAACGACGCTACACACGTAGAGCAAACAAGCGTCCAACTCAGCAACCACAAAAAGGGGAAAAGCCGTTGTACGAGGCTGCGATGCCCTTCATTCCTTCTCCTTGTCTACCTGTTAATCATTGTTTGTGGTAAAACCCAGTCACCAAACAGAAGCTCCAATTTCCTCCTTGAAAAGTACAGCCTCCGCGGATGAGTTACTTACAGTAGCTGCCATTTGCTCTCTGTAGTAATGCAGTAATTTGTATAAACAGTGGAACGTTTTTTTTCCTTCGTGTTTCTTTGTGGTTTGTTTCATTATTATTATTTTTTGGGGGTGGGGGTGGGGGGTGTTCCCTTCTGTATCTCGGGATACTGCCGTGCCTCCCCCAGCCACACGATTTATGACCCCACAACTCTTTTAACTGTCTGTAAACTTTCACTCTACAAGGAACCAACTAAATTTCAATGCTTCAATAAAGATGTCAACCAACGATTTGGGTGGCATTCTTTTCTTTTCCCCCCCCCCACCAATTTTATACCGAGGAGGTGGAGCAGAATTTACCAGATTAATTTTTTTTGGTCGGCTATAAATTGATGAGGAAATTTGCATTGGGCAAAAGGAAAAGCTGAGCCATCCAGAAAATGGGAACGTTAGCAAGATCGTGTGGTTGGATACGCCTGACCCCCTAAATTTTTTGACGCTTCCCCCCCCCCCCCCGCAAAGAAATACAACTGCAGGATCTTTTCAGAAGTTTTTATATCTGTCCAGGTAAACCAAAACATTTAGGATGGTGAGATTGGAAGAGTTTTCTACAAATACAGACCATACGCATTTTACTTAATAATACTCACGTGGTATTTATACTGGAACTAGACAGTTTGGTGTAGTGGTTAAGGTATTGGGCTAGAAAGTAAAAAAAAAATGTGAGTCCTGCTTTAGCCATGAAACCTGGCTGGGTGACTGTGGGCCAATCACCAGGAGACTGTGAGTTCTAGTCCTGCTCTAGGTGTGAAAGCCAGCTGGGTGACTGTGGGCCAATCACCGGGAGACTGTGAGTTCTAGTCCTGCTCTAGGTGTGAAAGCCAGCTGGGTGACTGTGGGCCAATCACTGGGAGACTGTGACTTCTAGTCCTGCTCTAGGTGTGAAAGCCAGCTGGGTGACTGTGGGCCAATCACCGGGAGACTGTGAGTTCTAGTCCTGCTTTAGGTGTGAAAGCCAGCTGGGTGACTGTGGGCCAATCACCAGGAGACTGTGAGTTCTAGTCCTGCTCTAGGTGTGAAAGCCAGCTGGGTGACTGTGGGCCAATCACCGGGAGACTGTGAGTTCTAGTCCTGCTCTAGGTGTGAAAGCCAGCTGGGTGACTGTGGGCCAATCACTGGGAGACTGTGACTTCTAGTCCTGCTCTAGGTGTGAAAGCCAGCTGGGTGACTGTGGGCCAATCACCGGGAGACTGTGAGTTCTAGTCCTGCTTTAGGTGTGAAAGCCAGCTGGGTGACTGTGGGCCAATCACCAGGAGACTGTGAGTTCTAGTCCTGCTCTAGGTGTGAAAGCCAGCTGGGTGACTGTGGGC
>NC_138208.1:3379404-3434404 GCF_964194415.1 Vipera berus | reverse complement strand
TGCTTGATTTAGAAATACAGAAGAATTTCTCAATAAACTTTTAATTCTGTTTCCCATACGCAAAGAGATCTCCCTTTCGCCAGCCAAAAGCCTCGTCCTGCGCACAGAAAAAGCTGCAGGAAAAAGAATAGCCGAATAACATTACATTACTCCCTGGTAAAGGCACTTATCCTGGAGGGCTTAATTCATACAGCTTAATGCAGGGGTCCCCAAGCTTGGCAACTTTTAAGACCTGGGGACTTCAACTCCCAGCTTGGCTGGCTGGGGATTCTGGGAGTTGAAATCCCCAGATCTTAAAAGTTGCCAAGCTTGGGGACCCCTGGTTTAATGCGTGCAGGTAAAACATGCTTTACCGATAAATGGAATAATAGAATAGAATGGAATGGAATGGAATGGAATGGAATGGAATGGAATAGAATAGAATAGAATAGAATAGAATAGAATAGAATAGAATAGAATAGAATAGAATAGAATAGAATAGAATAGAATAGAATAGAATAGAATAGAATAGAATAGAATAGAATTACAGAATAGAATAGAAGAGGAATGTAGAATAGAATAGAATAGAATAGAATTAGAATAGAATTACAGAATAGAATAGAATAGAAATAGAATAGAATAGAATTACAGAATAGAATAGAATAGAATAGAATAGAATAGAATAGAATAGAACAGAATAGAACAGAATAGAAATAGAATAGAATTACAGAATAGAATAGAATAGAATAGAATAGAATAGAATAGAATAGAATAGAATAGAATAGAATAGAATAGAATAGAATAGAATAGAATAGAATAGAATAGAGGAATGTAGAACAGAATAGAATAGAATAGAATAGAATTAGAATAGAATTAGAATAGAATTACAGAATAGAATTACAGAATAGAATAGAAATAGAATAGAATAGAATTACAGAATAGAAGAGAAGAGAAGAGAAGAGAAGAGAAGAGAAGAGAAGAGAAGAGAAGAGAAGAGAAGAGAAGAGAATAATGGAATGGAATGGAACGGAACAGAACCGTGGCTAATAGCTCAGGAGGAGACCAAGTACAGGAGAATTAACAACAACAATAACAGAGTTGGAAGGGACCTTGGAGGTCATCTAGTCCAGCCGCCCACCCCCGCCCCGCTCAGGCAGGTGACCCTCTACCATTTCAGACAGATGGTTGCCCAGTCTCTTCCAAAAAAAAACACCCTCCAGTGATGGAGCATCCACAACTTCCGGAGGCAGGTCGTTCCGCGGGTTAATTCTTCTTAACCCTTAGAACCTCAATCCTTCTAATGTTTTAGTTTGGTGAATTGTTCTAAAAAACAACAACAACAACAACAACAAACACCCCCAAATGCCTCCAGATATCCCCACCCGGCTCTCTTTTCCACCGCTCCAAAATTAAAAAGTTGGAGGGGGGTGGTGGTGGTGGTGGAGAATAATCGTGGCAAAGCCTGACTCCCAAGGGCGAACTACCACTCCCGGCAGCCTTTGCTGCCAAGGCGCGCGCGCGCGCGGCCCCGCCCTCCCAGCCCCGGCGGCCAAGAGCCGCGCTCGGGCTGGCCGGCAGTGGGCGGGGCGGAGGGAGGGAGGGAGGAGCCTCCTCCGCCGAGTGGGCGGGGCCGAGAGCTGGCCCGGGCATCTGGAGCGCGAGCAGCCAGGCGGCCGCGGCCGGTTCGGCGGCGCTTCCAGGCCGAGCGGAGGCGGCGCAGGTGAGCAGCGCGTGGCCGGCCGGCCGGGCTCGGTTCGGGCAGGGCAGGCGGCGGCCGTTTTCTCTCTCCCTCCGCCGGGCAGAAGCCGGGATGCGTGTCCGGCTCTGGGGTTGCTTGGAGGTCTTTGCATTTATTTTTTTTTTGCAAGAGAAGCAAGGTCGAGCTGGCTTCCTCCAAGCCCGGGGTGGGGTGGGGGGGGTGGGGGCTCCTTGCTTCCTCCCTCCCCCCAGCCTTTGCAAGGAGAAGCCCGCTCCGGTTGCAAAAATCAAGCGTGCACGGGTTTCCACCCCACCCTCCTCCTTTCCTCCTCCCGCCGCGTTCAGACGACCATCCTGGGCTGTCCCTTTTTTTTTCTTTTTTTTTTCTTTTTGGCCCTCTCCAGCCTCTCTCTCTCTCTCTCTCTCTCTTTCTTCCCTTCTCCCGAGCCTGCCATCCCAGCCGCAGGGGTAAATCTGAGCCGATCCCGGGTTGCGGGGGAGAGGACCTTTCCGACACGTGATTGCAGCGAGGGAGGGAGGGGTGGGTGGGTGGCTGGGTGGGGGTGTAGGGAGAAAGCCGGTCTTGTGAAACCCGTCTCGGGCTGGAGATGCGTGTTGGGTGGCTTGGTTGTGTGAAAGGCGTCCGAAGCCGATTCGAGGAGCCCGCGGGCCCCCCCCCCGCCGCCGCCTCCTCCCCCCGAGCTTCGTTTGAAGGCAGCCCGGAAAGGGAAGGATTTTCAGCCTTAGATCCTAAAGTGTGCCCCCCCCCTTTTAAATAGGTTCAGACGTTGGAGGGAAACACGTCTGAACTCGGTTCACGTTTGAGCCCCTTTGCTCATTTTGGGGGATATGTGGGGGTTTTGGAGAGTTTGCCCCCCCAAAAAAAATCTATATTGGGGGAAAGAGGTATTTTGCTATTGTAATGCAGGAGGTCCTTCCTTCCTTCCTTCCTTCCTTCCTTCCTTCCTTCCTTCCTTCTTCCCTCCCTCTTCCTTCCTTCCTTCCTTTCTTCTCTTCCTTTCCTTCCTTCCTCCCTCCCTCCCTCTCTTTCTCTCTCTCTTTCTTCCTTCCATCTCTACCCTCCCTCTCTCCCCTCCCTCTCTCCCCTTCCCCTTCCTTCCTTCTTCCCTCCCCCTTCCTTCCTTCCTTCCTTCCTCCCTTCCTTCCTCTTCCTTTCCTTCCTTTTTCTTTCTTTCTTTCTTTCTTTCTTTCTTTCTTTCTTTCTTTCTTTCTTTCTTTCTTTCTTTCTTTCTTTCTTTCTTTCTTTCTTTCTTTCTGACAAAATATGACTCTTTTTACCAACCTTTTTTTTTACCGACAGTTTTTACAAACTTTTAGCGATGGGTCTGAATTATGAAATGAAATTACGACTTCTTAGGAAAAACTCTGCAGGACATTCCCTCTCCCCCCCCCCCCCCGTGCCTTCTTAGGGCAGCAGTCCTGTGAGATGGATTAGTTTGGCAAAACCTGGGTTTCGAAAGGCTTTTTCGACAACCCCGGGATTGGGAGTCTGGGTTTAATCGATTATTAGCGTGTTTTATCTTGGACTCCTCCGAACTGTTTGTTTGTCTCCAGTAGATCTGCTGGCCCTGTGGATTTTTCTGTATATTCTCCTTGTCAGCTGATTGCCCTCCGTCTTCTTCCCTTTAACTGTTTTATAGCTGCTTCTTAAATTTTTTTTCCCGTCTCCGTCCGTCCTTTCTTGCATCACTTGTGTGCTTAATCATGCTTTATCAGGAGGATATGTTTTACACGGTGTACCCAAATGCACTCCACGCACAGAGGAGAATCGGGTGACTGACTATCTAACTGCACACAAGTTGCAATTAAACCGTTGAACCACACCAAAAGTCATTTAGTTGTTTATGGCCACAATAAGCCTGGGCTCGGGTGACACACAATCGCAAAGAAATCCAGCAGAGGGGACCTCCGGTGAGTTCCACATCCTCCTGACCCACACTTCAGTCTACAGTAATCCTTGACTTAACGGCACTTCGTTGAGTGACCGTTCGAAGCTACAACATCGTTGGGAAAAGAGTAACTTAGGGCCCTTTTTCACACTTAACCACCATTGCAGCATCACATGATCAAAATTCAGACGCTTGGCATCTGACTCGTATTTATGACGGTCGCAGCGTCCCCGGGGGAGGGGGTGTCACGTGGTCCCCTTTTTGCGACCTTCTGACAAGCAAAGTCAACGGGGGGGGGAAGCCAGATTCACGCAACAACTGGGTTACTAATTTAACAAGGGCAGCGATTCACTTAAACGATGGTGGCCGAGGAAGGTCGTAAAATGGGGCAAGGCTCGCTTAACAAACGTCTCCTTTAGCAACCGAAATTTTGGGCTCGATTGTCGAGGACTACCTGTATTGTGTAAACTGAGAAATGTGGGATACTTAGGACTGTTTAGGTGTAAACAAGTCTCTCCGTGAATAAAATTTAGGGTGATTTTTTTAAGCGAAGAGGAATTCCAAATGGATTTATTCCCTGTTATTTCTCAAATAGCCATCATGGCCTCCAACAGGACAAGTGGCTTGAAAATCTTTTTTTTTTCTTCTACTTGATCGACTTTTTCTAGCAATGTGCCTCCTTGTTTTGGGTGTGTGTGTGTGTGTGTTTCTCTTTTGTGTTTGGACACTTATGTACCAGTAGTCCTCAGTTTAGGACCGCAGACGGGCCCAGACTTTTCATCACTAAGCAAGGCGGTTGTGTTAAGGGAGTGGTGCAGGATTGTGCAACGTTTTTTTATTTTATTTTAGCTACAGCCATTAGGCCAGTCACTGCAGTTGTTCAATGAATCCTGGCAGTCCTTAAGCAAATCCAGGCTTCTCCCCCCCACGGCCTTTGCTTGTGGGAAACCTGCTGGCAGAATCACAAAACGACAATCGCACAGCCCCTGGACACTGCACCCATTGTAAAGACAGGCTGGTTGGCACGTTGGAAACGGATCAAAGGGAGAAGCAACCTGGCATTAATGAGAAACTTCCTGTTTCTCGTTAAAAAGTGAGTCATTTTTTCCCCAGCGCTGTTGCAATATGATCGGCTAGGGCATTCTGGGAGTTGAAGTCCACAGGTTGCCAAAGTTGGAGAACTCTGCTGTAGAGTGCGTCATTTGGATTATTTCCTTGATGATTGCTTTCAGTTACTTATTGGAAGAAACAAATAAGACACAGGATGCAGCGGAAAGGAAATAAAAAGGTGATCAGTTGTGGCGGTACGCACATTTAAAGGGTTGGAAAGAACATACAAGACGCGCGCAAAGCAGTTTGGTGAAAGCACCAGATGAGAAAGTGGGAGACCGTGAGTTCTTAGTCCCGCCTTAGCCAAGAAAGTTGGCTAGGTGGCTTTCGGCCAATCACCAGAAGACGGTGAGTTCTAATCCCGTTTTAGCCATGAAAGCCAGCTGGGTGACTTTGGACCAATCACCAGGAGACAGAGTTCTAGTCCCGCCTTAGGCATGAAAGCCAGCTGGGTGACTGTGGACCAATCACCAGGAGATGGTGAGTTCTAGTCCCGCCTTAGGCATGAAAGCCAGCTGGGTGACTTTGGACCAATCACCAGGAGATGGTGAGTTCTAATCCCGCCTTAGGCATGAAAGCCAGCTGGGTGACTTTGGACCAATCACCAGGAGACTGAGAGTTCTAGTCCCGCCTTAGGCATGAAAGCCAGCTGGGTGACTGTGGACCAATCACCAGGAGATGGTGAGTTCTAATCCTGCCTTAGGCATGAAAGCCAGCTGGGTGAGTTTGGACCAATCACCAGGAGACTGAGAGTTCTAGTCCCGCCTTAGGCATGAAAGCCAGCTGGGTGACTGTGGACCAATCACCAGGAGACTGAGAGTTCTAGTCCCGCCTTAAGCACGAAAGCCAGCTGGGTGACTTTGGGCCAATCACCAGGAGACTGAGAGTTCTAGTCCCGCCTTAGGCATGAAAGCCAGCTGGGTGAATGTGGACCAATCACCAGGAGACTGAGAGTTCTAGTCCCGCCTTAAGCACGAAAGCCAGCTGGGTGACTTTGGGCCAATCACCAGGAGACTGAGAGTTCTAGTCCCGCCTTAGGCATGAAAGCCAGCTGGGTGACTGTGGACCAATCATTAGGAGACTGAGAGTTCTAGTCCCGCCTTAGGCATGAAAGCCAGCTGGGTGACTTTGGACCAATCACCAGGAGATGGTGAGTTCTAGTTCCGCCTTAGGCGTGAAAGCCAGAAAAACACCAGGAGACGATGAGTTCTAGTCCCACTTTAGCCATGAAATCCAGCTGGGCCAGTCCCTCTTTCTCAGCCCAACCCACCTCGCAGGGTTGTTGTGGGGAAGATAGGAAGATGAAGGTGTGTTGGATATTCTTGTAGCCTTCAGTTACTTGTAAAAAATAATAAAAGGATACAAACAAAGAAATTAGCAAGTTTATTTCAACTTTGAACAGTTCTGGCCAGGAAGATCTGGATACTCGAGCACCCAAAATGTTCAGATAGAAACGTGAAGACATGTTTTTTAGAGCAGGGAAACGTCTGCTGGATATTTTTATATGAACTCAGAATTTTATAAGCGTTGAATTTCAACGAGGAGATTCCAGCTAAAACCTCTACAGAACAATCAACATACGGCTGTAAAACCTCACAGGGAATTAACATCTCTGCTTCCTGAAACGCATCATTTCAAAATTGATGTATCAGCTTGTTAAAGGAAACTCGATGTACTGTAAATTTGGTAATGTATGTCCCACAGTATTTGAATCATGTTTCAGTTCCTAGAAGTAGAGACGGGTTATTGAGAAAAACAAGGGTTATTTATGTTGGTATAACTGCAGTCTGAATTCCCATCTAACCGGAGGAGGACACCAGGTACAGGAGAGTTAACAGCAACAACGACAATAATTAATAACAATAGAGTCGGAAGGGACCTTGGAGGTCATCTAGTCCAACCCTCTGCTTAGGCAGGAAACCCTCTACCATGTCAGACAAATGGTTGTCCAGTCTCTTCCTAAAAACCTCCAGTGATGAAACACTCACAACTTCTGGAGGCAAGGAGTTCCACTGATTAATTGTTCTCATTATTAGGAAATTCCTCCTTAGTTCTAGGTTGCTTCTCTCCTTGATGAGTTTCCATCCGTTGCTTCTTGTCCTGCCTTCAGGCGCTTTGGAGAATAGCTTCACCCCCTCGTCTTTGTAGGAGCCCCTCAAATATTGGAAGACGGTTATTGTGTCTCCCCTAATCCTTCTTTTCATTTAGACTACTAGACGTACCCAATTCCAGCCAACGTTCCTTATATGTTTTAGGCTCCAGTCCCCTGATCATCTTTGTTGCTCTTCTCTGCACTCTTTCTAGAATCTCAACATCTTTTTTCACATCGTGGCAACCAAAACTGGATGCCCGTATTCTAAGTGGTGGTCTTCCCACGTCCTTGTAAAGCGGTATTAACTCTTCACATGATCTTGATTCTATGCTTCTGTTAATGCAGCCTGGGATTGCGTTGGCTTTTTTGTCAGCTGCAGCACACGGCGGGCTCCTCTTTAAGGCATTGTCCACTAGGACTCCCAAGATCCCTCTCACAGTTACTGGCATTAAGCCAGGTTTCACCTAGTCCAGGGGTAGGCAACCTCGGCTCTTTTATGACTCATGGACTTCAACTCCCAGAATTCCTGAGCCAGCATGGCTCAGCTTGGAAACCTTCTCCCTTTCCCCTCAGCGTGGCTGGCTCAGGAATTCTGGGAGTTGAAGTCCATGAGTCATAAAAGAGCCGAGGTTGCCTACCCCTGACCTAGTCTATACCTGCAGAGTTATTTTTTTCTTGTCTAAGCGTAAAATCTTACTTGTATCTACGTTGAATTTTATTTTGTTGGATAGGGGCCAGTGTTCAGATTCACACATCTGAATGACTTCAGGTTAGGTGGGAGAATGACTTTTGCTATATCAACATTAGCTGCAGCAAGCTACAATTTCTCTAAAGGTGGGCCATTTTCATCCAGAGAAAACATGGTGGCCCAAGCTACAGAAATATTGCTCTTCTCTTTCCTTCTCTTGTCATTGGCAAGGGTTAGGTAACTCAACCTCAAAGCCACGTTTGAATCTCCGTTGACTTTGGGGTGGTAATTAATTAAAAAGTTCTCCTGCTTTTTATGGAAGCTGCCAAGTGAAATGGGTTGGTCCAGGAATCGGCCTAAAGAACATTTTGATATGGCCTAAAGAACATTTTAATATGGCCTTTGATGTTTCTAGAAACAACGGGGGGGGGGGAACCCGAGTGAAGAAATTAAATCACATTTTCCTAGAGGAAGATAGGCCGGACATTTGGAATAAGAACTAAAGCCACCGGTTATCTAAATGAATCATGGAACATTTGGGTGGATTGTAGAAGAGTCATTGTTAAATCAGCTGGCTGTGTAAAGAAGCATGTGATTTGAAGAAAAAAAAGAAAAATAAAAAAAAGAGAGGGCATTGGTGAGCTTTTCATTGTTGCCTGCGCAGAATACGCATCCATCCTGTTGATAAAATACTGGGACTCGCGGGGACAAAAGTTTAATGAAAATACATTGTTATAAATGATTTATTCTCCAAAGCACTTGAGGGCAGGACCAGAAGCAACGGATGGAAGCTTATCAAGGAGAGAAGCAACCTAGAACTCGGGAAGAATTTCCTGACAGCGAGGACAATTCACCAGTGGAAGGGAAGTTGCCTTCAGAAGTTGTGAGTTGCTCCATCCCTGGAGTTGCCTTCTCAAAAGGCAACTGGACTTCCTTGGTTTCTCCTTGAAGACCTTTCGCTTCTCATCCCAGAAGCTTCATCTGTTCAGCAGGGACCGCTAGGAACAGATGAAGCTTTTTGGAGAAGTGAAAGGTCTTCAAGGAAAATCCAAGAAGGTCCAATTGCCTTTTGGGGGGGGGGGAAAGGATCCTTGGGACAACAGCGACCTGTGTGACTGAGAATCTCCGTAGACATCCATCATTAGAGGTTTTTGAGACGGGCCTATGGTATTCCTCTTTGGTAGAGTCTCTTTGTCCCCCGTTTGCTAGTCGATCCGCAGCAGTAAATCTTTTAAAAGCTTACTTTGATTGGGTAGGATTAAGAGTCTTTATCTGACAGATAAGGAAAGGCGGTCAAGGCTGTGGTTTTCCCAGTTGCAATGTATGGCAGTGAAAGTTGGCCCGTAAGAAAGGCCGAGCGCCAAAGAATGGAGGCCTTTGAACTCTGGTGCTGGAGAAGACTCCTGCGAGTCCCTTGGACTGCAAGGCGATCAAACCGGTCAGTCCTAGAGGAGATCAACCCTGACTGCTCTTTAGAAGGCCAGATTCTGAAGCTAAAACTCAAATACTTTGGCCATCTAATGAGAAGGAAGGACTTGCTGGAGAAGAGCCTAATGCTGGGAAAGATTGAGGGCAAGAGAAGAAGGGGACGACAGAGAACGAGGTGGCTGGATGGAGTCACTGAAGCAGTAGGCGTGAGCTTAAATGGACTCCAGAAGATGGTAGAGGACAGGAAGGCCTGGAGGAACGTTGTCCGTGGGGTCGCGAGGGGTCAACAAAGGAAAGGCGTAAAAAAAGTCTCTTTAGCTCTCTTTGTGCTGCCCTTCTAGGGTTTTTGAAAGAGCGATTTTTAAAATCATTCCTGTTTTTTCCTTTCGTCACACAGAGAAACTGAAATCCAGAGCAGATTTACAAATTGTCCCCGGCTTACGACCACAGCTGAGCTCAAAATTTCCGTCGCTAAGCGAGACGGTGGTTAAAGGGAATTTTGCCCCGTCTTAACAACTTTTCTGCCCAGAGTTGTTAAGATGAATCGCTTCAGTTCTTAAGTGAGTAAGCTGTTGTGAATCTGGATTGGCCTGTCAAAAGGTCACTTCCCGGGGACACTTGCGACCGTCGTAAATAGGAGTCAGCTGCCAACCGTCTGAATTTTGATCCCGTGACCCTGGGGGGGGGGAGGCTAGCAACGGTCATAAACGTGAAAAATGGTCGTAAGCCAGTTTTCTTGGTGCCCTTGTGACTTTGAGTGGTCACTAAACTAACTGTTGTAAGTTGAGGGCTATGTGCGTTTTTGTCTAAATTAAATCTACACTAAAAAAAAGTGTTCAGAGGAAGGATGGTTTGCTAATTTACGTTTTTCCTGCTTTCTTTCTTTCTGAACTTTCATTTCTTCTTTTCTTTTTTCTTTCCTTCTTTCTTACTTTCGTTTCTTTCTTATCTTTCTAATCTTTCTAAACTTTCCTTTCTTCCTTTTTTCTTTCCTTCTTTTGTTTGTTTTTATTTTTCTGTTCTTTCTTATTTTTCTAATCTTTCTTATCTTTCTAATCTTTCTTTCTAAACTTTCCTTTCTTTTTTCTTTCCTTCTTTCTTACTTTCATTTCTTTCTTATTTTTCTGATCTTTCTTTCTTATCTTTCTAATCTTTCTTTCTTTCTAAACTCTTATCTTTCAAATCTTTCTTTCTTTCTAAACTTTCCTTTTTTCTTTCCTTCTTTCTTACTTTCTTTCTTTCTTTCTAATCTTTCTTATCTTTCTAATCTTTCTAAACTTTATCTTTCTAATCCTTCTTTCTTTCTAAACTTTCCTTTCATCCTTTTTTCTTTCCTTCTTTCTCACTTTTGTTTCTTTCTTATCTTTCTCATCCATCCTTCCTTTCCTTCCTTCCTTCCTTCCTTCCTTCCTTCCTTCCTTCCTTCCTTCCTTCCTTCCTTCCTTCCTTCCTTCCGTTCAATAAAAGCCTGGCAGAGATCCAGAAGGTTTCTTCTGCATTTCTTCTCAACAGAAAGAAACACTCCGTGCTAATCTTTTTGTACAGGCAGCCTGAAGGGACGTGTCTCCCCCGTCCTCACGTTTGTTGAATACATACTATGGAACATGAGGGAGAAGATGGAGCGGGGCCCACATCATCACCCGTGTACCACGTGGAGAGACAGGTTTACAGTCACGGGATTCTGCAAGGGCAGCTGCACGCAAAGGACAAAACAACGCGGCCTCTTGGCCAAAAGATAGCGCACGCTCTTCGGTAAGACATAAAATATGCGTGGTTTCATTAAACTAATCAGCTGGCCATTCTTCGGATCCCGTTCTGGTAGTCCTCGACTTAACAGAAAGTCGTTTAGTGATGGAATGAAATGGAGTGGAGTGGAATGGAATAGAGAATACAATACAATACAATACCATGGTATAGGATTTCCTGCCTAAACAGGGGTTGCTGTTCTATTCCTATTCTATTCTATTCTATTCCATTCCATTCAATTCCATTCCATTCCATTCCAGATTCTATTCTATTCTATTCTATTCTATTCTATTCTATTCTATTCTATTCTATTCTATTCTATTCTATTCTATTCTATTCTATTCTATTCTATTCTATTCTTCTATTCCATTCCATTCCAAATTCTATTCTATTCTATTCTATTCTATTCTATTCTATTCTTCTATTATTCCATTCCATTCCAAATTCTATTCTATTCTGTTCTATTCTATTCTATTCTATTCTCTATTCTATTCTATTCTATTCTATTCTATTCTATTCTATTCTATTCTATTCTATTCTATTCTATTCTGTATTTCTATTCTATTCTATTCTATTCCATTCCCAATATTCTATTCTATCCTATTCTATTCTGTTCTGTTGTTTTCCTTACAACAGGCCCAGTTGCAGTCATAAGCCAAGAGCCCACCTGTGCTAATATATTTTCACTGTAATTCAGAAATGTTACAGTGTACCCACCCCCCTGGAGACCATTTTTATTCCCTATATTTCTTCTCATATAACAACTAACAATACACAATATATTTCAATTGTGCCCTTATCCCCTCCGAAACATCATATATTCTTGAGTAGGTTGATTCCCTTTGCCACTGTTTTCATAGAATCCTCCCATATTTCATTATAATTGTTTACTTTAATCATCCCTTTTTCAAATTTAATTTCTGTTAATGTGTCATTTATTGCCATATTCCATATTTCATTATGCCACTCATTTCTTTGAATAACCCAGTTTCCATATATCTTTTCCTCAGCAAACCTCTGCAGAACTGGAGACGTAAAATGAACACAAAAAGATTTTCACTCTTGACAAGTTTCTTTCGATTGACTGACCCCTTCTTTTTGCTTTGGGTGTTTTCAGCTGTTCTTCCAAAAAAGCCAAATCGGTCCTCTACAGCTTTTTCCCGATTTTAACATGGCTTCCTCACTATCCCGTGAAAAAATATTTGATGGGAGACGTTGTCTCAGGGATCAGCACGGGGGTCATGCAGCTGCCTCAAGGTTAGTAAAACTGCCACTTTGAAAAACAAAATCTTCAACCCCCTCGAATCAAGGGTCTTCAAACTTGGCCCTTGGATGACTTGTGGACTTCAAATCCCAGAATTCCTCAGCCAGGCATGCTGGCTGAGGAATTCTGGGAGTTGAAGTCCACTCCTCCTAAAGTCTATATCAGGGGTCTTTAAACTTGGCCCTTTGATGACTTGTGGACTTCAACTCCCAGAATTCCTCAGCCAGGCATGCTGGCTAAGGAATTCTGGGAGTTGAAGTCCACTCCTCCTAAAGTCTATATCAGGGGTCTTTAAACTTGGCCCTTTGATGACTTGTGGACTTCAACTCCCAGAATTCCTCAGCCAGGCATGCTGGCTGAGGAATTCTGGGAGTTGAAGTCCACTCCTCCTAAAGTCTATATCAGGGGTCTTTAAACTTGGCCCTTTGATGACTTGTGGACTTCAACTCCCAGAATTCCTCAGCCAGGCACTCTGGCTGAGGAATTCTGGGAGTTGAAATCCACAAGTCATGGAGGGGCCATTGTTTTCCCATGCTGGCTGAGGAATTCTGGGAGTTAAAGTCCGCAAGTCATAAAGGGGTCATAGTTCCCCTATGCTGGCTCAGGAATTTCCGCTGCTAAGCAAGACAAGTGAGTTTTGCCCCAATATGGGCAATGTGGGTAATCCTCAACTTATAACCACAACACAGCCCAAAGTTTCCCTCACTAAGCGAGACCGTTGCTAAGTGAACTCTGCTCCATTTTACGACTTTTATGGCCACCATCCTTAAGTGAAATCACTGCAGTTGTTAAATTAGTAACATTTGACTCTGCTTGTCAGAAGGTCGCAAAGGGGGATCACGTGACCCCTGGGGGACGCTGCAAACCGTCATAAATACGAGTCAGTTACCAAACATCCGAATCTGATGTTTGGGGATGCTGCAGCGGTCGTAAGTGTGGAAAACAGTCATAAGTCACTTTTTCCGGTGCGGTTGTAATTTAACACAGTCACTAAATGAGTGGTTATACATCGAGGACTACCTGTGGTGATAATTTAGTTAGGAGGATCTTTGAAATTTGACATTTTACTTTCGAACTTGTTGCTGGGGGGAAAAACACGGATAAACTGCAACCGTCTAACTATTCTGCATTGAACCATTTATTCCAATAATTCGGTTGGGATCTTATGTGCATCTCACTTATTTCCTTTTTTTTCCTTTAATGTTTCTCTCAGGATTGGCTTATGCGTCGCTGGCTGCAGTTCCTCCAGTGTTTGGCCTGTATTCTTCTTTTTATCCTGTCTTTTTATATACATTTTTTGGAACTTCCAGACATATATCAATAGGTAACTCTCTTAATGTACCAATGGTTTTTGTAGTTTGCCTTGCCTTCAGAAATCGTGGAGGCTCCATCACTGGAGGTTTTTAAGAAGAGACTAGACAGTCACTTGTCTGAGACGGTGTAGGTTCTCCTGCTTGAGCAGGGCGCTGGACTAGAAGACCTCCAAGGTCCCTTCCAGCTTCTCTTCTCTTCTCTTCTCTTCTCTTCTCTTCTCTTCTCTTCTCTTCTATTCTATTCTATTCTATTCTATTCTATTCTATTCTATTCTATTCTATTCTATTCTATTATTCTATTCTATTCTATTCTATTCTATTCTATTCTATTCTATTCTATTCTATTCTATTCTATTCTATTCTATTCTATTCTCCTATATTCTATTCCATTCCATATCTGTTCCGTTCCGTTCTGTTCTATTCTATTCTATTCCATATTTTCTATTCTATTCCTTATTCTGTTCTGTTCTATTCTATTCTATTCTGTATTTCCTATTCTATTCTATTCTATTCTATTCTATTCTATTCTATTCTATTCTATTCTATTCTGTATTTCCTATTCTATTCTATTCTATTCTATTCTATTCTATTCTATTCTATTCTATTCTATTCTATTCTATTCTGTATTTCCTATTCTATTCTATTCTATTCTATTCTATTCTATTCTATTCTATTCTATTCTATTCTATTCTATTCTATTCTATTCTATTCTATTCTATTCTATTCTGTATTTCCTATTCTATTCTATTCTATTCTATTCTATTCTATTCTATTCTATTCTATTCTATTCTATTCTATTCTCAGTGTGCCTCAACTTTGGCAACTGGAAGATGTGTGGACTTCAGCTCCCAGAATTCCCCAGCCAGAATTCTGGGAGTTGAAGTCCACACATCCTCCAGTTTAGATGACTTCCTAGTTTAGATGACTGTGTTCGTGATAATATAGTTGGTGGAACCCTCTACATCTCTTTTTATTTTTTTAAAATGCGATTTGTAAGCTTCATTTATAACATAAAATATTTATTTATTTTATTTTATTTTAATTCCATTTATATCCCGCCCTTCTCCGAAGACTCAGGGCGGCTTACAAGCTTAGCAGTAGCCTTCATTCTATGTATATGCCTGCTTATTAGGGCTTTCGCCCCCCCCAAGCGGCATTATTACAAAGTCAGCTTAATTGCCCCCAACAATCTGGGTCCTCATTTTACCTACCTGGGAAGGACGGAAGGCTGAGTCAACCTGGAGCCTGGTGAAAGTACAAAAGCAAATAGTAAGGGACAACAGTAGGGCAAGAGGAAAAAGAGAAGTGCGGAGAAGGGGGAGGGAAAGACAGAAAAGGCGCTGACGTCCGACCTGCAGTAAAATAAGGCATTAAGGTCAAATCTCAACCTTTTGACATTTCTATAGTGCTACGAATGAGCCATTTCTATATCTATATGAGCCTTGGTGGAGCAGTGGGCTAATGCCTCCTTAAGTAACACCAGCTGCCTGCAATTAGTGCAGGTTCGAGTCCCACCAGGCTCAAGGTTGACTCAGCCTTCCATCCTTCCCAGGTAGGTAAAATGAGGACCCAGATTGTTGGGGGCAATTAAGCTGACTTTGTAATAATGCCGCTTGGGGTGTGTGTGAAAGCCCTAATAAGCAGGCATATACATAGAATGAAGGCTATTGCTAAGCACATTGATTTGTGCTTTAAATTGTAAGCGGCCCTGAGTCTTCGGAGAAGGGCGGGATGTAAATGGGATTAAAATAAATAAATAAAATAAAAAATACCAACAAATCAGCCCAATCAGCAAAACCCCAAATCGTAGGATCATCTTTTTTCCCCCTCCCTCAAGCACAAAGTCCAGAAGCGGTTTCCACGTAGAAACAAAAGCCCTTATATTTTTCTCTTTGATCAAAAGAGTCCATTTAGCCAGCTGTGCTCGTTCCCTCTCCATCTTTTTAAAGCCGACTACCTTTGTTACACAGGTCAAAGTTAACCTATACAGGTAGTCCTTGCCTTATGACCACGATGGAGCCCAACAGTAAGTGAGACATACCTTAAGTGAACCTTGCCCCATTTTACCACCCTTCTCGACACCGTTGTTCAGTGGATCACTACAGTTGCTAAGTTAGCCACACGGTTGTTAAATGAATCTGGCTTCCTTTCCTCCCCCCCCCCTTGACTTTGCATGTCACGAGGCCTCAAAAAGGGATCCCGGAACACTGCAGCCGTCATAAATATGAGTCGGTTGCCAAGCGTCTGAATTTTCACCCCCTGACCAAGGGGATCCTGCAAAGGTCGTAAGTGTGAAAAACGGTCACAAGTCCCTTCGTCCAGTGCCGTTGTAACTCTGAACGGTCGCTAAATGAACCATTGAAATTGGAGGACGATCTGTACGAGTGCCCGGATTTTGATCACGTGACCGTGGGGATGCTGCTGGGTGTTCTGTACCAGCCTGCTACCGGCCCTGCAGAAAAGGCAGGAACAACCCCTTTACAAACGGCAAGAGGCTGGAATAAAGCCTGCCAAATTTATTAACATAAAACAGACACCAACCAAGAAACAGGAGCTTTAAGAAACAGGAACTATCCAAGCGGTTGCCTTCAGCAAACCAGCCCTCCCACACATTCCCCTTTTATACAGTTCAGGGCGTGGCTTCTCTCTGCCTCCTTCCGAGAAGCCCCATTGCCTTCCTCTGTTTACTCCTAATTGACTGCCTCCTGCGTCGGGTGTCCTTGAACAGGGCCAGCTGTGGGTCATCTTCATCCACGCTGTCAGGCTCACACAGCTGGGTCTGCGTCGTGACCAGGTGAGAGGGGCCTGGCTGAGGGCTCTCATCAAGCTCTTCAACAACCCCCTCCTCCTCCTCCTCTGAGTCGTCCGACCCAACTGCCGAACCCACAGGCTGACCCTGAATCACAACACTGGGAAGAGCCGTCATAAAGTCGCTTTTCCAGCGCCGTAGTAACTTTGAACGGTCACTAAAGGAATGATCGTGTGTCGAGGACTGCCCGTACGTTTCCGGCATACATTTGAAAGACCTTTTAGTTGTTCTTGGACAAATTTTTCAGGTGTTAAGTGCCGACGATATGTCGTTTCGTAAAAAAAAACAAAAACCAACAACAAAGGTTTCTTTCAAGCGGTTTCTTTTCACGTGTCTGGATGTTGTTGGCCCTCACACTGGCTTCTCCCACCTCAACTTCTCGCAGGAACCTTTGCAGTGATCAGCCTGATGATTGGCGGAGTAGCTGTGAGAGAAGTCCCCGATGAATGGCCTGGCGTGACGGATACCAACTCGACGAACGGGACCGACGCCCGCGATGCTATGCGGGTGAAAGTGGCAGTGGCAGTCACCTTGCTGTCAGGGGTTATACAGGTAAGGAGTGCAGCAGCTAAATAGAAATAGAAATAAGAATAGAACAGAACAGAACTGAATAGAAATTTGGAAGAGAAGAGAAAAAAATAGAACGGAAGAGAAGAGAAGAATAGAATTAGAATTAGAATAGAAAAAATGGAATGGAATATATGGAATGGAATGGAGTACAATGGAATAGAATAGAGCAGGGGTCTTCAAACTTGGCCCTTTTATGACTTGTGGACTTCAACTCCCAGAATTCCTCAGCCAGCGTGCCTGGCTGAGGAATTCTGGGAGTTGAAGTCCACAAGTCATAAAAGGGCCAAGTTTGAAGACCCCTGGAATAGAGAGGAAGAGGAGGAGAAGAGGAGAAAAAATGGAATGGATTATATGGAATGGAATAGAATAGAAGAATAGAATTAGAATTAGAATAGAATAATAATTAATAGAATAGAATAGAATAGAATAGAATAGAATAGAATAGAATAGAATAGAATAGAATAGAATAGAATAGAATAGAATAGGACCTTGGAGGTCTTCTAGTCCAGTCCCCTGCTCAGGCAGGAGACCTTATTCCATTTCAGGCAAATGGCTGTCCAGTCTCTTCTTAAAAACCTCTAGTGTTGGAGCAGTCACAACTTCTGGAGGCAGGCTGTTCCACTGATTAATTGTCCTGTGTGGAAATTTCTCCTGAGTTCCAGGTTGCTTCTCTCCTTGATGAGTTTCCATCCGTTGCTTCTTCTCCTGCCTTCAGGCGCTTTGGAGAACAGCTTGACTCCCTCTTCTTTGGGGCAACCCACAGAGAATTCAGATTCAGAAGCAGATTTGGCTATTGCTTTCATCTAAGTCAAAATCTGATTTTCCTTTTTATTTTTTTTGGCCATTCAAGATGAGGCTGAGTATCTTCCCTCAACGTGGGGTCCTCTGAGCTTGGTGGTGTTCCTGCAGACGTCTCACTGATGCTGTAATCTGGTTTGGTAATGAAACGTCTGCAAGGAAATGACCAAGCTCGGAGAGCAGCAAAGAGCCCACCGTTCAACCTTGAGCTGCAAATATTTTCTTTGGTCAAGTCCACGAGTGTTTTTGTGGTGGTGTGGTCTAGTAGGTGATAGGAGACGCCGATTTAGAGTATGAGAAAGGTGTGGCCAAGTTACGTTGCAGACTTTGTACTTGGCATTTGTTATGGAAACAAGAAACCTCCGCTAAGTTAACCTGGCTCTTTATTTCAAAAATAACTTAATTTCCTGCTCAAATTGGACAGATTTGCTTACGTTACACAACGGACTTGGAAAAAAGTCTTACAGAGAAGAACAAAAAAAAATGCACAGCGGTTGTCACCCTTCACGATTCTCATTAATCAAATATTTTCACATAACGCTGGAAGTTTTTAAGAAGAGACTGGACAGCCATTTGCCTGAAATGGTATAGGGTTTCCTGCCTGAGCAGGGGGTTGGACTAGATGACCTCCAAGGTCCCTTCCAACTACTACTACTACTACTTCTTCTTCTTCTTCTTCTTCTTCTTCTTCTTCTTATTATTATTATTATTATTATTATTATTATTATTATTATTATTATTATCTTTTCATCCTCTATGCCTGGAAACCTCTGGCTTATGTTCTTGTAAGGAAATTGTGTGGGGCGGGAAAGGCATGCTGCTGTGAACTTGTTTAAAAACCCAAAGTGATTTCAATGACTCTTGCTAGAATGTGGGTTTTCTCCCTATTAGTTGTGTTTAGGACTGCTTCGTTTTGGATTTGTAGCCATCTACCTCACGGAGCCCCTTGTGCGTGGATTCACAACTGCAGCAGCTGTGCACGTGTTTACTTCTCAGCTGAAGTATCTGCTTGGGATTAACATCAGACGATTCAGTGGACCCCTGTCTGTTCTTTACGTAAGTATCTCTCTAATAATCACCTCTCCATCCGATTGTCTATATCTATCAACTATATCTATCTATCGACAGATCTATATCGTATCTAGCTAGCTAGCTATCCATCCAACTATCCAGGGCTGGGATTCAGCTGGTTCACACTGGTTCAGTAGAACCGGTAGCTAAATTTTGCTGCATTCGGAAAACTGGATAGCTTCCAGAAGTCCAGTCTAGGCCTTGGAGGCCTGGAGGAGGCCTCCCAGGCCTAGAAGGGCCTGCTGAAAAGTGCATGGATGCCACTTCCGGAAGTCCGTTCTAGGCCTCGGAGGCCCAGGCCTATTTGAATAAGAGAACTGATGGTTCAGGTATTTGAATTCCACCACTGCATCTATCTATTTATCATCTATCTATCCGTCTATAAAATATTCTGTCTATATCATCTATCCATATATCTGTCTGTCTGTCTGTCTGTCTATCTCAACTATGTCTATCGATAGATCTATATCTTATCTATTCATCCACCCATCCATCATCTGTCTGTGTATTTATCTGTCTGTCTGTCTGTATCTATCTATCTATCTATCTCTATATCAACTGTCTATCGATAGATCTAGATCTATTCATCCATCCATCCATCCATCATCTGTCTGTTTATCTATCATCTTATCTATATACTTACCTACTCTATCTAACAACTATGTCTATCGATAGATCCATATCCATCCATCCATCCATCCATCCATCCATCCATCCCTATCTATCTATCTATCTATCTATCTATCTATCTATCTATCTATCTATCTATCTATCTATCTATCTATCATCTTATCTATGTACTTACCTACCCTACCTATCTGTTTGTTGCAAGAATTGAGCATATCTAGGTTATTGAAAAGAAGGACTAGGGGTGACATGATCACAGTCTTCCAATATCTGACCCAAAAAAGAGGAATTCAACCTATTCTACAAAACACCTGAAGGCAGGGCAAGAAGCAACGAGGCAAGGAGAAAACCAACCTAGAACTAAGGAGAAACTTCCTAACAGTGAGAACAATTATGCTTGCCTCCAGAAGTGGTGGGTGCTCCATCACTGGAGGCTCTTAAGAAGAAATTGGACAGATGTTTGTCTGAAATGGAATATGGTCTCCTGCTTGAGCTGGGGGGGGGGTTGGACTAGAAGACCTCCCAAGTCCCTTCCAACTCTTATTATTCAGTTATTATTTTTACATATAACTCAAGGAGATGAACTTTCCAACACACCTTCCTTCTCCTGTTTCCCCCACAGCAACGACCCTGTGAGGTGGGTTGGGCTGAGAGTGACGGGGCCAAGGTCACCCATTTGCCTTTCGTGGCTAAGGCAGGACATGAACTCACAATCTCCTGCTTTCAACCCTTAACCTCTAGTCTAGACCACGGGTCGGCAACCCGCAGCTCTTTGAGCCGTCTCCTGCAGCTCCCAGCCGCCCGGTGCGCGTGCAACTCTTCGAACGGGCAGTGGTGCGCGCGCACCTCTCCAAATGGAGAGTGGCACTGCCCGTTTGGAGAGGTGCGCGCGCACCTCCGTGCGAACAGGCAGCGGCGCCGCTCTTTGGGAAAGCTGCCGTGGCACGTTTGCAGGCTGCTGAAAGCGGCAGCTCTGCAAACGGGCCACGGCAGCTTTCCCAACAAGCGGCGCCACTGCCCATTCCGAGAGGTGCGCACGCACCTCCCCAAACCTTTGGAGAGGTGCGCGTGCACCTCCGCGCGAACGGGCAGCGGCGCCGCTCTTTGGGAAAGCTGTCGTGGCACGTTTGCAGGCTGCCGAAGGCGGTAGCTCTGCAAACGGGCCGTCGCCGTTGCACAACTGGGAACCGGTTCCATCACACATTAAAAAAAATGGCAACCGCGCGCATCCGCGCATGCGCAAGAAAAAACCATTTTGCGCATGCGCAAAACAGTTTTTTGCGGATGCGCGTGCATGGACACACGCACGCGGCTCTCACTTTTTTTTATGTGTGATGGAACCGGTTCCCAGTGGCTCTTTTCCTTTTTCAGGTTGCCGACCCCTGGTCTAGACCAATCTGGCTCCGTCTGTAATAGGATGCGTCACTTATTAGGCTGTCCCTGACCAATGGAACTTGAAAAGATGGGAATAAGCAAGCTGGTAGATTTCGTTTGGCCCTTTGCTTCCTACCTGCTTTGAAGAACACGACCAGTCCAAGGGAATATGGGAGTTGTAGTCCCGAGAACCCTTTGGAAGATTGCTCCTGTTGCAGTCCCAGAAGAATGGGATCGTTTTTTTCAGGCCACAGGCGAGTCTCCTTCACGGACCCCATCCAAAGCATCGGATAACTCTCCTAGTATCCCTGCAGACCTAATTTGGCTATCTTTCTGTCTTGTCTTATTTCAGAGTTTGATTGAGGTGTTCTCCAACATCACCAGAACCAACACGGCCACTTTAGTCGTCGGGCTCCTCTGCATCGTTCTGCTACTGAGCGGCAAAGAAATCAATGACCGTTTTAAGAAGAGGTTGGTGGTTCCGATTCCACTGGAGATCATTGTGGTAGGTCTGAAACCCTAGCTGAACCATTCGCTCGGAACCCAGAGCATCGAATGATAAGAGTTGGGGGGGGACCTCGGGAGGTCTTCTAGTCCAGCCCCCTGCTCCAGCAGGAGACCCTGGCCTATACCATTCCAGACCAGTGGCTCTCCGGTCTCATTTTGAAAGCCTCCAGTGATGGAGCACCCACAGCTTCTGAAGGCAAAGCTGTTCTGCTCGTTAATTGTTGTCACTGTCAGGAGGTTTCTCCTTAGTTCTAGGTTGCTTCTCCCTTTGCCTTGTTGCTTCTTTTCCGTCCTTCAGGTGTTTTGCAGAATAGCTTGGCTCCCTCTTCTTTGGGGCAGCCCCTGAGATATTGGACTGTTATCATGTCACCCCTAGTCCTTCTTTTCATTAACCTAGACATACTCAATTCTTGCAACAAACAGATAGGTAAGGTAGGTAGGTAGGTAGGTAGGTAGGTAGGTAGGTAGGTAGGTAGATAGATAGATAGATAGATAGATAGATAGATAGATAGATAGATAGATAGACAGACAGACAGACAGACAGACAGAGACAGACATAAATAGATACATAGATACATAAATAGATACATAGATACATAAATGATAGATGATGGATACATAGATACATAAATAGATGATTGATATAGATAGATATAGATACATAAATAGATACATAGATACATAAATAGATATATAAATACATTGATAGATATAGATGATTGATAGATAAAAAAAAGGTAAAGGTTCCCCCGCACATGCGTGCTAGTCGTTTCCAACTCTAGGGGCCGGTGCTCATCTCCATTTCAAAGCCGAAGAGCCAGCGCTTGTCCGAGGACATCTCCGTGGTCATGTGGCCGGCATGACTGGACGCCAAAGGCACACGGAACGCTGTTACCTTCCCACTGTAGCGGTCCCTATTTTTCTACTTGCATTTTTACGTGCTTTCGAACTGCTAGGTTGGCAGAAGCTGGGACGAGTAACGCGCTCACTCTGTTACGTGGCACTCGGGGTTCGACCCACCAAACTGCCGACCATCTGATGAACAAGCTCAGCGTCTTAACCCACTGAGATACATAAATAGATGATGGATAGATGATGGATACATAGATACATAAATAGATACATAAATAAATACATTGATAGATGATAGATGATTAATAGATATAGATACATAAATAGATGATGGATAGATGATGGATACATAGATACATAAATAGATGATTGATAGATAGATAGATAGATAGATAGATAGATAGATAGATAGATAGATAGAGATGTAGCACTTAGACTTATATACCGCTTGCTCCTGCAGGAGACCCTATACCATTCCAGTCAAATGGCTCTCCAGTCTCTTCTTGAAAGCCTCCAGTGATGGAGCACCCACAGCTTCTGGAGGCAAGCTCTTCCACTGACTGATTGCTCCCACCTTTAGGAAATTTCTCCTTAGTTCTAGGTTGCTTCGTTGGCTAGAAGATAGCGATAGAAACAGGATTCCTTCTCTCAACTTTTCTTCCCAAATTCTTCCATCCGAACTCTTAAGTGTTTTGTTTTGTGTGTGTGTGTGTGTTTAAGGTGGTCATCGGGACTGGAGTTTCAGCTGGAATGAATCTGTCCAAGACTTACAACGTCGACATTGTTGGGAACATTCCTAGTGGGTAAGCATGAAATATACGGGGGAGTGTATAGGGGCTCCTCTGCTTACGATCGCAATTCAGCCCAAAATTTCTGCTACTAAGCCAGAGAGTTGTTAAGCGAATGATTGCTCCATTTTAGGACCTTTCTTGTCACAGTTGCTAAGTGGATCACTGCCGTTGTTCTGTTAGTAACACAACTGTGAAATAAACCTGGCTCCCCCGTTCACTTTGCTTGCCAGAAGGTTGCAAAAGGGGATCACATGATCCCCAGGACACTGCGACCGACATAAATACGTGCCAGCTGCCAAGTGGTCAAATTTTGATCCCGTGACCCAGGTCCTAAGTGTGAAAACGGCTCGTGAGTCTCTTTTTTCAGTGCCGATGTAACTTTGAACAGTGGCTAAAAGAATGGTTGGTAACAGCTACCTGTGTTCTTAGAGCCTCCCAATTTATAATAATAATAACAGTAACAACAACAATAATAATATAATAACAATATAATAAGGAGGAGAAAAAGGAGGAGAATGATGTTGGAAGGGACCTTGGAGGACTTCTAGTCCAACCCCCTGCTCAGGCAGGAGACCCTATACCATTTCAGATAAATGACTGTCCAATCTCTTCTTAAAAGCATTCAGTGTTGGAGCATTCACAGCTTCTGGAGGCAGGTTGTTCCACTGGTTAGTTGTTCTTAACAGTCAGGAAGTTTCTCCTTAGTTCTCGGTTGCTTCTCTCCTTGGTTAGTTTCCATCCGTTGCTTCTTGTCCTGCCTTCAGGGGCTTTGGAGAAGAGCTTGACTCCCTCTTCTTTGGGGCAGCCCCTGAGATACTGGAAGACTGCTATCATGTCTCCCCTCGTCCTTCTCTTCATTAAACTAGACGTACCCAATTCCAGCAACCATTCCTTGTATCTTTTAGCCTCCAGTCCCCTGATCATCTTTGTTGCTCTTCTCTGCACTCTTTCCAGAGTCTCCACATCTTTTTCACATCGTGGTGACCAAATCCGGATGCCGGATTCCAAGCGTGGCCTTACCAAGGCCTTGCAAAGTGGTATTAACCCTTCACCTGATCTTGATTCTCTCCCTCTGCTAATGCAGCCTAGCCCTGTAGCCCTGTAATGTAACTGATTTTTCCCCCCTTCTTCTAGATTATCCCGTCCTCAAATTCCTGACGTCAGCCTGATCCCAGCAGTGTTTGTGGATGCCATTGCTATAGCCCTCGTTGGCTTCTCCATGACCATCTCAATGGCTAAAATCTTTGCTCTCAAGCACGGCTACACAGTTGATGGAAATCAGGTAACCGAATTGTAACCTCGGCCTTGCTGCTCGTGACCTGGGTAACACTCTGCAATCGATGAAATGCGTTTCCCGGTACAAGCATTCCCCTTAGTGCTTTGAAGTTACAACAGCACCGAGAAAGAGTAACCTACGACCAGTTTTCGTGCTTGCAGCCGTTGTGACATCCCCGTGGTCTCACGTGGTTAAAATTCGGACGCTTGGCCAGTGACTCGTATTTATAACGGTTGCCGCGTCCCCCTGGGGTCACTTGATTCCCCTTTTGCCACCTTCTGACAAGCAGAGCCAAGGGGAAGCAGCCGAACTCAGTGGCTAACGTAACACCTGCAATGATTCACTTAACCAGTGTGGCCAGAAAGGTCGTAAAGCGGGGCAAAGCTCCCTTACTAACTGTCTTGCTTTGGGGCTCAGTCATGGTTGTAAGTCCTCCTCCTCCTCCTCCATCATTCCAGCAACCCTACTCCCTTCTAGCACTGATGACGTTACCTAGTTGGGTCATGAAACGTCTGCCAGGAAACCACCAAGCTCAGAGAGCACCAAGGACCCCACAGTCCTCCTCCTCCTCCTCCTCCATCATTCCACAACCCCCCCTCCCTTCTAGCACTGATGATGATACCTAGCTGGGTCATGAAACGTCTGCAAAAAAACAACCCACCTCAGAGAGCACCAAGGACACCGCAGTCGTCATCGTCGTCGTCGTCGTCCTCCTCCTCCTCCTCCTCCTCCTCTATCATTCCAGACACCCTACTCCCTTCTAGCACTGATGATGTTACCTAGCTGGGTCATGAAACGTCTGCCAGGAAACCAGCAAGCTCAGAGAGCACCGAGGACCCCACAGTCCTCCTCCTCCTCCATCATTCCACAATCCCCCCTCCCTTCTAGCACTGATGGTGTTGCCTAATTAGGGTCATGAAATGTCTGCAAGAAAACAAGCAAGCTCAGAGAGCACCAAGGACCCTACAGTCCTCCTCCTCCTCCTCCTCCTCCATCATTCCACAAAGCCTACTCCCTTCTAGCACTGATGATGTTACCTAGCTGGGTCGTGAAAGGTTTGCAAGAAAACAACCCAGCTCAGAGAGCACCAAAGGCCCCTCATTTCAGCCCTGAGCTACAAATATTCTCCCTCGTGGGGAATGTTAATCCGTCGTGCCACTGTGGTTTTCTTTCATCGTGTTTGTTACACGTCCTCTTCTCTCCCCTTTCTGTTCTCCCAGGAACTCATCGCGCTGGGCATCTGTAACTCCACCGGATCCTTTTTCCAGACCTTTGCTATCACCTGCTCGATGTCTCGGAGCCTCGTTCAGGAAGGCACCGGAGGGAAGACGCAGGTGGGAAAAATACCGACTTTTTTTTAATCTGACACCTTTCCCTTTGGTTAAGGAGAGTTAAGAAAGGGTACGTGGCTGGTCCCGTTAAAAGGCATCCCCTTACTAGGTTGAGTAATGTCCCCGTTGTCACAGGATCAAAATTAAGCCACTTGGCAACTGGCTCATATTTCTGACGGTCGCAGTGTCCCGCTTAGCAACAGACATTTGGGGTTCAGTTGTGACTGCAAGTCGAGGACCACCTGTCAGGACCCACCCCAAACCACGTCTTAGGAAGACAAAATTCTTGGGAGTCAAATCTATTCCAAAAAGAATCTTTACTATGACATGCTTGGTTGTAGGAAACGAGACAGGACTTAACATTATTCCACGAAGTAAACCCTTATAAAGAGTTCCCAGTTTAACCCCCCTTAACCCCATTTGGTCAGCCCCCCCATCATTTACCTCGTATCATCCATCTCGTGGGAAAAAGGAAGTTAGGACCCTTCGTGTTTATTGCTCTCTTCCGTGACAAAAGCCAGATGCTAGCCCCCCCTTTTGTTTCCCCAGTTCAAAAGGCTTCTCCTTTCCTTTGAAATGCCTAATACCGGTTCAATACACATCTATTCTCTTCTCTTCGGGAGATGGCAGAATCCATGGAATAATGTTTGAAACATTCAATTTATGAATATGATATAAATGGATTCTGACACCACCTGTGTATGGCACTTGTACGTAAAATTGTCAGGTTGATTAGCTGAACTTCATCCGAGAAGCAGATACATCCTGACCTAGACCTTATTCTTAACTAAAATGTTTCTCTGATTTTTTTATTTTTGTTCAGATTGCAGGAACTCTGTCCTCCATTATGGTTTTCTTGGTGATCCTTGCCATTGGTTACCTCTTTTCACCTTTGCCACAGGTAAGTGGGTCTCTAGAGGTCTAAATAAGCAGCGTTGAAATTCCTGTTGACCGCGCCACAATAACTGCGTCTGTTAAACCGAGCTTTCTTACGGCTTGGTTGTCTCAGAATTGGAAACCCACATCATAGGTAAATGTTAGATACTTTAATCCTGTATCCTTTTCTCTGGTGGTCCCACATAAACACCACTAGCTTTTTCTAAAGTTCTCTCTGAATTCAGGAAGTCCCCAGGCTAAGAATGTCTTGGTTTAAGGACGAGCCGTGGTTAAGAACAGAGCCTGTTGTAGCAAAATTTGAGTTGAATACACGTTGATTCAAATCCATCACACAATGCTATTTTGGCGCATGGTGGTTAGAATGCAGCATTGCAGGCTGACTCTGCCCGCAGAGTTCAATCCTGATAGGGCTCAAGATTGACTCAGCCTTCCATCCTTCCGAGGTCGGTAAAAGGAGGACCCAGATTGTTGGGGGAAATATAGGCTGACTCTTTAAACCGCTCAGAGAGGGCTGTAAAGCACTGTGAAGCGGTATATGAGCCTTAAGTGCTATTACTACATCATAATACTGTAACAGCTCATATACAAATTTGACTTAAGAGGAGACTTTGGCAATTTGTTGTCCCAACAGAAGATTGCCTATGTCCTTAATTACAGTGAATATATTTTATTATGCTTTCTCATCAGATCGAAGAAAGTGTTTGCAATTGACAGATTTAAACTAGTTTGTCAGCAAGCAGGCACAGCCAGTTGTTGTTTTTTTAATCCCATTTATATCCCGCCCTTCTCTGAAGACTCAGGGCGACTTACAATCTAAGAAGCACAAATCAATGTGCTTAGCAATAGCCTTCATTCTATGTATATGCCTGCTTATTAGGGCTTTCACACACACCCCAAGCGGCATTATTACAAAGTCAGCTTAATTGCCCCCAACAATCTGGGTCCTCATTTTACCTACCTGGGAAGGATGGAAGGCTGAGTCAACCTTGAGCCTGGTGGGATGCGAACCTGCACTAATTGCAGGCAGCTGGTGTTACTTAAGGAGGCATTAGCCCACTGCTCCACCAAGGTTAGTTTCAGGCTAACCTTTTTTTAAAAAGGCAAAAACTAGGAAAGCAGCCATCTGAAAGATATTGCTGGCAGTTGTCATAAAAGCATCTCATCGGTTTCTGAGAAACGCGCGCCCAGAAAAAATCAAAGTATTTCTTGTTTCCTTGAATGCTTTATTCTTGTCACGTTTGGAATTATTATTATTATTATTTTTTTGAAGGCATGCACACGGCTAGATGCTTGGAATGATTTTTACATGAATTCAGACCAAAAAGTAAATAAATAAATCATACTATTCTCAAATAAATAAATAAATAAATAAATAAATCATACTATTCTCAAATTGGTTCAAGGTTGACTCAGCCTTCCATCCAGGTTAAAATACGTATGTCATTTTCTTTGGTGACTCTTAATGGAGTTTTGTTGACGAGGATTGACATGATGGTGGAGCAGTGGGCTAATGCCTCCTTAAGTAACACCAGCTGCCTGCAATTAGTGCAGGTTCGCATCCCACCAGGCTCAAGGTTGACTCAGCCTTCCATCCTTCCCAGGTAGGTAAAATGAGGACCCAGATTGTTGGGGGCAATTAAGCTGACTTTGTAATAATGCCGCTTGGTGTGTGTGTGAAAGCCCTAATAAGCAGGCATATACATAGAATGAAGGCTACTGCTAAGTTTGTAAGCCGCCCTGAGTCTTCGGAGAAGGGCGGGATATAAATGGAATTAAAATAAATAAATAAATAAAATAAATTGTTTTCTTAGACTGTGCTGGCAGCAATTGTGATGGTCAATCTGAAAGGCATGTTCAAACAGTTTGCAGATATCGCCCACTTTTGGAGAACCAGCAAGATTGAACTGGTGAGTGATTTTTCTTCAGTTTTTTACCCCTTATTTTTAACTTGCTGCACTTAGTCCAGCATTCCCCTGTCACTGTTACATTGCACAAGGAAAAACATCCATCTAAGAATCAATTCATTCAAGTACAATGATGCTTCAGGATCTGGGAGGGGAATGGAATGGAATGGAACAGAATTGGAACAGAACAGAAGAATAGAACAGAACAGAACAGAACAGAACAGAACAGAACAGAATAGAATAGAATAGAATGTAGAATGTAATAGAATAGAATGAAGAATGAAGAATAGAATAGAATAGAATAGAATAGAATAGAATAGAATAGAATAGAATAGAATAGAATGTAGAATGTAATAGAATAGAATGAAGAATAGAATAGAATAGAATAGAATAGAATAGAATAGAATAGAATAGAATAGAATAGAATAGAATAGAATAGAATAGAATAATAGAATAGAATAATGGAATGAAGAATAGAATAATGGAATGGAAAACAGAATAGAACAGAACAGAACAGAACAATAATAGAATAGAATAGAATAGAATAATGGAATTAAGAATATGCTCTTGGTCTCTAAGAGAAGTCAATATGATAAATAGAATAGAATAGAATAGAACATATGGAATGGAAAGAATAGAATAGAATAGAATAGAATAGAATAGAATAGAATAGAATAGAATAGAATAATGGAATTAAGAATATGCTCTTGGTCTCTAAGAGAAGTCAATATGATAAATAGAATAGAATAGAATAGAACATATGGAATGGAAAGAATAGAATAGAATAGAATAGAATAGAATAGAATAGAATAGAATAGAATAGAATAGAATAGAATAGAATAGAATAGAATAGAATAATGGAATTAAGAATATGCTCTTGGTCTCTAAGAGAAGTCAATATGATAAATAGAATAGAATAGAATAGAACATATGGAATGGAAAGAATAGAATAGAATAGAATAGAATATTTATTTATTTATTTATTTATTTTATTAAATTTTTATACCGCCCTTCTCCCGAAGGACTCAGGGCGGTGAACAGGGCATATAATAAAAATACAAAAATACAAAAGTTAAAATAGAATTAAATTAATGCCCAAAATAAAACAATAAAATATACAAATATTTAAAACCCTAAATTAACTCCCCATCAGGCCAGGCCAGCTTGTTCGAATAGGTGGGTCTTTAACCCGCGCCGGAAGGAGCGGAGATCCGGTGCCATCCGGAGCTCAACCGGCAGTTGATTCCACAGAGCCGGGGCGCCCACAGAGAAGGCCCTCCCCCTGGGGGCCACCAGCCGGCATTCTCTGACCGGAGGCACCCTGAGGAGGCCCTCTCTGTGGGAACGCACAGGGCGGAGGGGAGTTGACGCCGGCAGCAGGTGGTCCCCGAGGTATTCCGGACCCATGCCATGTAAGGACTTGAAAACCATCACTAAGACCTTGAACCTCACCCGGAAGACAACTGGTAACCAATGCAGCTCGCGGAGCAAAGAATAGAATAGAATAGAATAGAATAGAATAGAATAGAATAGAATAGAATAGAATAGAATAGAATAGAATAGAATAGAATAGAATAATGGAATTAAGAATCTGCTCTTGGTCTCTAAGAGAAGTCAATATGATAAATAGAATAGAATAGAATAGAACATATGGAATGGAAAGAATAGAATAGAATAGAATAGAATAGAATAGAATAGAATAGAATAGAATAGAATAGAATAATGGAATTAAGAATCTGCTCTTGGTCTCTAAGAGAAGTCAATATGATAAATAGAATAGAATAGAATAGAACGTATGGAATGGAAAGAATAGAATAGAATAGAATAGAATAGAATAGAATAGAATAGAATAGAATAGAATATAGGAAAATAGAATAGAATGGAATGGAATAGAATAGAATAGAATAGAATAGACAGAACGGAATAGAATATAATAGAATAGAATAGAATAGAATAGAATAGAATAGAATAGAATAGAATAGAATAGAATAGAGCTGGAAGGGATCTCTGAGGTCTTCTAGTCCAGCCCCCAGTTCAAACAAGAGAACCTATACCATCCCAGACAAGTGACTGTCCACTCTCTTCTTAAAAACCTCCAGTGATGGAGCACCCACAATTTCTGGAGGCAAGCAGTTCCACTGGATCCTTCTGTGGGTTTGTGTTTGAGGGTCTTTTTAGCTAGTGACAGGATCAGGGAAGAATTCGTGCTTTGTTTTGCATCAATAAATTGAAAAACATTTAGAAACCTGCGTCCGATTAGTTCGTTCAGTATAAATTGCCACACATGGAAATGGAGAAACAGTTAGCCTGCTGCCATTTCAAGACTGTCTCAAGCCCAGACGGTCACATTGAAAAACAATAAAGTGTATGTCCCGAAGGTGCTTTTTTCAGGAGGCAACTGGACTTTCTTTGTTTTTCTTTGAAGAGGTTTCGCTTCTCATCCCAGAAGCTTCTTCAGGTTCTGACCGTATGGCGGGGAACGGAAGGATTTATACTCCTTGCAGACAGCTGGTCCTTTGCCTTCTTTTAGCGAGTTGTTGAGGCACTGGGAGGTTTACCTGTGTCCTCAGGGTCACCTGAGTGGTGCAAATGGCTGTGGAGTCTTCTCCAAGTGGTGTCAATGACTCTTTAAAAGAAGACAAAGGACCAGCTCTCTGCAAGGAGTATAAATCCTTCCATTCCCCACAATCCAGTCAGAGCTGAAGAAGCTTCTGGGATGAAAAGTGAAACGTCTTCAAAGAAAAACAAAAACATGTTGCCTCCTGAAAAAGCACCTTTGGGACAACCATGAGCTGGATGGACTGAGAATCTCCAGAGACAATAAACTGTATATTACAGATTGGATGATTCTTTGATTTTATTTTTTTTAGGCCATTTGGATTGTAGCTTTTCTTGCCTCGGTGTTTCTGGGGCTAGATTACGGCTTGCTCACCTCGATCTCGTTTGCCGTGGTTACCATTGTCTACAGGACCCAAAGGTGACATTTAACTTTTCAACTCGTAAAAGAAAGTTCTCGGTTTGTTTTTTACACCTACCTTCCTTCTTTCTTTCTTTCTTTCTTTCTTTCTTTCTTTCTTTCTTTCTTTCTTTCTTTCTTTCTTTCTTTCTTTTCCTTCCTTCCTTCCTTCCTTCCTTCCTTCCTTCCTTCCTTCCTTCTCTCCCTCTCTGCTTTCTTTTGCCCATCTTGTTGCCTGCCCCTTCTTTCTTTCTTTCTTTCTTTCTTTCTTTCTTTCTTTCTTTCTTTCTTTCTTTCTTTCTCTTTCTTTCTTTCTTTCTTTCTTTCTTTCTTTCTTTCTTTCTTTCTTTCTTTCTTTCTTTCTTCCTTCCTTCCTTCCTTCCTTCCTTCCTTCCTTCTCTCCCTCCCTCCTTTCTGCTTCCTTTTGCCCATCTCGTTGACTGACCCCTTTCTTTCTTTCTTTCTTTCTTTCTTTCTTTCTTTCTTTCTTTCTTTCTTTCTTTCTTTCTTTCTTTCTTTCTTTCTTTCTTTCTTTCTTTCTTTCTTTTTTTCTTATTTTCTTTCTTTTTATTTAATTTGTTTATTTAATTCACTTACTTCATTGATTTGATTCAGTTCAGAATCTCGCCTTTTTATCCCAAGTAACTCAAGGCAGCAAAACGGTCCTAATACAGGTTAGTCCTCAATTTACGGCCGCAGTCGAGCCCAAAATTTAGGTTGCTAAGTGAGACGTTGGGTTAAGTGATTTTCGTCCCATTTTTATGACTTTCCCTGCCACATTTGTTAAGCGAATCACCGCGGGGGGCAAGTTAGTAACACGGTTTTGAAGTGAATCTGCCTTTCCCATTGACTTTGCTTGTCGGAAGGTCGCCAGAGGGGATCACGTGACACACACACTCCGGGGACGCTGCAACCGTCATAAGTGTGAATCAGCTGCCAAGCACCCGAATGTAAATCACGCGACCGTTGGGGATGCTGCAACGGTCACAACTCTGAAAAACGGTCCTCAAGTCACTTTTTTCCAGTGTTGGGAAAAAAAAGTTGGAAGGGACCTTGGAGGTCATCTAGTCCAACCCCCTGCTCAGGCAGGAAACCCATGACCATTTCAGACAAATGACTGTCCAGCCTCTTCTTAAAAACTTCCAGTGTTGGAGCACCCACAGCTTCTGGAGGCAGGTGGTTCCGCGGGTTAATTGTCCTCACTGTCAGGAAATGTCTTGTAAAGGTTTGGATTATATAACTGCTTATTTTTGTTAGCTGAAGTTTGCCTACTTTATTTCTTGATCGGTGAGTCAGGTTCAAAGCAGGAGAACCTGTTTTGATAGTGAAGATAAACTTTGGACACAGCCAGTAAAGCGACAGGTTTGGTAGGTTGGTTTGGTTGTTTTTTTAAGAAAAAAATATTTCTAAGAATTCTGCCCCGCTCAAGTACACCAGGTCCTGAGATTTCTCCACTCTAAACCAAATAACACGTTCTATGTCTGTCGTTTTCCTCCACAGCCCCCAGTATAGAATCCTCGGCCAGATTCATAACACGGATATTTATTGTGATGTGGAACTGTACAAAGAGGTAAGAGATCTGGGACTCCAGAAGACACACAAAATTAATGAGTTCAGTTAAAAATGGGCCGGTTCAATAGGGACCTCACGGGGTACCTTCCACGCACACTCCGGCCTTGCCACTTCTGATCCACGAAAGAAAAGGTTCTTGCAGGAATCCTCAATAGATTGATTGGGTTGAACTAAAGCTAGGAAGAATTTGTCCAGAAGATCAAAAGCTTTCCAAATCAGATTCCACCTCAGAAGGTTTCCAGATCAGAAAGGTTGATCCACGCTTCGGAATCCATCTCAGGTTTCCAGATCTAAGGCTGATCCATACTTCAGAATCCACTGATGGAAAGCTGATGGTCCAGGATTGAGAGCCAAATGCTGCACAATGGGGTGAGCGCCCGTTCTTTGCTCCAGCTCCTGTCCACCCAGCAGTTTGAAAGCATGCAAATGCGAGTAGATAAATAGGTACCACTTTGGTGAGAAGGTAACCGTGTTCCGTGTGCCTCGGTCTATAGCCATGCTGGTTACATGACCACGGAAGCATCTTGGGACCAATGCTGGCTTTTTACGCTAGGAAACAGAGATAGACATCACCCCCTAGAATCAGACACAACTGGTCAAGGGGAACTTTTGCCTTGATCCATGAAGTATTATATAAAGTATACATAAAGCACGCAATGCGTTCTTTAGCATAAGCTTGCTCTGAGAATCTGCCATTCTGCATGCAGGATGGTACGGATTAGACAGGCTCCGTGTAAAAATTATGTAATCCTAATTATGACAAGCGTTTTTCTTGCCACGCCAGCTGGCTTGCCAGTTTTGTTTGCTGCAGATGTGTTGTGAAAGTTGTTGGTCTTCATTAGGACAAAGAAGATTAAACAGCTCTGCTTCGCTTGGGAAAGTCATCCCAACGACTAGAACATAAGTTTAGCGGTCTGCCAAAAAAAAACAAACAGGAGAATTTTGCTGCAAATTTGGAGTGTAAACAATCCATGAAGGCAACGTTTATAACTGCCAATTAACTTGGGAAGAAACCTCGCCAGAATTATTTTATTTATTTATTTTAATTCCATTTATATCCCGCCCTTCTCCGAAGACTCAGGGCGGCTTACAAGCTTAGCAGTAGGGAAGCGTGGACAGGAAAATATGTTTTAACGGGGGAAGGAGAGCAAAATTCACAGTGTTTTAGGATTGTACAAATACAATTCTATTTTTAATCCTTAAAAAAAGGGGGGGGGGGCTTTCCCATTTTTTCCCAGACACAGAAATAACCTCTGCAACTTTTGTGTCCAGAAAAATAGTCCCGTAGAAACGCTAATCTTTTGATTTTGCGTTAGCAAGAAGGCCATGCAGGAAATGGAATCGCCTCCTTTTCTAAGATTAAACAAGTAGCTATTCTTGCAGGTTCTGCTGAATTTAATTCTGTGCAAACTTAACCAGGATCCCCCTTACGATTTGTTTTAATTCTGCCACAATTTAGGTAAAAGAATGTCCTGGGATTAAAATATTCCAGGCCAACGCACCGCTCTATTTTGCCAACAGTGAGTTATTTACCAGCGCATTGAAAAAAAAGGTAAATGAATTTATTTCTTCCTATTATTCACTCCACTGTCCAATTGTACAAGGAAACTCATGAAACAGACCTTTGTTGGGCTCTAGAATTACAGACTTTGGTGGGTGGGGAGACAGGAAAAGAGTGGTATTCTCAAATTTTTAAAAAACCCAAAAACCTGCACTTAGAGAGTTAAGACTACCATTTCTACGTAAGATGCTGGTTTTATTCTTCCCTGGTTTTTTAAAAATGAGACAAAGGTGAGGACGGTGATACTCAAATATTTTATGTCTTCCCCTGCGGTTTTCAATGGTATAGTCCAGGACAGGTAAATCTTGACTGATGGTCAGAAGTGAGCCCAAAATTTAGGTTGCTAAGTGAGACAGTTCTCAACTGGCCCCCTTTTACGTCCTCCCTTGCCACAGTCGTTAAGTGAGTCAGTGCAGGGTTGTCAATTTAGTAACGTGGTTGTTAAGTGAATCTGCCTTTCCCCATGGACTTTGCTGGTCAGAAGCTTGGAAAATGACCCCGGGACACTGCGACCGTCATAAATAGGAGTCAGTTGCCGAGCATCTGAACATTGATTATATTTTGATGACTTGTGGACTTCAACTCCCAGAATTCCTCAGCCAGCGTGCCTGGCTGAGGAATTCTGGGAGTTGAAGTCCACCAGTCGTCAAAGGGCCAGGTTTGAAGACCTCCTACTTGTGGACTTCAACTCCCAGAGTTCCTCAGCCAGGCACGCTGGCGTTCCTTTGGCTTCTGTTGCGAGGTGAGACAAATCTTCCTGAGATTTTCCTTTCTGTTGGGGGGCAGACTGGTGTTGATCCGGGTAAAATATTGGCAGCCAAGAAAAAAGCACGAAAAAGACACGACAAGGAACTGAAGCGGCTGGATGAACAGCAGAAGAAAGCCATCTTGAAGTTGGTAAGTTTGAAACACATTGGGGAATACAGACTGGCTTGGGTTTCAGAGTCACTAATTGTAATAGTATAGTAGTAGTAGTAGTAATATGGAATGGAATAGAATTTGGAATGGAATGGAATAGAACAGAACAGAAATAAGAATAGAATAGAATTTGGAATGGAATAGAATAGAATAGAATAGAATAGAATAGAATAGAATAGAATAGAATAGAATAGAATAGAAATAAGAACAGAATAGAAATAAGAATAGAATAGAACAGAAATAAGAATAGAATAGAACAGAATAGAATAGAATAGAATAGGACCGAAGAGAAATAATAGAATAGAATAGAATAGAATAGAATAGAATAGAATAGAATAGAATAGAATAGAATAGAATAGAATATAGGAATATAGGAATATAGGAATATAGGAATATAGAATAGAATATAGGAAAATAATAGAATAGAATAGAATAGAATAGAATAGAATAGAATAGAATAGAATAGAATAGAATAGAATATAGGAATATAGGAATATAGGAATATAGGAATATAGAATAGAATATAGGAAAATAATAGAATAGAATAGAATAGAATAGAATAGAATAGAATAGAATAGAATAGAATAGAATAGAATAGAATAGAATAGAATAGAATAGAATATAGGAATATAGGAATATAGGAATATAGGAATATAGGAATATAGAATAGAATATAGGAAAATAATAGAATAGAATAGAATAGAATAGAATAGAATAGAATAGAATAGAATATAGGAATATAGGAATATAGGAATATAGAATAGAATATAGGAAAATAATAGAATAGAATAGAATAGAATAGAATAGAATAGAATAGAATAGAATAGAATAGAATATAGGAATATAGGAATATAGGAATATAGGAATATAGGAATATAGGAATATAGAATAGAATATAGGAAAAGAATAGAATAGAATGGAATGGAATGGAATGGAATGGAATGGAATAGAATAGAATAGAATAGATATTGGAATGAGAATAGAATAGAATAGAATAGAATAGAATAGAATAGAATAGAATAGAATAGAATAGAATAGAATAGAATGCAGAAAGGAATGGAATGGAATAGAATAGAATAGAATAGAATAGAATAGAATAGAATAGAATAGAATAGAATAGAATAGAATAGGAGTAGAGTAAATGAAATGGAATAGAGAATAGAATAGAACAGAACAGAATAGAATAGAATTACAGAATGGAATAGAATAGAATAGAATAGAATAGAATAGAATAGAATGCAGAAAGGAATGGAATGGAATGGAATAGAATAGAATAGAATAGAATAGAATAGAATAGAATAGAATAGAATAGAATAGAATGCAGAAAGGAATGGAATGGAATGGAATAGAATAGAATAGAATAGAATAGAATAGAATAGAATAGAATAGAATAGGAGTAGAGTAAATGAAATGGAATAGAGAATAGAATAGAACAGAACAGAACAGAACAGAATAGAATAGAATTACAGAATGGAATAGAATAGAATAGAATAGAATAGAATAGAATAGAATGCAGAAAGGAATGGAATGGAATAGAATAGAATAGAATAGAATAGAATAGAATAGAATAGAATAGAATAGAATAGAATAGAATAGAATAGAATAGAATAGAATAGAATAATAGAACAGAACAGAACAGAACAGAATAGAACCTTGGAGGCCTTCTAGTCCAGCCCCCTGCTAAGAGATTTGCACCGATAAAGGGAGAATACAGGTATTCCTCGACTTACAACCACAACTGACACCCACACCCACCCACACATTTCTGTTGCTAAGTGAGACATTCGTCTAGTGAGCTTTGCCCCATTTTATGACGTCTCTTGCCCTAGTTCTTAAATGAATCATTGCAGTCGTTCAGTTAGTAACACGATTGTTAAGTGAGATTTTTAAGAAGAGGCTAAACAGTCACCTGTCTGAAATATGTGTAGGTTCTCCTGCTTGAGCAGGGGGCTGGACTAGAAGACCTCCAAGGTCCCTTCCAGCTTCTAGTCTATTCTAATTCTAATTGATTTTGCTTCTCAGAAGGTCGCAAAAGGAGATCCTGTGAGCGGATTTCAATTTTGAAACCTTTGTTTGGTTTTGTTTTGGTATTATTCTTCTTCACGTTCACTATTTCCTCACTAACATAATATGCAGAACACAGGTCAATAATTTGCGTGTAGACTTAGTAGTTTAAAGAGGGCAAAATGTCACAACTCATTTTATAGTAATGTATTAATCCAGACATGTCAAACACAAGGCCCGGTGGCCGGATCCAGCCTGCGAAGTGGTTTCATGCGGCCCGCGAAGCCATCCTGGAAACAGTGAAGAAACGGCCCCCACTGCCTTGGCCCTGGCCCAGAGACCCTCCTCCTGCCAGAGACCCTCAGATCTGTCCCACTCCTGCCCAGGCCCCCATAGGCACCCTTGATGCCAACGATGGAGAGCTGGCCACGCCCACCCAGTAGGCCATGTGCACTCTAGCCACGCCCACCCAGTAGGCCACGCCCACCCTGGCCACACCCATCCGGCCCCCTGAGGGCAACCGCAATGCTGATGCGGCCCTCAATGAAGTTGAGTTTGACACCCCTATATTAATCAGTATTCAATAGAGGGGATAACATGTATATGTGCTGTTCGTTGGGTTTTTTTTAATCCACCTTTTTAAATATTTCCATTGTTTTGTCTCCTTTTTTTGTCTTCGTTTGTCTTTTTTCCTGTCACCTGGTATTTCGTATTGACACCTTGTCTTGAACGAAACAAAAAATATATATTTAAAAAGACGAAAGACATGGAGCGCGGTATGAAGCATGAGGTGTTGCAAAATGAAGTCTCACTTAACGGGAAATTCTCAGCGGCCGAAGCAACTCCGGAAAACGTTTCTCCGGAGGAAATGGAACATTTTATGATGTTGGGAAGCCACGTCCACTCCATCATTCTCGATTTTTCACCCGTGAACTTTGTGGATTCCGTTGGAGCAAAAGCCCTTCACTCGGTACGTACTGCCTGGGGACTGGAGGTTAAAACATACAAGGAACGGTTGCTGGAATTGGGGTCTGTCCAGTTTAATGAAGAGAAGGACTAGGGGTGACAGGATAGCAGTCTTCCAGTATCTCAGGGGCTGCCCCAAAGAAGAGGGAGCCAAGCAATTCTCCAAAGCCCCTGAAGGCAGGACAAGAAGCAACGGATGGAAACTAGTCAAGGAGAGAAGCAACCTGGAACTCAGGAGAAACTGCCTGACAGTGAGAACAATTAACCAGTGGAACAACCTGCCTCCAAAAGCTGTGAATGAATACCGGCTTTAATCGCTCCTTCTGCCAATGAAGCAGCTGCTTAATTATGTGCTCTTTCATGCACTCGGAAGAGAAGTGGGCCAAGTTAAAATGATACAGAATAAGAGAATAACAGAGCTGGAAAGAGACCTTGGAGGTCTTCTAGTCCAACCCCCTACTCAGGCAGGAGATCTATACCGTTTCAGACAAATGGTTGTCCAGTCTCTTCTTAAAAACTTGCAGTGTTGGAGCATTCACAACTTCTGTAGAAGTTGTGGAAATCAACTTGTAAGAGGGAATTTTCATAGCAGATTGATAATCACGGAATGGATGAGCTTTGCTAAATCCAGAAAAAGTAACTGAAAGTTATTTTCCTTCCCTGTTGCAGATTATAAAAGAATACGAAGAAATTGGGGTTTCGGTCTGTATAACGGCCTGCAATAGTAAGTCGGAGAAGCGTGGGTTAAATTTTCCTACAGTCATTAGGACATTGATGTTCTGTCTAGTATTCGTCAACCTGATGCCTCCCAAATTTACTACACTGGAATTCTTACCTAGCCAAACATGATGGGTGGAAGTTCACCATGTTCTTTAACCACCAAGTGAGGTCTTTGTTGTTAGCTGCGAAATCGTGTCCGACCCCTCGCGACCCCATGGACAACGTTCCTCCAGGCCTTCCTGTCCTCTACCATCTTCTGGAGTCCATTTAAGCTCACGCCTCCTGCTTCGGTGACTCCATCCAGCCACCTCGTTCTCTGTCGTCCCCTTCTTCTATTGCCCTCCACCTTTCCCAGCATTAGGCTCTTCTCCAGTGAGTCCTTCCTTCTCATTAGGTGGCCAAAGGATTTGAGCTTCAAAGTGAGGTCTTACATCACAGCAAGTAAGATAAGTGATTCCTTGCAGAATTGGAATTATACGAGTACATATTTGCATTTGTACAGATAGTCCTTTAACGATCGTTCGAAGTTACAACAGCACTGAAAAAAAAGTTGACTTAGGACCCATTTTCACACTAACGACTGTTGCAGCCTCCCCCCTGATCAAAATCAAAAGTGTCGAAAAGTGTCCAGTGCCGAGCCATTCGGACGCTCGGCAACTGGGTCATACTTAAAATAGGGCAAAATCCGCTTAAACTAATGTCTCACTTAGGGGCAGAAATGTTGGCTTCAGTTGCGTCCGTCAGTCGAGGATGAGCTGGGCTTACAAATATCTATTTTGCAAAATGTTTTGGAAAAGTGGAAGGTTCCCAAAAGGCGAAAGGTGAAAAAACCTTTTTTTAAAAAAGAGAAAAATATATATCAGTATTGGACTCCAGTTAAAGGTAAAATGTGAGAGAGAAAGAGAGAGAGGCGTAGTTTTAAATAAACTTTTGACGCTTGTGCCAAAAAGTTGATATTATTCCCAAGGGCTTTAGCTGAGTGCAGAACAGTCCTTCCTCCATAAACAACTGAACGTGTCAGGATCGTGAGCCAAATAAAGCTTTCTCTGACAGAAATCATCAACTCTTCCCCAAGGAAGAAAAACATTTTTTTGCTTTCGCTTGTAAGAATTATACTGCGTAGCTTTGTTTTCTGGGCATAACTGCGTTTCTCAAACCTGAGTAAATTACTCCAAATAGGGTAAAAGTGACTTTTGTTTGAGAAACACAAACCTGTTACCCAATCACAACAGGAACATTTGAATAGAACAGAAGCTGGAAGGGACCCTGGAGGTCTTCTAGTCCAGCCCCCTGCTCAAGCAGGAGAACCTAAATCATCTCAGACAAGTGAATGTCTTCTAGCCTCTTCTTAAAAACCTCCAGTGATGGAGCGCACATGATTTCTGGTGGCAAACTGTTCCACTGGTTAATTGTCCTCGCTGTCAGAAAGTTTCTCCTTAGTTCTACGTTGCTTCTCTTCTTGATCACCTTCCATCCATTGTTTCTCATCCTTCCCTCTGGTGCTTTGCAGAATAATTTGACCCCCTCTTCTTTGTGGCAGCCCCTCAGATACTGGACCGCTGCTATCATGTCTCCCCTATTTCTTCTTTTCTTTAAACTAGCCAAACCCAAGTCCCGCAGCCGTTCTTCGTATGTTTTAGTCTCCAGGCCTTGGATCATCTTAGTTGCTCTTCTCTGAATTTTTACCAAGGTCTCAACATCTTTTTTTGGGATGTGGTGACCAAAATTGGCTGCAGTATTCCAGGTGTGGCCTCACTAGGGCTTTACAAAGCGGTACTGACACTTCGCGTGATCTTGATTCTGTGCCTCTGCTTATGCAACCCAGGATTGGATTAGCTTTTAAATATGGACTTTCTGACAAACAGTAAAAAGGTCTTTACGATAAGTGGTAAAAAGGATTTTCTGATAAGAGACTTTGCCTAACGAAAGAAAAGGTTAGGGAAACAATGGGGGAACAGGAATTAACAATGATTTGAAATGACACGTAGTTTATACGTTTTACGAAGTTTGACTCTAAGATAAAATACAGAAGGAGCCAAATGTTAGGAAACCAAGATATTTTATTCCATACATTTCATGTAAGTTTCGTCATTTATTTTATTCAATTTCTTTGCCGCCCATCTCGCTTCTGAGGCAACTTCTTGGGCGGCTTTACAATGTTTATATATATATATATATATATATATATATATATATATATATATGTTTTCTGAGGTTTTCGCGGGTGTTTGTATGTGGATCTTTGGTTATTCGGGTTTTTCCCCGCGTAGAACTAAAGGTGTAGGCGCAACGTTTCGACGGAATCCCATCCGTCATCATCAGGCTGGTGGCTTTAGCTTCCTTCTTCTGGGAGAAGAAGGAAGAAGGAAGAAGGAAGCTAAAGCCACCAGCCTGATGATGACGGATGGGATTCCGTTGAAACGTTGCGCCTACACCTTTAGTTCTACGCGGGGAAAAACCCGAATAACCAAAGATCCACATATATATATATATATATATATATATATATATATATATATATATATATATATATATATATATTCAAAAAAATAAAGGGAACACTTAAACAACACAATGTACTGTATTTAATAGTAGGATGTCTTATCTTGTGTTCCCTTTATTTTTTTAATTTTATTTTTTAAATTTATATAAAATTTAATAAATATATATATGTATATAAATTTATAACCACAATAAAATTGATAGTACATCACACTATCAGATATATACAGATTAGATTATAAAACAGAATACAGAAGAAACAAAAGTTAGAAAACTCCGAACTCGGCAAAAGTTAGCTACCGAACCCGTGCGAACCGGATGAATCCCACCACTGGGTTGTATCTCAAGGACTACCGGTATAAGGGATTCTTAAATGAATACCTGACTCTTGATATCTAATACATGCCTGAAAGTGTGTGTGTGTGTGTCATTTTTTTTTCCTTTTATTCCCACCAGGCTCTGTCATGGACAACCTCACCAGACTGCATTTTTTTGAGAAAGCAGCCTTATGGGACTTGTTCTTCCCAAGCGTTCACGACGCCGTCCTGGCCAGCCAAGCGATGGGCTTCTCTTCCACCTATCTCTAACTCAACTGCTCCGTTGAGAACCACGTGGATCTGTTTCCAAGGGCTCATGTAGACAATTTATTTAATTTGCACAGACGAGCGAGCCTAAGACAAGCCACTCCTACGGGTAAGGTGTGTCTGCACCGCACCGCACCGGTCTGTCCCCTGCCGGCCCGACTCCGGAAGCCTTAATCCTTTCAAACGTCGTCGCTGAATTCAAAACTTGTCGATGGGAGCGTGGGATAAATGCAAAGATGATTTGTAGAGCGCCTGAAGGTTTTGTGTTTTTTGTTGCGTACGCTTGGCGGTGTTTTTGTTTTGGGTTAGCTTGCCAGAAAATATTAATATCATTTTAACAGTGTATTCCTGGCAAGAATTGGGGTGACCGTTGAAAGAAGCTGTTGTGTGTGTGTGATTGTGTATTGTGTGTGTGTGTGTGTGTGTGAGAGAGAGAGAGAGAGCTCCTCTAACTTGAAAATGCAAGCCGTTTCCAGATTTTCAATGCAAAGCCATTTCCAGATGGAGAAATCAGTGGTTTTCGTCTGGTGGCTACTAAGATAAGCATAAACATTTTGTTTTGAAAGAGCACTTTAGCTGTTTTTTTAAAAAATTATGATGACTCCAGAGTTAACGGATCATTTTCCACGTTAAGGAGGTTACTGTTCTGAACCAGTGCTAACCTTAAGCAAGGTGTATTTAAAATTAGCTGGGAAATGAACGAGACAAATACACAGTGCAACTGCTTAGGGGTAAAAAAAAGAGAGAACGTAGCACCCAAAATCTACTTTTTTTACACCTAAAGCTAGCTAGGTGCAGTTACTGCAGCTAGCTAGGAATTGTCTGGAAAGAAAGGAAAAAAAATGGAAGAAATGGCATTTTCCGAAGTAGGGGATCCCGCCTGATGCGTTTTCCGCGCAGTGACGTATCGTTTGAAGTCCCAAGAAGATTGTTCCGAAAATCTCAAATTTGTGTCACGCCCGAGGAAGTTGGGTTTCTTGAGACAATGCTCAACGCAGGGTGGGATCGGTGAACAAGCATCGCCATTTAGGTTGGTTGCAAAAGGGACAATTTTGTTTTGTTGCGTAGCACGCAGCTGGGGTGCCCTGTATGCAGTTTTAGTTCAATACTGCTTCTTCTCAGGTTAAGTAAAATACAGGGTTGGGACATTGCCGCCACCACCACCAAAATAAAAAAATGGAGGAATTGAGCGGAAGATTTGATTTCTCCAACTTTACTAAATAAGCCTTAAGCATCTGGTGCGTGTGTGTGTGTGTGTCTTTTCCCCCCACCAAAAAAATACAGTTCCTGCCTTTCTGCTAATGTTTCCAAACCGTTACTTGTCCTGTTGTTAGAATATTATTGTGAGATTAAGCTGGTTTTCTTCCGTGGGTATGTTTAAACCAGAGGATATTGGTGTTGGTCTATTGAAGGCTCTTTACATGCGTTTCTTTTACATCTGCAATTTTGAAGCAAACTTGTTAATATTGATAGCTGAAGACTGGGTCCATCCCAAGCGTTTTCTTTTAGCATCAATTGGCGACCTTAAAACAGAAGTTTCTGGAAAGTAAAATTTTAAGCTAGTCAGGCCATCCCTCACTCCCACACTCTTTAATAGAAGTTGTACAAAGGACGCAGGACTCCGATGCTCTGCCTTTTTCATATTATATTTTTTAAAAAAAGAAGCTAGCCTTTTGCAGCTTACGCGGATTGCTAGTGTTAACGTAGACAGCACTGTGAATTCTGATCTCTCTGCAACGTAGACCGCGACTTTTAATGGGCGGGATTTGCATTTAAGACATTAGGGCCAAGACTTGTTGCATTTTATAACGGTTTCTTTCAGATGATGAGTCAAAAGTTAAAACCTCTAATAAAAAGATAAAATCTTGACATTTCATTCCCTTGTCATGTTTTTTTTTTACGCAGCCAATTCGTTCATGCTGCTATGGGGCTAAATCTACAGATGCACACCATGTTGTGGTTCACCCATTTACTTGCAACGGGGGGGGGGGGGGTCCAAGCTTGGCAACTTTTAAGTTGTGACTCCCAGAATTCCATACTGGCTGGGGAATTCTGGGAGTTGAAGTCCACAAGTCTTAAAAATTGTCACCCCTGGCTTAGAATGAAGACACTAGCCAGGGTAAAATAATCTTATCTTCTTACTCTAAATTCATCTTCTAACTTTCCTTCCTCCTTTTTAAAAAAATGAATTTCGCCGCTCCTGTGTTCTCCTGGATTCTAGTCCTCAAATCAGCTTGGGGGGGGGGGGGAAAGGATCTCATATACCACTTGCTCCCTTGTAGGGAGAGCTGTCAATCAAGCCACCATTGTGCTTTTCTCAATGCTGTCCCTGTCTCAAAAGTTTAAACCGAAAGAGGACTTACATTTGATTCAGAAAGCATTGAATTAAAACACAAGAAGCATTCGAAGTCTGGAGTCCAACTCGGCTTTCACAACCTTTTATTTGAGACTCACAGTAAAGCTAAACGGTTACACTTCCAAAAAACGACCGCCGTGTTAAAGTTGGAATGTTCCTTTTTTTTTTTTCAACTTCTACTAAATCCGGCTACAATACGGCACTTTGCAGAAACCAATTTCTTCTCGAGGGCTCTGACCGACCCAAGATTAGTTGTAGGTCATGTAACGAGGAGTCGCGCTGAACTTGGCGTACGACTTGATGACTTTGTTCACCGCGTCCAGGAAGTCCTTCTCGGTGGCGATTTTTCGCCGCGCCCGGATAGCAAACATACCCGCCTCCGTGCAGACGCTGCGGATTTCGGCACCTGGGGAGGAACACAAAACGGATTTAAAAAGAACACCAAGCATAGTAACAAAGAGCGCGAGAGAGTGACCCAACAAAAACTACAAGGTTAGGAGCCCTGGTGGCCCAGTGGTTAGAACGCAGTATTGCAGGCAGACTCTGCCCGACTGCCAGCAGTTCGATCCGGACTGGATCAAGGTGGACTCAGCCTTCCATCCTTCCGAGGTCGGTAAAAGGAGGATCCAGATCATCTAGGTGGTATTGCTATTGTTATCTGTGGCGGTTCAGTGGTTAGAATGCAATATTACCAGCTAACTCTGCCCACTGCCAGCAGTTCAATCCGGACTGGATCAAGGTGGACTCAGCCTTCCGTCCTTCTGAGGTCGGTAAAAGGAGGACCCAGATTGTTGGGGGCAACAGGCTGACACTGTAAACCGCTTAAAAGAGGGCTGTGAAGCGTTATATAAATGTAGGTGGTATTGCTATCTGTGGCACCTTAGTGGTTAGAAAGCAGTATTACCAGCTAACTGCCCACTGCCAGGGGTTCGATCCCGGCCGGCTCACCAAGGTTGACTCAGCCTTCCGTCCTTGCGAGGTCAGTAAAATGAGGACCCAAATTGTTATATGCTGACTCTGTGAACTGCTTAGAGAGGGCTGTAAAGCACCGTGAAGCGGTATATAAGCGCTGTCGCTATTGCTACCTAAGCCGTGGTGACGCAGTGGTTAGAATGCAGTATTGCAGGCAGACTCTGCCCGCATCCTGGAGTTCGATCCTGACTGACTCAAGGTTGACTCAGCCTTCCTGTCCTTCCAAGGTCGTTAAAAAGAGCCAGCTTGTTGGGGGATACATGCCGACTCTGCAAACCGCTCAGATCGGGGGGCTGTAAAGCCCTGCGAAGCGGTCTATAAATCTTACGTGTTAGTGTTATTCCTAATGTTCAAACTTACCAGTGCTATTGGGACACAGCCGAGCCAGCAACTCAAACCTTATGTCTCTTTCAACGCTCATGGAACGGGCGTGGATTTTGAATATGTGAGTTCTTCCCTAAAAAAAGAGACAGAACAAAGCTTTGGTTATGACAGGCACGGAGGAAATAAGTCGGAAGCTTTACCAAATATTGAGCTTCTTTAAAAGACCGGCTCCCAAGAGGACGGGTGGCTCAGAGAATGAAAATAAATAATAATAATGATGACGACGATGAAAAGAGGAGAAGCTTGAAAGGGACCTTGGAGGTCATCTAGTCCAACCCCCTGCTCAGGCAGGAAACCCTCTACCATTTCAGACAAATGGCTGTCTAGTTCTCTTCTTCAAAACTTCCAGTCTTGGGAGCATTCACAACTTCTGGAGGCAAGGAGTTCCACTGACTTAATTGTTCTCACTGCCAGGAAGTTTCTCCTTAGTACCAGGTTGCTTCTCTCTTTGGTTAGTTCAAGGAACACAGTTGCCCCGCTCTTCCTAAGACAGGCAAGGCAGATGAGCTTTGAGCATGCCACTGTGTGCCAGTGAGAAATGGAGAACAGATGAAAGGTGGGTAGGGGTGTGAATAGGTCCGGAGGTAAAAAAAAAAACATGGATAGGCTATACCAGGGGGTAGGCAACCTTGGCTCTTTTGTGACTTGTGGAACTTCAACTCCCAGAATTCCTGAGCCAGCACCCTTGGCTCTTTGATGACTCGTGGACTTCAACTCCCAGAATTCCTGAGCCAGCCATGCTGGCTCAGGAATTCTGGGAATTAAAGTCCACGAGTCATCAAAGAAGCAAGGTTGCCTACCGCCGTTTTAAGAGGTACAGAGCTCAGAGAGTAATACAAAAAGTCTTTTTTTTTCCCCCACCCAAAGCCACTCCACTGTAATAATTGTAGAGGGGGTCCTTGACTTACAACATTTAGCGACCTTGACTTACGACAAAGTTACAACGGCACTGAATAAAGTGACATAGGAGCCTCGTTCACACTTAAAAGACCGCTGCGGCATTCCCCAGAGTCGTGTGATCAAAATTTGGGTGCTTGGCAACTAATCCACATTTATGATGGTCGCAGCGTCCCGGGGGAATCATGTGATCCCCTTTAACGACCTTCTGACAGGCAAAGTGAACGGGGGAGGGGGAGAGAGAGAAAGCGGGATTCTTTTAACCGTGACGTCACTAACTTTTACGAGAAAAGTCATAAAATGGGGCAAAACTTCGCTTATTCCGCCGGGACCTGAAGACCTGGCTCTTTGAGCTTTCTGGCCTGGACTGAGAGTATTAACTGGGGTTTCAATTGTATTTTAATTGGGGTTTTTATTTCAAGGTTAATGTAATCGTTTTAATTGTTTTTAATTTTTGTAATTTGCTGTATTTTTTAAAAACACCTTGTGAACCGCCCTGAGTCCTACGAGAGAAGGGTGGTATATAAGTCTAATAAAATAAAATAAATAAATAAAACTCAGTGAAAGCCAATTTCTCGCTCAGCAACGCAAATTTGGGGGTCGTTAAGTCGTTAAAGCCCCCTGTGCCGCCCCGTCGCCACCACCGTTACCGTCATTATTTAAGAACAAGAGCAGTCTGAACCTCTAGATCCGGAAGGCTGAATTCAATCTTCCGATCTAATCTCCCAGGCCTCATCAAGGCAGGATCCAGAGTATCAGGCCGGTTGGTGGCCATCAAGACTTTGATGTTCCCGCGTGGATCAAAGCCGTCGAGTTGGTTGATCAATTCCAGCATGGTGCGCTGCACTTCGTTGTCTCCGCCGGCCCCGTCGTCAAAGCGAGCGCCTAAAAGGGACGGAGCAGTTCAGAACCGTCTCCTGACCGAAGAGGGCCGAACTCAAAAACCCAGGCGAGTTTTGGATCCCGGGGCTTCAACACGGATTGCTCGCGGTAGGATTTTGGCAAGTGAATTCAGAGCAAATCAGAGCAAGGGTTACTAGCCGGAGGGAAAAGCTTCCTGGGAAAGAAGCAGAGTTTCATTTACGTTGCTAAAAAGACAAAAGAAGAGTCACAGCGAAGGAGTCCAGCGCCCGGGAAATCAGGAGCAAGGGTCTTCAGACTTGGCCCCTTCATGACTTGTGGACTTCAACTCCCAGAATTCCTCAGCCAGCATGGGGGAACTATGGCCCCTTCATGACTTGTGGACTTCAACTCCCAGAATTCCTCAGCCAGCATGGGGGCACTATACCCCCTACATGACTCAACTTCAACTCCCAGAATTCCTGAGCCAGCATGGGGGAACTATGGCCCCTTCATGACTCACAGACTTCAACTCCCAGAATTCCTCAGCCAGCATGGGGGAACTATGGCCCCTTCATGACTCACAGACTTCAACTCCCAGAATTCCTCAGCCAGCATGGGGGAACTATGGCCCCTTCATGACTTGAGGACTTCAACTCCCAGAATTCCTCAGCCAGCATGGGGGCACTATGGCCCCTTCATGACTTGAGGACTTCAACTCCCAGAATTCCTCAGCCAGCATGGGGGAACTATGGCCCCTTCATGACTCACAGACTTCAACTCCCAGAATTCCTGAGCCAGCATGGGGGAACTATGGCCCCTTCATGACTCACAGACTTCAACTCCCAGAATTCCTGAGCCAGCATGGGGGAACTATGGCCCCTTCATGACTCACAGACTTCAACTCCCAGAATTCCTCAGCCAGCATGGGGGAACTATGGCCCCTTCATGACTTGAGGACTTCAACTCCCAGAATTCCTCAGCCAGCGTGGGGGAAACTATGGCCCCTTCATGACTCGTGGACTTCAACTCCCAGAATTCCTCAGCCAGCATGGGGGAACTATGGCCCCTTCATGACTTGTGGAATTCAACTCCCAGAATTCCTCAGCCAGCATGGGGGAACTATGGCCCCTTCATGACTCACAGACTTCAACTCCCAGAATTCCTCAGCCAGCATGGGGGAACTATGGCCCCTTCATGACTCGAGGACTTCAACTCCCAGAATTCCTCAGCCAGCATGGGGGAACTATGGCCCCTTCATGACTTGAGGACTTCAACTCCCAGAATTCCTCAGCCAGCATGGGGACACTATACCCCCTTCATGACTCAACTTCAACTCCCAGAATTCCTGAGCCAGCATGGGGGAACTATGGCCCCTTCATGACTCACAGACTTCAACTCCCAGAATTCCTCAGCCAGCATGGGGGAACTATGGCCCCTTCATGACTCGTGGAATTCAACTCCCAGAATTCCTCAGCCAGCATGGGGACACTATACCCCCTTCATGACTCAACTTCAACTCCCAGAATTCCTGAGCCAGCATGGGGGAACTATGGCCCCTTCATGACTCACAGACTTCAACTCCCAGAATTCCTCAGCCAGCATGGGGGAACTATGGCCCCTTCATGACTCACAGACTTCAACTCCCAGAATTCCTCAGCCAGCATGGGGGAACTATGGCCCCTTCATGACTTGAGGACTTCAACTCCCAGAATTCCTCAGCCAGCGTGGGGGAAACTATGGCCCCTTCATGACTCGTGGACTTCAACTCCCAGAATTCCTCAGCCAGCGTGGTGAACTATGGCCCCTTCATGACTTGTGGACTTCAACTCCCAGAATTCCTCAGCCAGCATGGGGGCACTATGGCCCCTTCATGACTTGTGGAATTCAACTCCCAGAATTCCTCAGCCAGCATGGGGACACTATACCCCCTTCATGACTCAACTTCAACTCCCAGAATTCCTGAGCCAGCATGGGGGAACTATGGCCCCTTCATGACTCACAGACTTCAACTCCCAGAATTCCTCAGCCAGCATGGGGGAACTATGGCCCCTTCATGACTCACAGACTTCAACTCCCAGAATTCCTCAGCCAGCATGGGGGAACTATGGCCCCTTCATGACTTGAGGACTTCAACTCCCAGAATTCCTCAGCCAGCGTGGGGGAAACTATGGCCCCTTCATGACTCGTGGACTTCAACTCCCAGAATTCCTCAGCCAGCGTGGTGAACTATGGCCCCTTCATGACTTGTGGACTTCAACTCCCAGAATTCCTCAGCCAGCATGGGGACACTATAGCCCCTTCATGACTCAACTTCAACTCCCAGAATTCCTGAGCCAGCATGGGGGCACTATGGCCCCTTCACGACTCACAGACTTCAACTCCCAGAATTCCTGAGCCAGCATGGGGGCACTATGGCCCCTTCATGACTTGTGGACTTCAACTCCCAGAATTCCTCAGCCAGGATGGGGGCACTGTGGCCCCTTCATGACTTGAATTCCTCAGCCAGGCACGCTGGCTGAGGAATTCTGGGAGTTGAAGTCCACAAGTCATGAAAGGGCCAAGTTTGAAGACCCCTGATCAGGAGACTCAAAGGAGTATGAACATTTATTGATTAAGTTCTCAACAAGAATCTGCCCCAATGACCATCAGGGGAAATGCACGGGAATTCAAAATATAAAGGTGGGCTGGATTTAGATCTCTCGTGGGGGCGAAGGGACCCGTGACATACGACACGTTCCCTCGGGATCAGCCTGGTCATCTCCTAACCGACGTTATACGAAGAATGGGAGAAACTGACACCAACCTCCAATCGCATCTATCTCGTCGAAGAAAATGAGGCAGGCCTTTTTCGTCCTCGCCATTTCAAACAGTTCGCGGACCATCCGAGCCCCCTGTAAGAGCGAAGAGGAGGGAAAAGAGGCTAATTTTTTAACCCCTCCTGCGCCCTGATCTGCGACGCCGTTTAAAATGTCAAAAAGCAGGGCCTACATTGCTCTACTTGAATCGACAAGAATAGCCTGAGGTCAAAACCATTTTTATATATATATATATATATATATATATAGATAGATAGATAGATAGATAGATAGATATATATATAGATATATATATAGATATATATATAGATATATATATAGATAGATATATATAGATATATATATATAGATATATATATAGATATATATATATATACACACACACACATATATACATATATATATTTATACATATATATATATATATATATATATACATATATATATACATATATATACATACATATACATACACACACACACACACATATACATATACATACATACATACATACATATATATATATATATATATATATATATATATATATATATATATATATATATATATATAAAGCTGGGTTAGTTGCCGATGCTTCCGCATCCGTCATGAAGATCGTCGTGGTCCAAGTTGGAAGGGACCTAGGAGGTCCTCTAGTCCAACCCCCTGCTCAAGTAGGAGACCCAACACCAGTGATGGCAAACCTTTTACAGACCGAGTGCCCAAATCGCAACCCAAAACCCGCTTACTTATTGCAAAGCGCCAGGGCCGCATCAGCACTGTGGTGCACTCAAGGGAGGGCGGTGTGTGTGGCCCACTGGGTGGGCGTGGCCAGGGTGGTCACAGCAGACTGGGTGGGTGTGGCCAGGTAGGCGTGGCCACCTCAATGCCCTAACACAGACATGTCAAACCCATGACGTCGCCCAACGTAGCGGAGCTTTATCCCCATTGCGGGCAATGGGGTGGGTGTGGTTTCCCGATGATGCGTCCGGACCGCGGGCCGGCAGTTTGACACCGCTGCTCTAACACCTCGAGCCGAGCTTGCTAGCCGGCCATTTTGCCTGCTTTGTGCTGGGCGGGGCTGTTGCTCCGGGCGGCGGCAGCGGCGGCACCCTAAGGGACCTGCGCAAGCTGCTGGTGGCGGCGGTGCGTGTGCCCACAGAGAGAGCTCTGAGTGCCACCTCTGGCACGCGTGCCACAGGTTCGCCACCACTGGCTTATACAACACAACCCCTCTCCCTTCTACCACTGATGGTGTCACCTAGCTGGGTCATGAAACGTCTGGAAGGAAACCACCAAACTCGGAAACCGTCAAGGACTTACTAACCATGGTTTTATAGGTTAGTAATTGGGTAGCTAATTTGTGGGGAGGGGGGCAGGGAGGTGCCTCTGAGCGCCACCTCTGGCACGCAAAAACTGGGGGCACAAAAATGGGCCACTGTGCCGCAAGGTGCAAAAGCAGCCGCCGCACCACAGGGTGAAGATACAAGGCGCCGCACCACGCGAGAACAGTGCCCTGCACGCATGCATGCATGCATGTAAAATGCTTCTCCCTCCCTTTTCTTCCAGTCCCCCAATCGACAATGGTCGGTGACCTCTGCTCTGCCACCTCTACTAGAGCTTGGTAGTCGGCCGCTTCGCCTCCTTTGTGCTGGGCGGGGGTCCTGCTCCGGGCAGCGGTGGCAGCCTGATGGCGGCGGCGCGCATGCCAACAGAGAGGGCTCTTGAGTGCCCCCCTCTGGCAGGCGTGCCATAGGCTCGCCACCACCGCCCTATCCCGTTCCCAGACAAAGTGATTCTCCAGTCTTTTCTTCCGAGCCTCCAGGAGCACCCACATTATTTGAAGGCCTCCAGGGGAGTGCCATGTGCATCAATCCGGAGCTCGGTTCTCGGCTGCAGAGGCCTTTCCGGAAGGCCTGCGACGGACAAAATGGAGGTTGGGGATGACGCGTGCAAGTGGCGAGTGGCCGCAGAAGAAGCGGGCTGGCTGCAACAGCAAGCAAGGGGTAGCTCCACCACCTCCCCAGCTTGATTTTTAGATGTGCACCTCGCCCCAAAACTAAGGCTCATTTTGGGGGGGGTAGGGCTTATATTAGGCCCACCCACCCACCCACCCCCAAAATCAAGATAGGGCTTATTTTCGGAGCAGGTCTTATTTTCAGGGAAACACGGCAGAGCGGCGTTTCTCAACCTTGCCTGCTTGAAAGAGGGGTGGACTTCAACTCCCAGGATTCCCCCGCTGGCTAGGGAATCCTGGGAGTTGCGAGTCCACCCGCTCTTCAAGCAGGCAAGGTTGAGAAACGCCGATCTCAAAGAGAGTAACCAAGCCCGGAAATCGTAGAATCCAGCTTGCGAGCTACTTCTTCTCAAGGTTATCCCCCTACCTCTCCCACGTATTTCTGCACCAGCTCGGACCCAATCACTCGGATGAAGCAAGCGTCCGTCCTGTTCGCGACAGCTCGGGCGCAAAGGGTTTTGCCGGTCCCAGGTGGGCCAAACAGGAGGACTCCTTTGGGGGGTTCAATGCCGAGATTGACAAACCGTTCCGGCTGCAAATCGTGGGGGGGGGGGAGAGAGAGAGAGAGAGAGAGAAAAGACAACACAAAAAATTGGGATTAAGATCTCTAGAACGTTCACAATTCCTTCAATGACTTCGACCAGCAAATGCACCAGAGCAAAGAGCTTGCCAGATGGAGTCAAAGATGGGCATTAAGGCTATTTAAAAGACCAAAGCCGCTCTTTCCAAGACAGCAAAGTCCACATTTTGGACAGAGAGGACGGCCGGTTTGAAAGAGGGGTCGAAGAGGCCATCTAGGTCAAAACTGAACAGCCCTCCCTCAACAGAGGGGGAGGGATACGACATCATCTATCTCCAGTCTACAATGCGGTCCTTTCAGCGGTTCCAAGAAGGCTCCACGCCCATTTGCACACCTACTCAGGTGACCCTGGAGACACAGGAAAACCTCCAAGGGGCCTCAACGGCTCTCTAAAAGAAGGCAAATGACCAGCTGTCTGCAAGGAGTATAAATCCTTCCGTTCCCCCCACCATCCGGTCGGAGCTGAAGAAGCTTCTTGGAGGAGAAGCGAAACGTCTTCAAAGGCAAACAAGGAAGTCCAGTTGCCTCCTGAAAAAAAGCATCTTTGGGATAACCACCAGGTGCTTATTACTGCCTTTCACTGATGTTTGATCTGTTTCTCCTAGCTAACCAAGATATTGAAGCCAGCAACCCACCATGGCGTCTGAACCTGTCTTGCTTAGGACAGGAACAAGCCACAGGGCCTTATTCGGGTGCCCCAATAAGCGAACTGCAGGAGGAGCATCCGGTTTGTGCCCTTCCTGCTGGTCAAAGTCAAGTCTACGGCAGGCGGTCCATTTACAACCGAGTGGAAATGTTTCGTCCTTACATGAAGCAAAGGGGTTTCCACCACCTCCCTCAGCTTCTCAATCTGCTCTTTGCATCCTCCCACGTCGCTGTACGTGACATCAGGCTTCTCCTCCACCTGGGGGACCAAACAGACATCCGTCAGGCATCAGAGGTTTCATAGATCTTCAGACAGATGGAAAAAGTTGGAGGAGGAGGAGGAGGAGGAGGAGAAGACGAAGAAGAAGAAGAAGAGGAGGAGGAGGAGGAGGAGAAGGAGGGAGAAGGAGAAGGAGAAGAAGGAGAAGAAGGAGAAGGAGAAGGAGAAGGAGAAGGAGAAGAAGAAGAAGAAGAAGAAGAAGAAGAAGAAGAAGAAGAAGAAGAAGAAGAAGAAGAAGAAGAAGAAGAAGAAGGAAGAAGAAGAAGAAGAAGAAGAAGAAGAAGAAGAAGAAGAAGAAGAAGAAGAAGAAGAAGAAGAAGAAGAAGAAGACGACGACAACATTATTAAGAGATAGTCTTCACCTGCATCATAGTGACTGTTGGGTCAATCTTTGGAGGTAAAGGGATGTGGATCTGATATTTGTTTCTGTCCACACTGCAGAGAGAACGGAAAAGCCGTATTTTGAATATGCCTTTTTAAAGCCCTCCAAAAACATTCCTCCACCTTAGGAAAGTGACTGTGCATGCCAAATATTGACACAGTAACCCAACAGAGCTGCAAGGCAAACGTCGATAATATCAGAATTAACCTCAAATTTCCCCATTTTTGCTACGCCTTCTTGCAGCTGAGATATTTTAGAGTGGGCTAGTATTCCAGAAGAAAGCAGAACTGCCTGCCAGTTCTAGCTAGTTATTGCAATAATTAGAGCTGGGTTGCATTTTGCACCCTAATGATCACATTACAGGCAGATGAAGATGGCAACTAGTTCAAAAGGCCAGAGTTAGCTTGGAATGACCCCCCAATAACATAAATCAGACTTTTGAAATATTTGGCGTTATCAGCTGTATTCCAAATGGAACTGTTTATTAAACTCTTCTCTTCTTTACAGAATTACAAAATAACAAGAGTTGGAAGGGATCTTGGAGGTCATCTAGTCCCACCCCCTGCTCAGGCAGGAAACCCTATACCATTTCAGACAAATGGCTGTCCAGTCTCTTCTTAAAAGCATTCAGTGTTGGAACATTCACAGCTTCTGGTGGCTAGCAGTTCCACTGGTTAGTTGTTCTTAATAGTCAGGAAGTTTCTCCTTAGTTCCAGGTTGCTTCTCTCCTTGACTAGTTTCCATCCGTTGCTTCTTGTCCTGCCTTCGGGCGCTTTGGAGAAGAGCTTGACTCCCTCTCCTTTGGGGCAGCCCCTGAGATACTGGAACGCTGCTATCGTGTCACCCCTAGTCCTTCTTTTCATTTTTCCCCCATTTCTTTTCTTTCCTTGACCTGGCTCTCCCTAGATGCTTTCTGCTACCTTGACCATTATCTTAAATGTAGCATTGGCTAAATGAATTGATGTAAGCCGAGTATGAGGGATGCAGTGGCTCAGTGGGTTAGGACGCT
>NC_138208.1:3354404-3374404 GCF_964194415.1 Vipera berus | reverse complement strand
ATACTGGTTCATCTACAGCTCAATACTATAGGTAATTCTGGGATATAACCCAAGTACAATTGCAACGACGTGTAAATGGGGCTTATGGTTGCATTCAGCCACAGTTTTGTTCCGTATGGTGTTAACCTTATGAACTCTTAAAGTTTCCTCTTTCCGCTACGTATTCAAGATGGACTGTGATTAATATTTATGTTATTTATACGTAAGGGTGTAGGGTTTATACATGTTGTATATAGCAGCCTACATATGTGTACACTTTGAGAGCAAGCAACTAAATTTCATTTTTAATGTGTGTCAATGTGCCCACAGTAAAAACATGACAGTAAAGGTTATCTATCTATCATTATCTATCTTATCATTATCATTATCTATGTATCTACATAGGGACGCGGTGGCTCAGTGGGTTAGGACGCTGAGCTTGTCGATCAGAAGGTCGGCAGTTTGGCAGGTCAAATCCCGAGTGCCACGTAACCAGGGCTTTTTTTGTCATAGAATGCTCAGAACGAAGTTCCGGCACCTTTTTTTGGATGGAACCTTGTAGGATAGTCAAGGTGGGTTGTATGACATGTGTGAGTTCCGGCACCTTTTTCTTTTACAAAAAAAGCACTGCACGTAACAGAGTGAGCGCCTGTTACGCGTCCCAGCTCCTGCCAACCTAGCAGTTGGAAAGCACGTAAAAATGCAAGTAGAAAAATAGGGACCACCCCGGTGGGAAGGTAACAGCGCTCCGTGCGCCTTTGGCGTCTAGTCACGCCGGCCACATGACCACGGAGACGTCCTCGGACAAGCGCTGGCTCTTCGGCTTTGAAACTGAGATGAGCACCGGCCCCTAGAGTCGGAAACGACTAGCACGCATGTGCGGGGGAACCTTTACCTTTACGTATCTATCATCTATTTATCATCTCTCTATCCATCATTATCTATGTATCTATCATTATCTATGTATGTATCATTATCTATCATCTCTCTATCCATCATTATCTATCTATCATTATCTATCTATGCATCTATATCATTATCTATGCATCTATCATTATCTATCTCATCTCTCATCTATCTCTATTTCATCTCATCTATGTATCTATCTATCATCTCTCTATCCATCATTATCTATCTATGCATCTATATTATTATCTATCTATGAATCTATCATTATCTATCTCATCTCTCTCTATTTCATCTTATCTATCTATCTATCTATCTATCTATCTATCTATCTATCTATCTATCTATCTATCTATCCATCCATCGTACAGGAGTTTAAGGGAAACGTGGATTTATTTATACAAATGCCCTTCCTTAGCCAGCCTGGCCTACTACTATCCAGCCAATCTCAGGCTCACATTTAGGGGTGGGGGTGGGTGGGGGGGCGACTGGCCTTCTCCCAAGGAGCCCAGCCAGCCTCGTGCCCCTAAGCCCGGAAAGGATGGGAAGGAGACGCGCCTTTCACTTCCAGCGCGTGACTCTCCCCTACGGCCGCGTTCACACACCACGCCAGACCCGTGTCTAGGCCTTTTCGCCTTAAGCTTCCCGAGAAACGGCACCACAAACCGGCTTCCCGCAAAAGCACGTTGGCGAAGCGGCCCAAGCCAGCTTGCGTGTCCGCATCTACGGGCGAGGTTCCCCTCGACCTGCTTTTAACAAAAAGGGTCGTGTGAAGGCAGTCGCCTTAGAGGGAGGGGCCCAGGCCTGGGGTGGGTGGGTGAAATTCTTACCACGGATAGGCTTATCCTCCTTCTCCTCCTCTTTGGTTTTGCGCTGATCGGCCCCCAAATAATCCGGCATCGCGGCTTCCCCCACGCAGCAGGCCCCGACACCGAAACCCGAATTAAATTAACTTTTCCCTTACGGCGCATGCGCAAAAGCTACCGGCCTAGCGGCTTGCATTACGCAGCACCTGGCTTTCCTTCCCTTTCCGCGGCTCAGCGGAAAGGCCCCGCCGGAAGTCGCGCGTGGGGGAAGCAAATAAAGGTGGGAACTCCTCTATGATCCTCCCACCCACCCACCTCTACGCAGATACATACCGCATTACGCAAGCACCTGGCTTTTTTTCCCCTTCCGCGGCTCAGCGGAAAGGCCCCGCCGGAAGTCGCGCGTGGGGGAAGCAAATAAAGGTCGGACCTACTCTATGATTTTTTTTTCCCTCCTCCGCCCTCCCCCCCCGCCCTTTCCCTGGACCAGTTGTCATGAAAATTGGGAGGAAAACGGGGTTGTTTTCCCCATTTCCCCCTCCCCAAACGGCTTTGGGAAAAACGGGGGGAGGGACTGGTTTTTCCTCCCAATTTTCCCGGTTTTTTCCCAGGCCTTCCCGTCTCTAATCTTGCCTAGAGAAATGGGATTCTGTTGTGTTTTGCTTTCATTTGGAGTATTAACCCTTGGGGACATACATTCACTGGAGAAGGATGTGGCAAAAATGGATAACTCTGAACTGAAATCTAATCTTGCAATGGGGAGGATGTGGGTGGGTGTGATTGTGTTGCACATATAATAATAATAATAATAATAATAATAATAATAATAATAAGAAGAAGAAGAAGAAGAAGAAGAAGAAGAAGAAGAAGAAGAAGAAGAAGAAGTTGGAAGGGACCTTGGAGGTCATCTAGTCTAACCCCCTGCTCAGGCAGGAAACCCTATACCATTTCAGACAAATGGCTGTCCAGTCTCTTCTTAAAAACTTCCAGTGTTGGAGCATTCACCACTTCTGGAGGCAGGTGGTTCCACTGGTTAATTGTTCTCACTGTCAGGAAGTTACTCCTTAGTTCCAGGTTGCTTTCTCTCCTTGACTAGTTTCCATCTGTTGCTTCTTGTTCTGCCTTTGGGTGCTTTGGAGAATAGCTTGATTCCCTCTTCTTTGGGGCAGCCCCTGAGATATTGGAACACTGCTATCATGTCACCCCTCACCCTTCTCTTCATTAAACTACACATACCCAATTCCAGCAACCGTTCCCTATATGTTTTAGCCTCCAGTCCCCCAATCATCTTTGTTGCTCTTCTCTGTACTCTTTCTAGAGTCTCGACATCTTTTTTACATCGTGGTGACTATGTAAAATAGAGAGATCTAGATACCTGTATCTAGAATAGATAGACACAATTGTATATAGACATAAACTAGTGTATATGTGTGTTTATTTTGCTTTCTTGGGTTATTAACGCTTGGTGAAATGCCTCCACTGGAGAAAGATTTTTCAAAATTTGAACTGACATCTAATCCTGTAATGGGGAGGATGTCTGTGTGTGTGTGTGTGTGTGCGTGTGTGACACGTCTAGACACCTATATCTAGATACAAACACAAATCATAGATTGTAAGTATACACATATATTCTAGTGTATGTGCATGTATATGAGAGATAATTTTATATTTTATTCCAGATATTTAAATTAAGATACTTAGCCTTTATTTTAAGAGATTTAAATTAAGATAATTTGGTGTTTAAGGCATCCAGCTAGAAATCAGGAGAAAGTGAGTTCTAGTCCTGCCTTAGGCAGGAGAAGTCAGCTGGGTGCCCTTGGGCCAGCCACTTTCTCTCAGCCCTAGGAAGGAGGCAATGACCAACCACTCCTGAAAAACATTGCCAAAAAAACCCTGCAGGAATTTGTCCAGGCAGTCTCAAGAGTCTCACACACTGTTTAGGAAAGGCAAATCAATTATGTGCCTATACAAAAAGAAAAAGATATCTTTATCTAGACACCTGTGTTTTGGTGTACTTGTGTTGTGTGTGTGTTTTCCTTTGGTTAAAGCAATGTGGCTGGCTGGGGGGAATTCTAGCACTTGACATCCACCCTTCTTGAAGTTGTCAAGGTTGCAAAACCCGGGTTAAAGCAGTGAGAACTGACAGATAAAACTTGATTTTCTCCTCTTCATTTGAAAACCCAAATCCAACCCAATTGAAGGGGCAGCAAAGCCCTCCTCTTCATCATGCCATTCAATAACAGTAGCAGAGTTGGAAGGGACCTTGGAGGTCTTCTAGTCCAACCCCCTGCTCAGGCAGGAAACCCTACACCAATTCAGACAAATGGCTGTCCAGTCTCTTCTTAAAAACTTCCAGTGTTGGAACATTCACATCTTCTGGAGGAAGGTTGTTCCACTGGTTAATTGTTCTAACTGTCAGGAAATTCCTCCTTAGTTCTCCTTGGTCAGTTTCCATCTGTTGCTTCCTGCCTTCAGGTGCTTTTTTCTTTCACTTTTTCCCCGCTTTTGTTTCCCTCCCCCCCTCCATCTCGTCCCATTGAGACCCAAACTCTTCCAGTGGGCAAAGAGAGAGAGAGAGAAAGAAAGAGAGAAAGTGTGAGAAAGAGAGGTAAAAGAGAGAGAGAGAGAGAAAAAGAGAGAAGGAAAAGAGAAAGTAGAGAGAAGGAAAAAGAAAGAGAGGGAAGAGAAAGAGAAAGAGAGAAAGAGAAAGAAAAACAGGAAAGAGAAAGAGAAGGAAAAGAGAAAGAAAGAGAGAGAGAGAAGGGAAGGCGAAAAGAGAAAGAGAAAGAAAGAAAGAAAAAAGAAAAAAGGGAAGGAGAAAGAGAAAGAGAAGGAAAAGAGAAAGAGAGAAAGAAAAAAGAAAGAGAAAGAGAGAAAAAAGGAAAGGAGAAAAAAAGGGAAAGAAGGAAAAGAGAGAAAGAAAGAAAAACGAACGAACCTTTACTGTCAAAGTACAACCATGTATCCATTGAGATTAGCTGAGCCTCCCTTCGTGCTCCCACCCCCCAACTCACAGTGACACCAAACCCTCCATCTTATTACACCATGCGAACTGAGAAAGAGAAAGAGAAGGAAAAGAGAGAGAAGAAAGAAGAAAGCAAAAAGGGAAGTAGAAAAAGAGAAAGAGAAAAGGAAGAAGAGAAAGAGAAAGAGAAGGAAAAGAGAGAGAAGAAAGAAGAAAGCAAAAAGGGAAGTAGAAAAAGAGAAAGAGAAAAGGAAGAAGAGAAAGAGAAAGAGAAGGAAAAGAGAGAGAAGAAAGAAGAAAGCAAAAAGGGAAGTAGAAAAAGAGAAAGAGAAAAGGAAGAAGAGAAAGAGAAAGAGAAGGAAAAGAGAAAGAGAGAGAAAGAAAGAAAAAAGAGAGAGAAAAGGGAAGGTGAAAGAAAGAAAAAAGGAAAAGAGAGAAAGAGAAAGAAAAGAGAAAAAGAGAGAAGGAAAAGAGAGAGAGAGAAAAAGAAAGAAAAGGAAGAAGAGAGAAAGAGAAGGAAAAGAAAGAAAGAAAAGAAAGAGAAAAAAGGGAAGGAGAGAAAGAGAAAGAAAAAAAGAAGAAAGCAAAAAGGGAAGTAGAAAAAGAGAAAGAGAAAAGGAAGAAGAGAAAGAGAAAGAGAAGGAAAAGAGAGAGAGAGAAAGAAAAGAGAGAGAGAGAAAAGGGAAGGTGAAAGGAAGAAAAAAGGATAAGAGAGAGAGAAAGAAAGAGAAAGAGAAAGAAAAGAGAAAAAGAGAAAGAAGGAAAAGAGAGAGAGAAAAAGAAAGAAAAGGAAGAAGAGAAGGAAAAGAAAGAAAGAAAAGAGAAAGAGAAAAAAGGGAAGGAGAGAAAGAGAGAGAAGAAAGAAGAAAGCAACAAGGGAAGTAGAAAAAGAGAAAGAGAAAAGGAAGAAGAGAAAGAGAAAGAGAAGGAAAAGAGAAAGAAAGAGAGAGAAAGAAAGAAAAAAGAGAGAGAAAAGGGAAGGTGAAAGAAAGAAAAAAGGAAAAGAGAGAAAGAGAAAGAAAAGAGAAAAAGAGAGAAGGAAAAGAGAGAGAGAGAAAAAGAAAGAAAAGGAAGAAGAGAGAAAGAGAAGGAAAAGAAAGAAAGAAAAGAAAGAGAAAAAAGGGAAGGAGAGAAAGAGAAAGAAAAAAAGAAGAAAGCAAAAAGGGAAGTAGAAAAAGAGAAAGAGAAAAGGAAGAAGAGAAAGAGAAAGAGAAGGAAAAGAGAGAGAGAGAAAGAAAAGAGAGAGAGAGAAAAGGGAAGGTGAAAGGAAGAAAAAAGGATAAGAGAGAGAGAAAGAAAGAGAAAGAGAAAGAAAAGAGAAAAAGAGAAAGAAGGAAAAGAGAGAGAGAAAAAGAAAGAAAAGGAAGAAGAGAAGGAAAAGAAAGAAAGAAAAGAGAAAGAGAAAAAAGGGAAGGAGAGAAAGAGAGAGAAGAAAGAAGAAAGCAACAAGGGAATTAGAAAAAGAGAAAGAGAAAAGGAAGAAGAGAAAGAGCAAGAGAAAGAGAAGGAAAAGAGAGAGAGAGAGAGAGACCCCGCCTTCCTGCCGACCGCCCCTCCCCCCCCGCGACCTCGCCTGCCCCCAACGGCTCTTCCCCCCCCCCCTAGCCTCCCTGCGAGAGGAGGAAGCGGCGCTGACCTGGCGACCCGGAAGCACTGGCCGGGCCCTTCCACGCGCCGGCACCTGGCAACCGGCGGGCAGGGCCGAGCGATCCCGGCGGGCCGCCATGCTGCGCGGGGCGCCCGAGGGCCAGGCCACCGCCGTCGCCAGGGCCTTGTCGGCCGGTAGGTGCCGCCTCGGGGCGGGGGAGGGGAGGGGGGCCTCCCTGGTGGGGGCTGCCTGCTGGGGAGAGCCGCCGCCCCTCTTGAAGGACGGGCCCCGACAGTGGGGGGGCCTTTGGCCGGCCTTGTCTGGAGACGGATAGGAGACCACGAGGAGATCCGTTGGGAAGGAGGGGGGGAGCGGCCCCCGCGCCACTGATCTCTGCCTGTCTGTGTCTGTCTGTCTACTTATCTATCTGTCTGTCTATTTCTGTCTGTCTCAATCCGTCATACATATATCTCACACACACACACACACACACACACACACACACATTATCTGTCTGTCTATCTCAATCTCTCTCTCTCTCTCTATCTATCTATATATTTCACACACACCCCACACACATATATATTATCTGTCTGTCTATATCTGTCAGATATATATATATATTACACACACACACACACATAATCTATCTCAATCTGTCAGATATATATATCACACACACACACATATATTATCTATCTCAATTTGTCATATATATATATATATATATATATATATATATATATATTTTCTGAGATTTTCTTATCTCAGTGTCATATATAGTCTATATATCTATATACAAATCTGTCATCTATCTCTTATCATTGATCTATCCACTACCCATCTATCTCACATACACACACACACACACACACATATATTCTGTCTATCTCAATGTCATATATTATCTCTCTCTATATATAAATCTGTCATCTATCTCTTATCATCTGTCTATCCACTGCCCATCTATCTCACATACACACAAAGACACACAAACATAGAGATATAGATTATAGATAGATATAGATAATAGCTATATCTCTTTCATCTATCTACTGTATAGCTAGCTACCTATTTCTCTGTATCATGTCATCTGTAATATCATCTATTATATCTCATTTCTCTGTCATCCACCTATCTCCACCATCCATCCGTCCATCCCGTTATCTATCTATCATGCCTTCTTCCCCCTATTTTCCCTACAAGAGGAATCTTATGAGATGGGTGGGGCTGAGAGAGAGAGATGGGCCTAAAGTCTCCCAGCCAGTTTTCGTGCCTAAGGCAGGACTAGAACTCTCAGTCACCTGGTCATTGGCCCAAAATCAGCCAGTTGGCTTTCATCATCATCATCATCATCATCATCATCATCATCATAATTTTATTCATGCCTAAGGCGGGACTAGAACTCTCAGTCTCCTGGTGATTGGCCCAAAATCAACCAGTTGGCATTCATGGTTAAGGTGGGACTAGAACTCTCAGTCGCCTGGTGATTGGCCCAAAATCAACCAGTTGGCATTCATGCCTAAGGTGGGACTAGAACTCTCGGTCTCCTGGTGATTGGCCCAAAATCAACTAGTTGGCATTCATGCTTAAGGTGGGACTAGAACTCTCAGTCGCCTGGTGATTGGCCCAAAATCTGCTAGCCAGTTTTCAAGCCTAAGGTGGGACTAGAACGCACCGTCTCCCAGTTTCTAGCCTGGTGCCTTAACCCTGAGACCAAACTCTTTTAATTGCCGCAGTTCAATGATAGGGCACCGGAGTGCTCATGAATGAAATTGCTAAATGCGAAGGACATTTGACAGAGATGATTTCAACGTTTGGCATGTATAATAACATTTAGTTTCGTTCGAATGTTTGCATTCACAGCTTCGGTGCTCTGCCAAGTTGAGCCTGTGGGAAGATGGTTTGAAGCCTTCGTGAGGAGGAGAAACATAAATGTTTCTGCCTCTTTCCAAGAATTAGAAGATGAGAAAGAAAGTTCTGAAGAGTCGGGAGATGAAGAATTACAACTAGAAGAATTTCCCATGTTAAAAACTCTGGATCCAAAAGATTGGAAGGTACATAATAATAGAATTACCGTATTTTCCGGCGTATAAGACGACTGGGCGTATAAGACGACCCCCTACATTTCCTGTTAAATTATAGGGTTTAGGCCACAGGTCTGCAACCTGCGGCTCTTTCAACCATCTGCGGCTCCCAGTCGTCTGCCATGTGCAGTCCCCCCCCAAAAAAAGTGGGACTAAAAAAGTTGAACCAATCAATTCAAATATGCAGGGTAGGTGCATATCTCGCCTTGGCTCCACTCTTCAGTCAAACCCTGTTCTGCACATACACGCATGTACGTGCATGTGCACACATTTTTTGTGGCTCCCAGTTTTTCCTTTTGTGAGGGAACCGGTTCTGAGGGGCTCTTTCATTGTTTCAGGTTGCTGACCCCTGGTTTAGGCTATACTCGCCATATAAGACTACCCCTCTTCCAACGCACACCAAATAAAAATTAAAAAACATCAGATTTGATTTTAATATGGTAATTTTAATTCAAATGCTTATGACATGCATGTACTTAGTAGGAAAACTGTCACTTATAAACATAAGGCTGGTTGTCATCAAACATGTAAACATGGTGATGACCTATAAAGCCCTACATGGCTTGGGTCCGGGATATCTGAGGGAACACCTGCTGCCGGCATCAAGTTCCCTTCGTCCAGTGCGCTCCCACAGGGAGGGTCTACTCAGGGTGCCACCGGTAAGAGATTGCCGGCAGGTAACACCCAGGGATAGGGCCTTCTCAGTGGGGGCGCCTGCCCTTTGGAACCAGCTGCCAGTGGAGCTGAGGACTGCCCCCGACCTCCGTTCATTCCGCCGGGGCCTGAAGACCTGGCTCTTCGAGCTCTCTGGCCCAGGCTGAGGATTAATTTATTTTAATTGGGGTTTTATTTATACAGGGATAAATTTAATCTTTTTTAAACTTGGTTTTTTAACTTTTGTATTTTTGGTTTTTAATTACCCTGTAAACTGCCCTGAGTCCTCCGGGAAAGGGCGGTATATAAATGTAATAAAATAAATAAATAAATAAATAATAAAACAGTGCAAGTGGATTAAATTTAATAATAATAATAATAATAATAATAATAATAATAATAATAATAATAATAAGAAGAAGAAGAAGAAGAAGAAGAAGAAGAAGAAGAAGAAGAAGAAGAAGAAGAAGGAAGGGACCTTGGAGGTCATCTAGTCCAACCCCCTGCTAAGGCAGGAAACCCTAGACCATTTCAGACAAATGGCTGTCCAGTCTCTTCTTAAAAACTTCCAGTGTTGGAGCATTCACCACCTCTAGAGGCAGGTTGTTCCACTGGTTAATTGTTCTAACTGTCAGGAAGTTTCTCCTTAGTTCTAGGTTGCTTCTCTCCTTGACTAGTTTCCATCCATTGCTTCTTGTCCTAATAAGCAGGCATATACATAGAATGAAGGCTATTGCTAAGCACATTGATTTGTGCTTTAAATTGTAAGCCGCCCTGAGTCTTCGGAGAAGGGCGGGATATAAATGGGATTTTTAAAAAAAAGACCAAATGGGAGATCTGCTCCAGGTTTTCCAGCCAGCCCGCCCAGTTCCTGAGTCAAATGTGTCCTTAGAGCTAAGCAGCTGCTCTGGCTACGGCATTCCCCACCTGCCTTTCAAGTTGGGGTAGACTACAGCTGTTCTTCAACTTTAGAAGGAAAGACGCCCAGACCCCAGCCTGTAAAAAATCACAGACTGCAGCTTCTACTCCAATTGGTCCCGCTTTCCCTGCGCAGACTAAATGGGAGATCCGCTCTAGGTTTTCCAGCCAGCCCTGTCCCTAAAGTTTCAGCACCCAGCGTATAAGACCCCTGACTTTTGAGAAGATTTTCATGGGTTAAAAAGTCGTCTTATACGCCGGAAAATACGGTAAGAATGGAATGGAATGGAATAGAAAATATGGAATGGAATTACAATTAGAATAGAATAGAGTAGAAAATGGGAATAGAGTAGAGTAGAGTAGAGTAGAGTAGAATAGAATAGAATAGAATAGAATAGAATAGAATAGAATAGAATAGAATAGAATAGAATAGAATAGAATAGAATAGAATAGAAAATATGGAATTGAATGGAATTAGAATAGAGTAGAGTAGAAAATGGGAATAGAATACAGTAGAATATGGAATAGAGTAGAGTAGAATAGAATAGAAAATATGGAATGGAATTAGAATTAGAATAGAATAGAGTAGAAAATGGGAATAGAATGGAATAGAATAGAATAGAATAGAATAGAATAGAATAGAATAGAATAGAATAGAATAGAATAGAAAATATGGAATGGAATTAGAATAGAACAGAGTAGAAAATGGGAATAGAATAGAATATGGAATAGAGTAGAGTAGAATAGAATAGAAAATATGGAATAGAATAGAATAATGGAATGAAATGGAATAGAATAGAATAATAGAATAGAGAAAAATAGAATAGAATAATAAATTTATTGTCACTGTGAATGTACGCTCATCAGCACATTAAAATGAAATTCCGTTGCACAATCATGCACGTCCATTGACTTTGCTTGTCTAAAGGTCACAAAAGATAATCACAGGACTCTGGGACGCTGCAGCCATCATAAATATGAGCCACTTGCCAAGTTTCTTAATTTTGATCACACAACCAGGCAGGTGCTGCAGCAGTTGTGTGAAAAATGGTCGTAAGTCTTTTTTTTCCCCCAGTGCCGTTGTAACTTCAAACAGCCCCTGCACAAAGTGTTGTAAGTCTACCTGTTACAAGCAAAAGGCAACAACGTCTGCACTGGCATGTCAGACAACTAAACTAGGAAGAGACTGCCGGGGGAGAGGGAACACAATTTCTTGTTATAGTTTCTGTGGGCAGTTGTTGTTAACCCGAGGCTGCTATAAATAAGTTATATTTTGTTTTCCTTTCCCAGAATCAGGATCACTATTCAGTTCTTGGCTTGGGACGTTTAAGATACAGGGCCTCTCAGAAGCAGATCAAAGCCGCTCGTAAGTTCACCAAGTGTTCGTGGAAATTTGTCAAATAATAAAAACTACTCCTCTCCAGGTTGAATTGTTTGCCGTGTCACAGTCAGTCACGGGTTGCAAGGGAAGACTTGTAGCACTGTCACAAGGGGACAGTTTTAACATCCTGTTGCGATTCCTCAGCCAGCCAGCGGATTCGGCCGCTGACTCTGAGGAATCAGATGATGAAGAGGAGGGGCCTGGAGTGACATTAAGAGTCAGAGGAAGGCGCCGAGGAGCTCCAACACTTACAGTCGGACAAGGAGCCTGGCCCCTCTACTCGCCCTCAGGCTGAGACACAGCTGTGCTGGGAGCCTGAGTTGGACAGAGATGAAACACAGCTGGGACATATCCAGGATGCACGAAAGCGCCGGCAAGAGAAGCGAGCAGGGCAGAGGAATGCAATGGGGCGGCTCCAAAGGCAAAGGAGAAGGCATTAGGAAGCCACGCCTGGGCTGAATAATAAAAGGAAAGGTGTGGGAAGGGCTGGTTGCCGAAGGCCACCGTTCGTGTTGAGGATCGAGTTTCTGTGAATCTGTGTGTGTTTGCCTTGGACATTGACTCAGGTCTGTGAGAATAAAAGGGATTGGTTTTTCTTGCGGTTCCTGCCTGCTTGTTGGAAGAGGGGTTTCTCCTTGTGAGCATAACCAGGACTCACGTAGGCTGGGACAGAACACGTCCTTCCTTCAACTATTCTTACCCTCCTGAACAACATTACACCCATACCTACCTGGAGTAACATCCACGAGCCAGGAGATTCTTGTTCTTAGCTTAAAAGTTGCCCTACAAGGAAGATGGGTAGCTTCCAAATACCAATAAATAAAATAAAAAGACCAATGCTGGAAATTAACATCTTTAAAGATGGTAATGGAGGCGTCAGAATAGCTAATGTAACATTAGAAAAAAAAAGCAGTAAAATATATTTAATAGTGGCTTGAATTTAATCTGAAACGTCTGACGTTGAAACTTGTTGTTGCTTACAGTGTGACCAGAAATAATACAGAAATCATATCCATGCCTTCAGTGAGTCCAGTTGTAATTTCCATGAGATGTCTCTCAGTCTTTTGGGTCCACGTCTTTGCAATTTTTGTTCCACGCCAAGTTTCTGTCATTCTGCATTCCCAAATCTGGGGCTATATGGAGTGCAAAATTAAACGTATTTATTTAAGAAATAAACTTAGTTCCTTCTAGAAGTGACCTATGTCATCTCAATTTGTGACCAATGTAAATTTCCAACCACGAGAAAATAGAATTTTCTTGAGACCAGGTATTAGAGTATAATTAATCGTTAACAGTAACAATTTGGTTTAATATGCGCAGTGACATTTATTTTATTTTTTTGAATGACTGGTTTTTAGGCTGCTCCGTTTCCAGAACTACTGAGCAGCTTATAATAGAAGGAAGAAACAGGGTTCAAATGGAACAAAGCAAAATTGATTAGTAACAAGAAATTACTGGTCTTCATTGCTCTTCGAAAGGTTATTCATACCTGAAACGCGTATTTTATTTTACTGTAATTTGGTTTACTTTAGAAAAATAAATAAGGACACAGTGAGGATCATTCTGCATTGCTTTACTTTGAAAGACACCTGTGTCCCCACATATATGGACAATTGTCATTCTGGAGTGCTTCTGCCAAATTCAAAATGCCAGGGCTTCCTCAGTCTTCCTTGTTTGAAGTCTTGAGATAATGCGTAATGGACTGTAACTTGATTTTATTTTCCTTAATCCATAGATAAAGCCATGGTTTTGAAGCACCATCCTGACAAACGAAAAGCAGCAGGAGAACAAATTGGGGAAGGCGACAACGATTATTTTACCTGTATCACAAAAGGTAAGAGCGAGCAAGTATAGCAACTAAATATAAATCAAGTGTCTTATCGTACTGTCATGGGGTGCACAATCTTATTGCACTGAGATAACCCAGGAGTAAACAGAGTAAACAGTGGTTTGTATTAACTGGTGGTTTATCTTACACTACCTACAATATCATACACCAGGAACAATATACATACACATGCTAATACAGTAGGATCCAACAAACCACAGTTAACAGCAGGAAACAGAAGAGAGAAAACACATCAGCAGAACCTTCCCTTTTATACAAAGGCTCTTAAAGAGACACAGACCCTGCTGAGTCATTCCCATCATTGCATTACATCTTACATTACATAAGCTGGTTAGCTGTTAAATCAATATCTTGACACCTACCACATGTTAATCAGCTGATCAGTTTTCATGCCCAACTTTGCCTTATGAATAGGCACTATAAATATTTTTTTGCTCTCTGCACTTCCTGCCCGAAGACGCCAGCCTGAAGATGATGAGTGGGACCTTGTCGAAACATTGCCAAGACACCTCAATCCTACACGGGAAAAGACCCGAGTACGCCAAGACCTACATACCTATACCCGTGAAAATCTACGAAAGCATATGTGTGTGTGTGTGTGCATACACACACACACACACACACACACGTTATTTGTAAGCTACATGAGAAATTGAATTCTGTTTTCACCCCATGCTCTGAAAGGTGTTTGTTTTTTTTCCTGTCCACCGAATAAGTTAAGAGCTGTGTGATTCCTTCCACCTTTCAGCTTACGAAACCTTATCAGACCCCACGAAAAGGAGAGCATTTAACAGCATAGACCCCACGTTTGACAACACGGTTCCTTCCAAAAGCGAAGCAAAGGAGAACTTCTTTGAGGTTTTTGCTCCCGTGTTCGAAAGAAACGCCAGGTAAGCTTTGCCTTTTTAGACCCTCCGGAGAACTTCACTCTCTGGGTGTTATTGCCTCTTTGCTTTTCAAATGTTTCCAAGCCATCGTTGGGATTTCCCACGAAGGTCTGCTTAAGGGGGACGGAAAAAACCGAACAGCCAAGTTCCTGCGATTGTGTCCGCGGACTGGCAGGAAAATGTACCCGAGCGTCAACCAGTTCACTCGGCCTATGCACGCAGGCCTATTTGGGTGAGGCTGAAGCAAGTTTCGTTGTGGATACCGAAAACGTTGAATAACAAAGAATTGGAAGGGGCCTCAGAGGCCTTCTAGTCCAACCCCCTGCTCAAGCAGGAAGCCCTCTACCGCTTCAGACAAATGGTGGCAACGGTTGAGGTTGGCCCGTAGAGATGGCCGCGTTTTCATAACGGGGCTTAGATTGCCCTCTCGGCCTTTTGTCATGGCAGGGACAAGCTAGGCCACAATAACCTCTGGATTTCGAAGCATGGACGAGTTCCATTCCAGAGGTTAAATACTACATTGCTCCTAGAAATTATAATTTGCCATAACCTCTTGGGGCGACGTCAACCTGACCCGCCAGAGCGGGATATGTTACAGGTTCCCTTTTTTAAGGAAATCCATCTAGCGCAGGGGTAGGCAACCTTAGCTCTTTTATGACTGGTGGACTTCAACTCCCAGAATTCCTCAGCCAGCCACGCTGAGGGGGAAGGGACAGGTTTCCAAGCTGAGCCATGCCAGCTCAGGAATTCTGGGAGTTGAAGTCCATGAGTCGTAAAAAAGCCAAGGTTGCCTACCCCTGGCCTAGTGGGACCAAGAAGGGCCTTCTGTGTGGTGGCTCCCTCCCTGTGGAACATCATAGTAACCTAGGCGTCAAGTTGCTGTCATTATTGCAGTTCTGTTTCACGTGAAGGATTTAGTTGCCTGCAACATCATGTTGGACCGTCAATATATATGTATATATTTTAAATTCTGAATTTAAAATCCCCCTAAAATGAAAAAAAATGCAGATGTTTAGATGTGTGGAGCAATGCTGGAGAGGCGGTTCTTGCAAAAAAAATACGTTTGTTTATTTGTTTGCTAATTTGCTACAGGTGGTCAAATAAGAAAAGTGTTCCTAAGCTCGGAGATACGAACTCATCTTTTGATGAGGTGGATGCTTTTTATTCTTTCTGGTAAGTGAACTAATTCTGCTTCTTTTCTATCAAGTTGGTACAGATAAAACCTGTCGGAAAATAGAAGAATTCGGAGAAGCGGCAGGGTTGAAAATAAACAGAGAAAAGACTAAAAACTTTAAAAGAAAAACAAAAACAACTAGCAAAAAAAAACCCCCTTTCAAATAGTCAAAAAAGTGAAATATTTAGGAAATGTATTTAATTCTGCCTCTTTCTATCAGGATCATACAGATAAAGCCTGTAGGGAAAAGTAAATTGGGAATTAATCGAAGTAAATCTATATAAATGTGTGATAAAATATTGTGATCTTTAGCTTTTTTAAAAAATAAATTAACCTGTTTCATTTCTGGTTTAAACTAGCATAATTGTAACTAACTGAGTTTTAGACACCAGAGCATAGACCAAATGTCGGTCATCCACGTTCCTCAATCTCAGCAACTGGAAAATGTGTGGGCTTCAACTCCCAGCATGCTGGTTGGGAAATTCTGGAAGTTGAAGTTCACACGTCTTTTAAGTAGCAGAGGTTTGAAAAACTCTGGTCCTCCTACATAGGCGTGCTGTTAAGTTTTGGGTTTGAGAAACAGGCTTTTATTTTTACTCACCCATGGATGCACAGAAATAGTCAAAAGCCTGCCCCCTGTCACGCTGTGTTTAGTCTGCTGTGTCAAATACATGTTAAAAGGACCAAACTTTTATGTGTGACGGTATAGAACAGGGGGTCTTCAAACTTGGCCCTTTTATGACTTGTGGACTTCAATTCCCAGAATTCCTCAGCCAGCTTGCCTGGCTGAGGAATTCTGGGAGTTGAAGTCCACAAGTCATAAAAGGGCCAAGTTTGAAGACCCCCTGGTATAGAATATAACTCTGCAGGTTTTACGATTCTGGTGATTTTCGCCGGATGTGGTGTTTCCACGTAGTAGGACTCAAAAGAACAAAAGCGATATTTCATTCATGCTTTCTAATCAACGGTTGGAATTCGCATATTAATAACACAGACTATTAAAAAGGCGTTTAAATGATATGAAGGAGCTGTTATTCTCCCCCCCCCCAGTGTTTTACCTGACTTTTTCTCTCGATGTTAACTGCAACAGGTATAACTTTGATTCTTGGCGAGAGTTTTCTTACTTGGACGAAGAGGAGAAAGAGAAAGCGGAATGGTGTGTACGTGAAAGGCTGTTTCAAAAAGAAATGATTAATATATTGAAAAGATAACTTCACACATTATACCGGGTGTCCCTGTTTAGGGAGTCCTATACTTGACTGCTCAGAAATAGATCCCTTTGAATCCAGTGGAAAATATTTAGGTATACATAGCTAGGAAGAGGATTGAAGCCTGATCTGGATTCATAGAACTTAAATAATGAACTTGTGTTGTTGCGTATGTACGCTACGTTGCTGTTGCTTTGTTCTTATTATTAGTGCTTTTGAGTCAGTTCTGACTGCGTGAATAATCGTGCATTTTTTTTGACAGACTATTTTTGGGAATGGCTTACCACGTCTTCTTCCAAGGGAAGAAGAAGTCCCATCTTAGAATAATAGAATAAAAGAGTTGGAAGGGACCTTGGGGGTCATCTAGTCCAACCCCCTGCTCAGGCAGGAAACACTATACCATTCCAGACAATTGTGTGTCCAGCCTCTTCTTAAAAGCTTCCAGTGATGGAGCAATCACAGCTTCTGGAGGCAATTTCTGTTCCACTGGTTAGATAGGAATCCACCTAGGTGATCTTGGGCCCGTTATAGCCAAAGGCTGTTTTTTTTTTTAACCAGAAAGTAAATACTGGTTTCCAGCAAAAAATGGCATTGCACGCTGCAATCACATGACAAGATGCTGCAAAAGATCATAATTCGAGCTGGTTCCCAAGCCCCCCCCCCCCAAATATGATCACATGACTACAGTCAAGATTGGCAGTTGAAACTTTGAAATTGAGTCATAAGTAACTCTGGGGACTTTGACTTTCACTTGAAATGCTCACTCGGTGTAAGCTGAGCCGTAAGCAAGGATTATCTGTATATGTCTTATTCATGGTTTGTATTTTTTTTAAGATAGGTAGATAGATAATAATAATAATAATAATAATAATAATAATAATAATAATAATAATAATAATAATAATAATAATAATAATAATAATAATAATAATAATAATTTAATTTCTATACCACCCTTCTCCCGAAGGACTCAGGGCGGTGTACAGGGGAATACAATAAAATACAACATACAAAAATTAAAAAATATTAATATTAAATATTAAATTAGATAGATAGATAGATAGATAGATAGATAGATAGATAGATAGATAAGGGATAGATAGATAGATAGATAGATAGATAGATAAGGGATGGATGGATAGATGGATAGATAGACATGATAGAAGATAGATGATAAATAGATGCTAGATAGATAAGGGATGGATAGATAGATAGATATAGAAGATAGATAGATAGATAGATAGATAGATAGATAGATAGATAGATAGATAGATAGATAGATAGATAGATAGATAGATAGATAGATGATGGATAGATAGATAAGGGATGGATAGATAGATAGACAGATAGATAGATAGATAGATAGATAGATAGATAGATGATGGATAGATAGATAAGGGATGGATAGATAGATAGATAGATAGATAGATAGATAGATAGATGATGGATAGATAGATAAGGGATGGATAGATAGATAGATGATGGATAGATAGATAAGGGATAGATAGATAGGTAGGTAGATAGATAGATAGATAGATAGATAGATAGATAGATAGATAGATAGATAGATAAAAGGGGGAAGAAGATTTTTCTTGAAGAGTAGATACTGACTATTCTGAACTTTGTAAATACACACACACACACACACACACACACAACTATTTGGTTTAAACACTATTGAATCAAATGGCCTGGGAGCATTTAAGGACCGTGGCTTATTTTGCAAACGTATCTAAGCTAAAGCAACCTTTCTTTCTTGTCTCTCCTGGCAGTCGAGATGAGAGAAGGTGGATTGAAAAGCAAAACAGAGCAGGTAGATCCTTAAGGAAGAAAGAAGAGATGAATAGAATAAGGACATTAGTCGGTAAGTATGAACTCAACATCCCCAGGGCATCCGATCGTTAAATACCACCCTTTGGGTGATCCCTATGGACCTCATTTCTCTTTCTCTTCCAAGACAACGCCTATAGCTGTGATCCCAGAATAAAAAAGTTCAAAGAGGAAGAAAGAGCAAAGAAAGAGGCCGAAAAGAAAGCAAAGGCAGAAGCAAAACGAAAAGAACAAGAGGAAAAAGAAAGGGTGAGAAAAAAGACTTTTAAATACTTAAACACATTCTTACTTTTACCAGTAAGAATGCTTGGAATGTTGTGGGGAAAAACAAATTTACCGTATTTTCTGGCGTATAAGACGACTGGGCGTATAAGACAACCCCCCCAACTTTTGAGATGATTTTCAAGATTTTTCGTCTTATACGCCGGAAAATCAGCGAGCCCGGGAAGGCACGCCCTCCCCTGTCACTGTGGAGGAAGCAGGGCAGGCTGGCGGGAGCCGGCAGGGCAATCCTGCGCACGCGCTCCCCAGCTGTTAAGGAGTGCTCCTTAACAGCTGGGGAGCGTGCGCGTGCGCAGGACTGCCCTGCCGGCTCCCGCCAGACGCCAGCCTGCCCTGCTTCCTCCACAGTGAGAGGGGAGGGCGTGCCTTCCCGGGCTCGCTGATTTTCCGGCGTATAAGATGACCCCCCAACTTTTGAGATGATTTTCATGGGTTAAAAAGTCGTCTTATACGCCGGAAAATACAGTAAATAAGAATTCTGTAAACAGGATCTGTGACGAGGCAATCAAGAGGATCAATTAGAAAAGAAGCTTTATGTTGATGTGGTTAATTGCAGAAACGTGAGGAAAAAATGTCTATATTTAATTGTCATTTATTCAAATAGTAAGAACTATTAATTGGAGGTTGGCCAATGAGAATATTATTGGAAGAAGAGAAAATCAAGCAAAGCCATTATACAGGCTATAAAATTATAGAAATTAATTGTTATTGATGGGGGTTTTTTTAATACTAACCCAGACAACACGCTGTTTACCAAATATTAAGGTGATTGTGTTAAAAATCAAACATATGTTTGTTTTTTAAAAAAGAAAAGAAAAAGTAAGTTCTAAATTATACGTGAAGCCGAAATCATTTTAGATATAATAAATACACAAACCATTTAAGATATCGTAAATATAGGCTTGGGGTTTTAGTAGATGAATGACCCAGCGGTCTGTTTCACCATATTTGCAGCAAGCTGTGGTTTGTACCGTGCATGCGGCACAAGAAGAAATAGGGGAGACATGATAGCAGCATTCCAGTATTTGAGGGGCTGCCACAAAGAGGAGGGGGGGGGATCAAATTATTCTCCAAGGCACCAGAGGGAAGGATGAGAAACAACGGTTGGAAACTGATCAAGGAGAGAAGCAACCTGGAACTAAGGAGAAAGTTCCTGACAGTGAGGACAATTAACCAGCGGAACAACCTGCCTCCAGAAGCGGTGGATGCTCCAACACTGGAGGCTTTTAAGAAGAGACTGAAATGGTCTAGGGTTTCCTGCCTGAGCAGGGGGGTTGGACTAGAAGACCTCCAAGGTCCCTTTCAACCACCTTCTTCTTCTTCTTCTTCTTCTTCTTCTTCTTCTTCTTCTTCTTCTTCTTCTTCTTCTTCTTCTTCTTCTTCTTCTTCTTCTTCTTCTTCTTCTTCCTCCTCCTCCTCCTCTTCTTCTTCTTCTCCTTCCTCTTCTTCTTCTTCTTCTTCTCCTCCTCCTTCTCCTCTTCCTCCT